>NC_137617.1:26389523-26814523 GCF_963280865.1 Gymnoscopelus braueri
AACTTTTCGATGCCAAGAACCCCAAATACTGTAGCAATAGCCAAATAGCAATAGCTATTTTGGCTGTGGCACCCCTATTGCGAAATGGCACATCCCCGACTCCCACGCTCCAAAAATAGAACAGCGGATCTAGAAGCTCAAAACTCACCGTGACGTGTTGTGAGCTTATTAGGCCCGTAACGATACAGTAACTGCATCGATGCATCGTTTTGAATTTTCAACGATCTACTATATCGATATGCAAACAGCTAAATATCGTATCGTTTGACTTTGAATCGTATCGAATCGTTTTGCAATGCAAATAATCGTATCGAATCGTTCTGCAATGCAAATAATCAATTATATCAATACTAAGTACTTTTAAGAAGAAGAAAAGAGAAAGAGGGGTTTATATCCAGTATCCAGGTATTTATTTTTCACACAGAATTCTTGGGTAAATAAATAGTTACTATATCGATTTTAAATCATTGAATCGAATCGTATCGTTCTAAATTAACCTGTCCTGTATCGTTCATGTATCGTATCGACTAAATCGCTGAATCGAAACGTATCGTATCGTTCTAAATTAACCTGTATCGTTCATGTATCGTATCGACAACCAAGTATCGTGATACGTATCGAATCGTTGTTAAAACGTATCGTTACACCCCTAGAGCTTATAGATCTATTTTAGATTTTTTTTGAAAATGTTTGAAAAAGAATGATTGAAATTGAAATGACAGGCCCAGAATAGGGACCCATGTTGAAAGTGTTTAAACTGGCACAATAATCTTATGAATTGAATTTGAATTGAATTTAGATGTTTAATATATTTTTTCTTCTTCTTTCCAAATAGCCCCCCTGGCGCCCCCCCCCCCCCTTTGGGGCCTCAGCATTAACTTTGAAAATATGTGGCCTGCTGTAGAGTACATATAATTTGTGTTTGCATGTCATTGTGTGTATACATGTACATGTGATGCTGAGTCTTACTGAGCGAGTGCTTGCGGGTGCGGAGGGGCTCGTGAGGGACACCATCTCCTGGATGGCCAGACGGAGCTTCAGCCTGTGGAGAGGGTTGCTGATGCCTATCTCCCTCTGGATCTCTGTGTCGGACAGGTTGGCCATGATGGCACCGCTTTTCACATTGGCACGGCACGCTGCCACGTACCACGCTGGCATCCCCACCCACAGCTGTGACACAACACAGAAAGACACATAGAACATGATTCAATTAGGTTGCGATGAATGACCCCAAATTGAACCATATAATCACTGGAAATGATTGGCTGACGCTCTACCTCAAGCCATGTGACCACGGTCGGGCCGTCCCACGAGGCAAAGGGCAGTCCCTGACGGCAGGCTTCCTCTAACAAGTCGTGCCTGAGATGGAATTTGGAGAATGATCAGAATAGACACACATGGCGACCGAGAGGGTAGCGAGAGCATGCAATTTTAACACACATTGTAAATGTTCTAAAATGAATGTTGGATGTGTAAATGGATGACTAACTTCTTCTTGCTGCGGCGATCTTTCTCCACTGTTCCAGTCCCGAGTTTGGCCAGGCCCAGGGGGTCAGCTGAACCCAGGTCATCAGAGGGTGTGGAGGCTGGAGAGGGAAATGTACAAACGTAGTGAGAGAGTTGTCCAGAATATGAGCCCTGTTTATTCAAGAGTGCAAAGAGGACTTCCAGAAGATTCATTGAATGACAGGGAAGTCACTGAAGCAATACCAAGTGTGGACCCGTGCATTGTAATAAGTAGCTTAGCGCCAACACACCGTGCAATACAACATAATACATGTATGAGTCTATTCACTGACCCAGTGATGAAGATTCACGCCCAGGCCCACCAATTCTTCCCTTTTCCTTCTTCCCAAAGAGACGACCAATGGATGACTTAATACTTTTCTTCTTGCTGGCTTTGTGGAGGGAATCCTGGCTAGCAGTGATTGCTCCATCAGTGGACATACTAAACAGACAGGAATAGACCAAAGAAGAGAAAAATGGAAAATCAACAGTAGGTAGATAGAAAGCGAATTAAACCAATTCTTAAAGGTTATTTTGCGAGCATATCGAGTTATTCATTGACTTTCGTGCTAAAAGTGCAATCACAATACCTGCGGAATTCACGGTGATCATCAAGCCCCGCCCCTGGGTGAGTGTGGGTCATTCTGTCCAATCGCAGGGCACGAGGAACAGCAGGCTGGTTGGGGTCAATCAGGGCTAGTGCTCTGCATTCTTCGCCCTCTTTGTTATTCTGCATTTAGGAGGAAAAACATTTATGTTGTTAGCATAAGCATGCAGCCCCAGTCCCATCTGACAGTTAACAAAACATCTACTGATGCACAAACTTGGACACATCATCAGTGTTGTTTCCTGGAGTCACTGGGTGTTTCGGGTCTTGCAAACAGACGGATGGAGTCTCCATCTGCGATAAAAAGGCTTCAACTGCCTGTGAGCTCCAGTACCGTTCCTTAGTGCTACCTATCCTTTGTGAGGCTTTAACATTTAACATGTATACTTTGTTGAGGTATAGGGACGCTAGGGTTCATGTGGTTAACAAACAATCATATTCAACATAGCTAAAGTCTTTACCTTACCTTGAGACCTTATGAGTATTTTGAGACTTGTACAGTAATTGTGCATGTTCTGTCCATCATCATGTAGCATGTATTCTAGGTACGTGAAGCAGGATGATATTATATAACCCAGTGATAATATTATATTATAATACAAGTTATATCAACATCAGATCACATCTTCTCTTGGATTGTCACTGATAACTGTATTGAGCATGTAAACGGCTGTAAAACACCTGCTCTCAGTTCTGAGAGCATTGAGGTCAGTACCTGTCTGTCACACTCCCTGGCAGGGGAATGCGGTAGGCGAGGAGTGGAATGTCCAGAGCTGGGCGGGGAAGGGGAAGCCAAGGTGGAGGATGTGAGTGAGGGGGTCATGTACCCCCGTCCCATGCTGTCCCGACCTCCACCCAGCGAGGAGGGGGGAAGGGACACGTCCAGGGCCACGCTGCTGACCCGACTCTCGATCTCCTCCGCCCTCAGCTCCGTGCTTTCCTTCTCCTCCTGTATCAGCCTGAGGGGAGAGGGGAGGAGAGACAAGAAAAAGAAAAAGATATTCGAAAAAAGTCTTCCCCCAATTAAATGAACATGATCGTCCGATTATTGACATTTAAAACTGAGTGCTGTGCCCATCGAACGCTCCACTGCGATACGAGTCAAGCTCTCCCTAAACTGCTACCTTCAGGGCCTGAATTTCAATTTCATGCAGATTGCGGGGATTGTGATTATTCAATTGATTGCCACAAATGTTGCACTGATAATGAGGGAGATTCCCGCACGCATTCACAGCGATGATATATTTATCAATGTGAATGTGGAAGGACTGGCTCAGAAGCGCTGTATTCAGTCTTCCATCCGTCCACTCTCTGTCTATCCCTCTTTCTACAAGGCTATACCCCACCACTGGCTAATGAATAATGGTGATAAATGATCGTGATCGCAATATTGATCAAAAATAATCGTGATGATCACTTTGGTCATAACCGTGCAGCCCTAACTGCACTTGTCTGTGAGGAGCAGTGTTGTTTTTGAGAGCAAATTTTGATTTAGTTTTAGAGCGCAACACCTGAGCACATTTTTACCAAACATAAAATGACTTGTCTTAGTTCTACTGGATCTCTTCTCCACTAGTCCCTCCCTAACATTTTAGTCTAGTTTTTATTTGTTGTCGAAATTGTCAATATATTTCTTAGTTTTAGTCATCATAGCTTAGTTTTTATTTCGTTTTTATTTTGTTTTCGTCAGTGAAAAAAGGTAGTCGACACTTTTCGTCAGTTTTAGTCGACGAAATCAACACTGGTGAGGAGCAGAACAGTAGCACTTACTTGATCTCCTTGTTGATGGCCTCCAGCTGCTCCTGCAGCATGATGGCCAAGGTCTGTACGTCCGTCTGCCCACTGGGGGACAGCAGCTCAGAGCCGAACATGGTCTCTCTGTCGTCCTCGTCGTCAGAGCAGCCTCCCTCCCCGTCGAACCCGGGGCCCATCATGTTGCCGCTGTCCCACTCGCCATACTGGAAGGACAGGGAACAATCACACAGGGAATGAGGGAAAGACACGAGGACATGAGGAGACGAGAGGAGAGGCAAGGTGAGGAGATGAGAGGAATGAATTCATGATTACCGTAATCATTATCAGTGGTGTGAAGTAACTAAGACTAAGTACATTTACTCAAGCACTGTACTTAAGTACAATTTTAAGGTCTACTTTGTAGATTTAAAATATTATTACAAAACATACATTAACCACTTCAGCCCTATTTAGACTTCGGCTATTTGAAAATAGCCGATCGCGGCGCGTTGTGAGCTTGTAGGTCGGCTATTTTCAAATGATTTTATACATTTTGAAAACGTGAAATGGAAGATTTCTGCATAATGAGTGCTTTTACTTTTGGTACTTTAAGTACACTTTGATGTCAATACCTTTGTACTTTTACTCAAGTAAATTTTGAATACGAGACTTGTACTTGTAACAGAGTATTTCTGCATTGTAGTATTGATACTTTTAGTGTACTTCTTCCACCACTGATCATTATCATCATCCCCATCATAATAGCATGAGATCCCGCACCTTGTTGCCGTCGTCCCGAGGGGCCCCCCACCGGCCGCGGTGTGCCCGCCTGACCACCACCCCAGTAGTGGAGTTGCTGTAGCCGGACGGGAGTGAGCCGCCACCCTGGGGGTACCGCAGCTCCGAGGCGCTCCCTGGAAGAGATCTTCGAAAAAGGGTGGATGGAAGTGAGCTCACGCTGCCCGCCCTATGGAGGTTTGGTGAGATCCAGAATTCATTTGTTATGGCAGTGGTTCTCAAAAACAAATGTCTTTGGCTTCAGTACTCCCCTTTTCCCCTGGTTTCTGAATCCAAGTATACCCCCTTTTCCCTGATTTCTTAGAAAAAATTAATGATAAGCTACCTTTTTAATAATATAACATTACAAATTGGCAACGGAGTGAAAGAGTTTTAGTGTCTCCTGAACAGATTTATTGTGGCCATAACATACATTTTCATTTAAATGTTTTAAAAATAAAACAGCATAACAGCAAATAAGTATATTAAAGGAGTAATTCACCCCAAATTTTTTTTATATTTTCCATCAATTACACACCCCATGAAGCCTTGAATTCATGGAGATTCTTTAGTTTTTGTCGCATTCCTGAGCCAATCATTTGATGACTGGCGGAAAGATGCTAATGTCTCTGGTGGGAGACTCGTCATCAAATTATTGGCTTATGAATGCAACAAAAACAAAAAAATCTCCATGAATTCAAGCCTTCATAGGGTGTGTAATTGATAGAAAATATTTTTTTTTTGGGGTGAACTACTCCTTTAAGTAAATAAGTATATAATAATTGGGCTAGTCAAGTTTTTGATCTTATTTGGTTGAACACTTTACAGATCAGCGGGTTCGCACAACGTTTGTCAATGTGTTATCATTAAACATAACAGTAAAATACATTTTCTCTCATGTACACTGTGTAGTATCTCCGCATACCCAAATTTGAGAAACACTGTGTTATGGAACAGTTCTTGAAAATGACAAAGTACCCTTAGGAAAGGGTGTAAAAAACACTAGCTACAAGGTCCCAAGGTAAACAGCGTAACAACATATGCGTTCAGATGACAGATCATGTGCAATGTTTCTTTATAAAACACACCACACTCCTCCCTCCAGGCATCACATAAATAACTCCTCTGTTTTGGTAGTAGAAGTACATCACAAGAGAACTCGAGGTTTAAGGGGGAATTGGGGGGTAAACAAAGGTCAGCTAGTCTGAGCGAGCGCCGCGGAGCAGGGGTGTGCATTAAATCTCCCCCTGGGACAGTTTAGAATGTTTATTTAGTCCTTTATGTGGAATATATAAATAAATACCCTTGAAGGGGTCCATTGTGACTAACCTGGAATAGGAGGAGGAGCCAGGCCGGCCTCTCAGCTGGTCCAGCTCCAGTTGAACGCGCTCCAGCTCAGCCAGAAGCTGGTCCTACAGGACAATGATGGGAAGGAGAGGTCAAAGGAAAATGACTGATCACTCTGAAACGGCACATCTTTTGTTTGCTTGAAATTAGTAAAAAAAAAAATTGTGGGAATTGTCTAAAATTTAGACAATTCCCACAATTCTATACTAATTTGATGTCACGATGACAATGAGAATTACTTTGATTTAGACTCTAAATCAAAGTAATTCATCGTGACATCAATATTAGGCCTGTCACAATTATTACATAATCGTCTACCGGTAATTGCAATTATTTAAGATAATCGCAATGATTTTTGCATAATCGTTTCCATGTTGAAATATTTTCACACATTTTCAAATATGAAAAAAAGCAATCTACAAGCTTGCAACACATCACTCCGTGACACGTTGTAAGCTTGTAGATCTGCTATTTAAGCTTTATTTTTACATGTATAAAAATGATCAAATATGTCAATAATTGCTTTGAATATTTCAATTATTTGTCATATCTGCCTGTGTAATGTTTTATTACGAGGCCTAAAAGGCTTCATAATGTTGGCCAAACACACAATTAAATCGTTAATCGCAATTATTTGAGTGACAATTAATCGTCAACTCAATTTTGTAATCGTGACAGCCCTAATCAATGTGTGCATGAAACACTGGCAATCGTTTTTTTTCCAGCCTTGGATTACAGTAGATTGCATCGCAAGGTTGGAATAAAATAGAATAGCTAATTAGCAAAAGCGTCACGTGTTTGTGCATGTGTGACTTGAGGCAGGATACTGGTGTTAAAAGTCTCAGCTTGTGACAATTTAAAATGAGTAAATGCTAAACAAAAACAAGCAATTAAATAAGTGAATATGGAAATACCTTGTTTGCTAGAAGATCATCCTGGATTTTCTTCATATTGGATAGTTCCTCCGACAGAGAGTTCTACAGTGCCAGAAGGGGAAGAATGAATATGCAATGTACCTTTTGCTGATGTAGTTGACAGACCTTTATATGAGAACCAAAGCACTGACGAGATACATCTCATTACCTTCTCCTCCAGGGCGGCCATTCTCTCTTTGAGATGGAGCTGCAGTCTCTCATTGGACTCTGACAGGAGTTTGTCTACTGTATCTGAGAGGCGTTTGTTGTGTTCGTCATTCATCTTTTCCCTCTGCCTGGCCTGCATTAAAAAATACGACAGAGGGGCAGATTCAGGGCACAGAAACATAAAGAGAAACAAAAAGATGAGATCCCTGATGTTGTCAACCTCCCTTGGCCAGGGGAAAGTGTACTACTACAACCAGCCGCCTCTTTTCACCGGACAGTAAGGAGTTTTACCGGGAGAGCGTAAAACACGCGGAGGTTCACGCTATTACAGAGTACACACAAACAGAGAGCCGGCTGATGTATGGCACCAATCATTTTGTTTGCGTATAATGTTGGCCTGAGCCAGCACTTTTTTGCGATGTGGCCTCCTTCCTCAACAGTGATTTCACACAACGTTGGGGTCGCTAATGCAGCAATGAGGACACACACACACACACACTGCCAATTGTGTTCGTCAAGGCACCCGGACAGGCCTGGGGCACTGCTGTTGAAAAGTGAACCTACGTCTCTGCTGGTGGTGAGCGAGTATTTTAAATGTCGCCCAGACGTACATTTTGACCAAAATGCCAAAATACAGGTAGAGACAGAGAGATAAGCGGCATTACCCTCTGTAATTCCTGGTTCTTCTCTTCTTGTTGAGCCTCCATCTGCCGCAGCCGCTCCTCAAAGTTTCCATGGCGTTCTTCCGCCTAAATAAGAGAGAATCACAAAATGTGTAGTCTTGACAGACACTACTTTATCCGTATTACCTGCGTTCTAGCGGCAATCCAAGCAGTACCTTGTTGAGGGCAGCTACTCTCTGTGCGAGTTGGGCCTCGATCTCGGGCAGCGTCTCGGCCCTCTGGAGGGTCTGCTGGAGCTTCTGTTTGGCGTCGTCCAGGCGCTCCTGAAGCAGCCGGTTCTTCTCTTCACTCTGGACACAAGGAGGTAAAACACAACTTTGATGCTCACCCCAACTATAAAGGCATTACAATAATCAATGTGTTAATTCATAGTTAATAATGAATGCCCTTCTCAGTGGCTGCAATATTCTTTTTATAGGGCTCTCAGGCACAATGGAAGCCTTATGCCCTATGCTCATGCAGGCACAAACATCAGAGCAATACCAATACAACCAGACCGGTTATGTGATTTTAGCTGTTCCCCCACCTGTCTGTGCAGAGACTCTTTGCTGGCCAGTTCGTTCTCTAGCTTGTCTTTGATGTCATGGAGAGACGTCGCCTCCCTCTGGGCGCTCAGGTACCTGCGTACACCACCATGGTACAGTGTGAGATTAGCGTTGTAGTGCTGGGTCAGGCTAAGATAATCCATGATTTTGTGTGACTGACAGAGCTGGTCTGGTACATTAAGGAGGTGAAGGAATGGGTGTGAATACTGCAGCAGAGGGCTGAACCCTGATTTATACTTCGACGTGCGGCGGTGTCGCCTGCCAAGAATAGCCGATTTACAAGCTCACAATGATGCAACGCATTGTGAGCATGTAAATCGGCTATTTTCGGCGCGCGACACGTCATACGACGGAGCATATATTTGGCGATAGGCAAATGAAACGTACGTTTTGAAAAACTCAACTCATAAAAAACAACAGTGTTTTGAAGACAAGTAAATGAACCTAAGAAAAGAAAAACTGTGTTTTGAAGAAAAGTAAACCAACGGTAAAGAGGATTTTGATCTATATTGTGGTGGTGGTGGTGGGAGGGAGGTTGTGCTGTCATTCTTCAAACTCTGTGCCAAGGATCCAGTTTCCCAATTAAAGAATCCCTTTACTTTTTAGTTTGCAAAAAGTTACAGTATGTAAAACGACACAGGGCAACGTTAATTATTCAGGGTTCCCACTCTATTTCATTAAAAAAGATTCACACTTGCGTTAGACGTGAGCAATCATGTCATTACAAAATTCTATCGCTTTTTCCAGATTTTTCCAGGAGAGTTGAAACACTCTAATTATAAATTAGAAACGTCAGCACGGACGTCACCAGATGAAGAAGCCGGTGACAGCTTAAAGGGGCATTACGCCCTCACAACATGTTTCAAGCCAACATTACCTCAGCCATATGCATTATGATACATGTCTCACACACTGTGGGTGAGAGAAATCACCATGGGTAAGAATAGATCTTTACAATTGCGATATTATTCTGAACGCAGCGAGACAGGATCAGGTTACCTGCGTTCTAGCGTGGTAATCCTTTCCTCCATATCCTCTCTTTGGCACAGGGCCTGAAGGAGAGGAGAATCGTTTGTGATGACGCATAGAGATAAACAAGTTCATAATGTATCATTGGACACGCAACTATGCTCTCATAACATATCACGTTACACTGTAACTGATGGATACGTATCTGGTAGTGGGGTGGCATGTTCTGCCTTGTGAGGTAATAGTGTCATGTTATATTTAACAACAGCCTATACAGCTCAAACAGGGCTCAACGTTATGTCGCCCCTTCTTATTTCATTTCTCAAACCAAGAACAAAACAAAACAACACATTTTCCATTGGTGCTTTTCAAGTAGATGCATGTTATGTTCTAACAGACAATGTATGTAGTCCAGAGAGCTGAGGGCCTCGGCCAGGAAGGAACAGATTGGCCCAACAGACCTCTTTTACGTCCCTCTGGAGCTTTTGATTGGCCTCCTCTGACTTCGTCACCTCCCTCCTGGCGGCCGCAAGCTGTTCCTCTATTTCCCCAACCTGACACGACAGCACAAGACGACACAGACAGAGCCGTCATTACTCACTGCTAAATCCTAAATGTGCACTTTGGAAATGGCTGCACTTTTGGAAATGGCGAATCAGAATATTCATATTAATGGGTGAATGGGAACTCTTCAAGAGCACCAAAAACCCAATATGCTGAGCAAGGGGTCTGAATAAGGGTATGAGGAGTGTAAAACATTCATGAGATAAGAGGATATTAGTAGTATTTATGAACATTACTTCATTTCTTCAATTGAATCCTTTGCCTGTTAAATGTTGAATTTGTGTAATCCAAATAAAGAAGGTAGGGACTGTAGTTAGTTAGCAATCATTCACCGTCTATTCAGTTTGAATTCATTACATAATAATTGATAAATGACTAAACTTTAACTGTGTATGTCCGACAGTGATCAGAATGCACTACATAATGACGCTTGCCAAAACAGTTGCATTATTCTAATTAGCCACAAGAGGGAGGAGGGGACACAGCTTCCTCCAGCCTGGACTCTCCTTGTTAAATGCCCCTGCTGTGCTGTTGGAGCTCCTTCACTTCTGGTTTAGCCCAGCACTACTACAGTAAGTCGCGTTATTATGTATTAATGATTTAATTATCAAAACTGTACTGGTACATTGTGCAAAGAGGTTACGAAATGCATGCACAGCCTTTCTGATGGTAATTGTGTATACAGTATACAAGCATGTGTGCATACTGTAAGTAGAGTACACATACTCACGAACGCACACACAAACGCACACATGCACTCACTCACACACTCACTCACCTGCCGGCACATGAGAGCCAGTCTCTCTTTCAGCTGGGAGAGCTCAGATCTTTGTCGCTCTATTTCTCCTTCTCTCTGTCTGTCGAGCTCGCCATCGTCCAGGGCAGACGACGGGCCATTGGGAAGGCGCTGCTTTACAGCAGCGTATTGGAAAAACAAATAAGAGCAACAGAGAAAAAGAATCAATTAGAACCAGTTGAGGTTGCAGGTGAATATTAATGACATTTCGGCAAGGTATGGTAAGCTCTATTGAAACAGCACAACAAAACATCATGATATCCATACATTTATAGTACTACTCTACTGACTGTTCTGGTGCACACGCACACACACACACACACACACACACACACACACACACACACACACACACACACACACACACACACACACACACACACACACACACACACACACACACACACACACACACACACACACACACAAAAACACTGGAACCAACATGCATAAAACCCTCCCTTACATCTTTCCCGCCTTCCAACCCTTGTTGACGTCTTTTAATTTGGTCTCTTAAAGAGATTACCTGGGAAAGACGGAGACAAAATAGCAGACAATAGATTCAACTTTCTGTCATTGTTCTGAGTCACGTTGAATGTGCTGTGCTTCAAACATTCAAAAAGGGCAGAGTTTCCAGACTGTACTTTACCTCTTGAGAAGACGTTTGTAGTTGATCCTCCAACAGAGTTACCCTCTCGAGGGCCACGCGAAGCCTCTCTCGAACCTGCAGGTGCCCAGAGGAATGAGACAACCCATGGGAATACCTCACAAATATTATTTTCGCAGTGCATTATCACAACTTGTATCAAATGAAGACGTATATTGGAACTTCCTAAATCGATTTGCCTTGTTGGTAACACTTGCTGTGCATCCATGGATTATACTTGCATAATGCATTGTAATCTGGTTATAATACTTTATATGTATAGTAATAAGAACACATGAATACTCATAATGCTTTATAACAATAGTCCTAACACATTATAAAGCATTTGATAATAACTTCGTTAAGTAAAATGCATTGTAATTGCTTTATTACAATATAAATGCAGTTAAAAGCACTCAAAAGTACTCTGTCTAACATATCTCGAGAACCGTTAAACCGATCGACTTCAAACTCTCACCACTATTCTGCTATAACATTGTTCACTTCTCTCACTCTGTGCTTCTGTTGCAGGCTGTCGTTATCTCTTATTTTGAAGTCCACCGACCGGGAGTCAAGGGTTTACGTTCGTCTGACTTGACACGTTGTGCAATGCTAAGCTTTCACTAAACGTCAGTAGGTAGGCTACTACTGGCACGGCTGTTTTGAGCTGCTTTCTTGTATTTTCACACGTCGGTCAGGGACTAGTAGGGAACCGCAGCCCATAAGGAAAAGTCTGCGGGTGTTTTTTTTCTTTTTTCTTTTACTTATAATTTTTATCCCACGATTTTGTAACCCTATTTTTTACACCCAGTGCCAATTGTCTATGTAATCCTGGGCACTACCTTCCCTCTGCCAACCTAGGGAGGCCAGGGCCGAGCTCATGCCTCCTTCAATGCATGAGAGCCAACTGACCTTCTTGTCACCTGACAGGGGAGAGTTTCCCTGGTTGGACGTAGCGCGTGGAAGGAACACGTTATTCCAACCAGTTCCCTTCCCCTCCATCAGGCGCCCCGGCTGGCCTGGGGGAGGCAGTATAGTGACCAGGATTACTGCATGTTTTTGTGAGGGTATCTACCCTAGGAGACACGGGGAGAACATGCAAACTCCACACAGAAAGGCCCTTTCGCCAACCCCACCTAGGGTATGGGCACTGATGACGCGGAGGAGAGAACACGCCCCCAGCGCCCACAGCGTCCCCTGCGGGAATCGAACCCAGGACCTTCTAGCTGTGAGGCGACAGCACTACCGACTGCGCCACCGTGCCCCTGCGGGTGTTTTTTTATATAGATATCGCGGGTGGGATGCGCCCGCGCTCATCTCACGCACACCCGTAGTAGAGTTAAATAGTCGCGAAGATTGTCTACTGGGAAAGAATGCTTGCATGAGCTTTTTGAGCGACTGACTGCAGTTGAGAGTGTGTGCGTGTGTGTGTGTGTGTGTGTGTGTGTGTGTGTGTGTGTGTGTGTGTGTGTGTGTGTGTGTGTGTGTGTGTGTGGGAGAGAGGGCGAGAGGGCGAGAGAGAGAGAGAAGGGGGGGAGACGGAGTGCTCTGGTGTTTGGACAGATATCTCGTGTTGTAGCGAACTAAAGACGGTTGCATCCTCAGACTCCTCACTCAAACGTGCACTTTCCCGGTAGGCAAATCGAAAGCGAACTCCACCTGCTCAAAAGTTTTATTTACCTGCCACGGGCAGTCTGGCAACCGTTAAAAAGTGTCAACCCCTGGATCGAATCGGTGCATAGACTAGCGTACTCGCCAATTCCGATATGACCAAAATAGGAGTATCGGACACATTTCCGATCCTAGTATCGGTATCGGGACATCTCTAACAGAAATAGGATGCATAGCAACTGTTACCTCTCCATTTGAAACATACTGTACGGTATCCGCAGTACCGATTTGCCGCCTCTTATCCTGAACTGGAAATGTCATGTGCAAATTGCACTTTTGGGACAGCCCTGGTGGACCGATTGTCAATTAGTGAAACTGAGAGGCTCTGCTGCCGACAACGGTCTTCTACGGCAATTCAAGGCAAACAAAAATGACATTGTTAATTACACCAACCTTTTCGTCCAGCGCCTTGTGGTGCTCGAACAGGGACTTAAGGGCCTTGAGGACTTCCACCTCACTGGAAACCCCTGCCGGGGACTGGGCCTGTCTCTTCACCACCGTCATCCTCAGGCTCCGCTCGTGACGCGACACCAGACACTCCAGGTGTTCCAGCAGTAACTGGGGAGGGTGGGAGGGTGTTAAGCATCATTTATACTTCATCATACGATACGATATAGTTGCAAAAAGAGCAGATCTGAGCTTGCAGATCTGCTATTTTTGGTGCGCGACACCGTCGCACCATGAAGCATGAATTAGGCATCAGCAATTCAGGCAGAGGAGAGAAGAAAAGAGTGATGACGTACCGTAGAGCACAGGGGAGGGAGGAGAGGAGAGCAATGGTGAGAGGGTACAGAAAGACAGGGATAGAGAGGGAGAAATGGAGAGGAAATAGGGAATGGCAAGACCATGTGGGTGATATCATGAGATGCAGAGAAAATAGAAGATGGAGAGGTGTAGCAGATTTGAAGGAAATGAAAATGTTTCAAGAAGAGCGGTGAGGTACCACAAAACGAAACAAAATGGTTGGAGAGATAAGAAACGAGAAGACGATGAACGAGGGAGAAAACACAAAGAAGAGGGACGAGGGGAAGTAAAAGAAAAGAAAACGGAAAGGGAGCGCCGTCCCACCCACGCAGTCACAGCACAATGGATGAGGAAGATAATGACAGGAAGACAGGTTTTTTTTGCTAATAGGCAAAATGGCCGCTATAACATCTTACACGTGTGTTGTTCCTCTCCGCCTTGAGCTCAGAAATCTCCTCCTCTCTCTCCAGTAGCTGCTCCCGGCAAACGTTCAGCTCTTTAGTCAACACAGCGAACTCCTGTGGAAGACACATGCAACATGCGTTCAGGTGTGACGCTGTGTCAGGTGCGTCTATTTGACCAGATACAGTAGTTCTTTAGGAACACCACACACACACACACACACACACACACACACACACACACACACACACACACACACACACACACACACACACACACACACACACACACACACACACACACACACACACACACACACACACACACACACACACACACACACACACACACACAGTGGGAAGATGTACTGTACTGTATATGTGACGTAAACACACTTAACAATCGCGTGGCTCACTGACACACTTTCCCGTATCACTCTCCCCCTCTGTGAACACAACATTCATGGAGAGATTACGTCACACCATTACACAATGGCACTGCACGGGAATACACAAGAGAAGGCCTGAAAACACAGCGCCGATATGTCACTTGCAACACTAACGGGAATACATTTGCAACTAGTGCGCAGTAATGGAGTGCAAATAGGAAAGCTTGTCTTACATCATTTGTGAAAAACAAAATACAAACAGACAGACAGACAGACAGACAGACAGACAGACAGACAGACAGACAGACAGACAGACAGACAGACAGACAGACAGACAGACAGACAGACAGACAGACAGACAGACAGACAGACAGACAGACAGACAGACTCACTCAGTGGATGTCATGGTCAATGATCTCTTATAGTTACTACACTATAGCTATAATATATCTATATGGTTAAGAGATCATTATACTTAGCTGATCTAAAAGCTAACACTTATTTTTTTTATCGTTGCCTATAATGACTTGCATGGCCAAAATATGCATGCCCAAAATAGGGTGAAAGTGCTTCACACAAAAAACAGCAGCAAAACATTCTAGGATTGAGGAAACTGCTCTGTTTGACTGGCTGAGAATGACAGTGACATTGCTACCTGTTTTATAAATCAAAACAAGTATAAATAGTACATAAACACATAATGGGTCTGTGAGTGAGCAAGGAGGAGGAGAGGGGAGAGAGAGAGAGAGAGAGAGAGCGAGAGAGAGCGAGAGAGAGCGCGAGAGAGAGAGAGGGAGAGAGAGAGAGACAGAGACAGAAAGAGAGATACAGATGGTGACACAGTGGGTCCATTGGCTCATGGCCTTGTGGGATTGTTCCTTGTTTGGATAAGGGCGGCTTCTCAGTTGGCTTCTCTTTGTTCCCTTGTCGATTCTTTTCCATTTCATCTCTGAAAAAAGAAAGCCTCTGTGGACTGGCAGGCCTTCATTCATCTAAATGAAAGTAGTATCTTTCTTTGAAATACAGCGGTTAATATGAATACTAAAAAAGAAAAATCTAAGAGAGGGAAATGTCAGCAAAACTGAGACTGTGTCCGAAACATTAGCATGTACTCAATAGTGTGTGGAATGCACACACATTTCATGGAAATAAAATAGTATGCGATACTGTACGCTAGGCCGGCATAAATATCCCACAATGCAATATGGTAGTGATGACGTCAACATACCAGAATGTACATGTTGGACAGCAACCACACAACAACAATTAACCACTTAAACCCCAGCATCCATATTGTGGGGAAAGCTTTCGCTGAAAATAGCAGATCGACAAGCTCACAACGCGTCGTGTGTCGATCGGCTATTTTCAGCGGAAGCTTACCCCACACTAACAGAAAACAGAAAATACGCTAGTATAGAGCCCTGAGGGACTCCGTCAACCATATAGGGTTTAAGTGGTTAATTACTCTTCAGGCCAAACTGCTACTTACATTCAATCAGAGAAAATGTGATCTGAATCGACTGACATTGCCATACTTTAAGCACCGGTGGGGCAAAACAAATGAAAAAAAAATAGAAAAAGTGCTTCTCGGAGCACAGGTCTCCGCCAGGTCAGGTAGGTTATTGTGGGCCAGCAATGTTCGGAATTCAGTCATTATAGAGGTGAGTGGAATCTGTAGAAGTTGAGGGATTCATGTTGATGAAGTTATTGCACAGACACAATACTGTATGTTGATTGGCGCAATTATTTGGCTCTATAATAGGCCAATGTGAAAAGGGTGGCATTTCTTCCTCTGCCTTTCACAGCAATCGGACGCTGTGTTCATGATTTGAGGCATTTTGTTCAAAACGGACCACTCCTGCAAACTTTGGAAGCCAATCAGGATGGACAATCGGACAGATCCATCTTGATCACATTACTATAGAGATACTGTTTACCGATTTGCGTGATGTTTGGAGCAAATATGGAGTAATATAATTGTTTTTGTGTGCAGAAATCGGCCTCCTGGTGACGCTATAACAGGCCGATGTGAAACATTTGGGGCAGAGTGCAGGGAGTGTGTGTGCACAGTTTCACGTCGATCGAGCCAACGGTGCCGGAGATTAGCTGTTAACAGACAGAAAGACACGTGGACGGACACATGGTCGGACAGGCAGGGTGCAAAACATAGTCTCGGTCATGCCTTCGGCTTGGCGGAAACAAAACTTTTGGCCTGAGGGTGGCGTTAGAAGTCCTGGTGTCACTCAAACGGTTAGGATTAATCTTCTGAGGAGTCTTCTTTTGTGCAAGCGGAAATTTGGGCCTACAGTAGAAGAAAGGTCATTGGGTCACTCAAATCTATATGGTTCCGACCGGATTGGACAATAATGCAACATTATTATTTCCTTTATCCATATACCTTTATCCCTACCAATATACTGGCCTCATTCCCACCCAGCCTTACTCATCTGCGAAGAGAAAAGCCTGGTCACGACCTAATGCAGAGAGTGTCTATCTATGGGGCGACTTCCGTCGTACGCATTTCCCCGGGAAATGATCTCTTTCGACCAATCACGACACTTGTTTCATTCACGAAGAACGTAAACAGATTTGTCAACGTTAATTCCTAGGGCGGTACTACCGCCAAATTCCGGTACTTCCGTTTAGACACTCAACCGGCTAGGTCTTGCCCAGAGAGCCAATATACAGGGTATGGGCATGTACTAATGAGATCAGGAACTCCTTATATGGGCATAAAGGGACACAGGTAGACAGACAGATACAGAGATCTCCATATATGGGCACAAAAGGGACACAGACAGACGGCTACAACGGGTACTCCGACAAATCCCCGATACTATGACTCTAGATGTGAACTCTAGATGATAGCCCGAACCTCTAGTATTATTAAATGCCTTGATTTTGCATATGGTAACATAGCACATTTTGTTATTAACCTGCTGTAAACATTGTGTATATAGATATTTAGGCTACAGAAAACCTACGATCAGGATAGGTCCTACATTGTTGCATTTTTAACTGTTACTTTTAAAACACTATGGAAAAGAACTGTGGGCGCTCGGGTGGTGCAGTGGTAAAGTCCCTGCCCACCACCACAGAGGTTGTGGGTTTGAACCGTGGTGCATCCGGTTTTGTCGAGTGTCTACACGAACACAATTGGCCCATGTTGGGGGGAGGGAAGCCGGGCGGGAAGGGTGATATCGGTCATTGCACGTACTCCTCCTGCGGGCCTGTCAGCGGGGAGTGTTGGGCGGGAGGAGTAGAACGAAGGCTCTACGCGACGCGTCCTCCTGGTGGGGGCTTCTCACTGGCAGGTGAGTCAGTAGGATACGACAGCAGTGACAACACAGAAATGTGTGTGGGGAGGAATACATTGGCATAACGACTAAATTGGGGAGAAAAGGGGGTAAAAAATAATTGGCTACTCTACATTAGTAAAAGAAAATAATAATTAAGGTATATACAAGTATCCTTGTATTTGTTTATATGGAGCTTGGGTGGGTTTGCCAGGGTGGACTTCTTCCACTCCTGACAACTGAGTATGGGAAATGTGGGGAGGGGCAGATTTAGCAGTTCAAACATGATTTCCAAAATATACACAACATACTCATTGTTTATGAGAATGCCGAATTATAACATAGGTACTGTTTTCAACATTATTTGAATTACCAGTGTTTTGTGAAAAAGGTCAGTAGCCCTGAAACGTCAAGTTTTGAGCGACATGACGGGACGCCCTGAAAGTCAAGTTTTGACATGACAGAACGCCATGGCGACGTTGCATGTTGACAAAACTATGCCTAAACCTAACCCTAATCCTAACCTCACAAAAATATGTCTAAACCTAACCCTAACCAGGCCTGGAATTTCGTCATTTTAGGGGCAAAGCCACTTGGCCTTTGTTGTTGTCCATTTTTTGAGGGCACAAAGGCCAAATGCCAGGGCAGGAAGGCTATCAAATAAAACAAGATTTTAGTCCATTGAAAGAATGAATTGAATTTAAGGATGATTTTAAATTTAATATGTATACTATCGGCAGTGAAATAAATAAATTATGGTATTTACAATCTGATCCTTGCTCGGCCCTGCACCAATCAAAGTCACTGGATTGGTTTAAAGATGGGGACTCAGGGGAGTTAAGAATTCAGAATCTCAACAAAGACACTGGTGTCTACATGACAAGAAAGAAACACTAGTGTCTACATGACAAGAAAGAAACACTAGTGTCTACATATTGACAAGAAAGAGACGGAGAAAAAAGTGGTACTGTCAGCTGGGGCCACTGTGGCCTTTTTTTGAGGGGCACATGGCCAAACTGAGGGGCAACGACGGCCATGGCCTTCGTGGCCTCCGTGAAATCCCTGCTCTGACCCTAACCCTAACCTCACAAAAATACGCCTAAACCTAACCCTAACCCTAACCTCACAAAAACTAGGCAGAGAGAGAGAAACAAATTGTCTAGATCCGATCATGGGAGGTTGCGTGCGGTTACTAGTCAAGCGTTGCTACCAGGTAACCACAGAGACGCTGTCTAATCCCTTGATTCGAGTAGTATTTGAAGCTTCAATGCGTGCCTTTTATTTTTTGTAGTCCTATAGTGACGCATTAGGGAGTGAAAACGACAGAGCAGCAATAACTGACGCCTATATGTGAGAATGTGTTGGTAGGAGCAGGCAACCAGTGCATGAAACATGAAAACATTGAGATCCTGCACACTGTCTTCACTTTACAGCAAACCTTCATACCTTCATCAGGTATCTCCAGTGTGTAACATCTGTTGCCCTAAAATGTTTCCTATCCACATAGTACTGTAGACTTATTCAGCTGGATTACATTTACACCTGCCGTTAAAATGTGTCCCTTCCCTGGCATTCACATTGAAATCGGATCTAATTTTCCCACGCAAAATGCAGAATGCTGCGCATCATTTCCACATCCGCCAGAAATATGATTGCTCAGGATAACACTGATTTATCATTGGCGTTCTGATGTTGGAGTTTAAAAGCCTACAGTACCTACACTCGGGTCCAGCTCAGTAGCCTTGTGATTGGAGTGTCCGACATAAGATTGGGAGATAGGGGGTTCAATTCCCAGCCAAGCCATAGCTAAGACTATAAAAAGGATACCCAATGCCTCCCTGCTTGGCACTCAGCGTCAAGGGTTGGACTGAGGGTCCTGTGTCATGTAGAGCTGAACCTAATTGCACTTTTTCATACTAATATTGGGATTCAATTCCCGATTGAATATTTTTTTCTCTCTATCAAGCTCACGCTATATACAGAAACTGGAGATGGACCCCTAAGGTACCTATGGCAGGGGTCTTAAACGTTTTTCAGGCCAAGGACCCCTTAGCTGAGAGAGAGATGAAGCAGGGACCCCCCACTACATATTGTATAAAATTGTGTTGGAGATTAAACTTTTTCATAGACTTGTTTGACAACACTATCATTGTGTAGTGTTGTGTTGGATTCATGTTAATGTGTATTTTCAGACAGTTAACCACTTAACCCCCCCAAAAAAATAATCTTTGGTGAAAATAGCCGATCTACAAGCTCACAACGCCTCGCACTGCGAGGCGTTGTGAGCTTGTAGATCTGCAATATTCGGCTAATGTTCCCCTCAGAATAGGGATGCTATAGTTCAAGTGTAATGTAAAAAATTATCCTATCACAAAGATTTAGCGGCCCCCTATAGTAACTCTGAGGACCCCCCTAGGAGTCCCGGACCCCCTGTTGAAGACCCCTGACCTATGGGATAAAGGCTATGGGTCTTATGGCTCCGGAACCGTTGTTTCTCAAGGCTACTTACTTTACTTACATTTGGTTTCTACACACAAAAACATTCATTTCTATTTCCGTTTCTTTTTTTTATGTGGACTGGAGATGCATTTACACAATGCATCTCTGACCACCTTCTGAGGTGGTTTGAGTGATCAGATCTTTGCGCAATCCGATTACAATATGATCACCCAGGACAAATGTTAATGCAAGTGTAAATGGGGCCTGATCATCTTACAGAATCTACAAGTTATCTGGAATAGCATGCCAAATGAAACAGAAAACAGCATACCACAGAACACATGTGAACATAAACAGAACATAAACCTGTTAAGGCCTTATATTTGTGTAGAAGGTTCTTAAGTACGCTGAGCAGGGTGCATTGTGATGTTCCTTGGTAGCTGCTGTGTGTCCGTGCGTGCGTGTGTGCGCGTGTGAACTGTCACTGTCAAGGCTCTGTCTCATGTTTCAAGACTCAAGCCATGCATGTTCAAACGAACATAATAAATGCACAGCTATGCTTTCAGGCTACATAACACAAACAATTTCACCTTACATCAACACTCATATTATACTTCCCCCATTTGCATAAATAAATGTCCATCTTACACACACACACAAACACAGTACCTGTGGCAGAGCGATGGAGAGCTGCCTCTGAAGTGAGTCCTTCTCATGTCCCAGCTCTCTGAGGCGAAGCTGGGCCGTGCCGAGGCAGTCCTGGGTTTCCCTCAGGTTCTCCAGCAGTCTCTCCCTCTCCGTCAGCATGTTGACCATCAAGGACTCCAGGTTCCCCGTGCTCCCCCCGTCGTCTCCCCCGCCCCTGGGTTCCCTGCCGCCGTAGCTCCCTCCTGCTACGGCACCAACCGAACCTCCGACCCCGGCTCCAGCGGGAGACGAGGGACCCCCGCCGGCCCCGCTGCGTCCATCCTCCGAAATGGTGGGCATCACCTCACACATCATCATGAGACCGTGGCGTGTGTGTCAGGGTCTCAATGAGAAAAATGAAAACAAAAAAAGGACTAAATGAGGGGATTGTACGTGCAAAGTGCTCGACTCCGTGCTCGAGGATTCTTCTTTAATCCAGTGTGGTCTTTTACGTTACAGAGGCGTGCGATTTCAGCCTTCAACAAACATGTTCTTGTAACAAGGATACTTCACGTTTTACTAAAAGTGCTATGTACAAAATATAAATATTTATTTCTTCAGGCTTTCAAAAAAACAAAAACAAAAATCACTCATTTGGTCACGTTTATGTCTTTCGCGGTTCCTCCTATTGTTGCCTTCATGCTTTCCCAAATCCAACGTCCTTACGGCACGTCTTGTCTCAATGCTCCTCTTGCGTCATGCGTCAACGTGGAAGATGAAACGGGAAGTTTTAGGATTGGCAGAGGGGGAGGAAGGTGACGGGGCTGTGGGGGAAGGAAGGGGATGAAATAGAACTGGTGCTCCTAATCTTGGTCCACTAGGCCAGGTTCCTTAAAGCACCAGGAGAGATAGCTGAAAAACAGAGCAAGCATCACGTTAGACTCACCTCAGCAGACATCACTGTGCATCTTTAACCCATTCAAGCCAGGAACGCATAGCTGTGTCATTTTAGATGTCTTTGGCTATTCAAAAATAGCAGATCTACAAGCTCATAGTGCGGCACTCGGTACGAGCTTGTAGATCTGCTATTTTTAACTCTGATCTGTGCTTCAGGGGGTCCCTGGAACAACAATATTTTGAGATGGGGGTCCGCGGCCAAATACATATCATTTTGGGGGTCCTTGACATGGAAAAGTTGGAGCACCACTGATATAGCAACATACTGTTAGGATTTAGAAAACATTTTTAGATATGTACTGTATTTGGCCGCGGACCTCCCATCTCAAAATGTTTTGTTCCAGGGACCCCCAGGAACAAAGATTTCACTTTAAATGTTCACTTTAAATATATATATATTCAAAGATTTGCACAAATTCTCAAGATTTTTCTAAAATAGCCAAAGAAATAAAATTTTAATAAAATTACACAGATGCGTTCCCGGATTGAATGGGTTACAAGAGATACAAATATTTAGCAGTATAATAGTCTATATATATATATTTATGTGTATATATATATAGGCCTATATATATATACACGTTCACATCCAGATATAAGGATTTCCGCTACAGTGAGTAGAGTGCAGGTATTAAGGTGAGACCTAAACACTGAGCTATGGAACTCAATAAACCTCCAAAAGAGACAAGGATCAAATTGTTTCTGGCTATGTCAATGACAGTCTAAATAAATGACAGAAAAAACACTTCAGAATTCAAAGTAGCCAACAGTTAAAAGACAGACAGGCTCATATGAATCAAGTAAGACAATTATGAGCTCCACATCTGTTGACATTTGCTTTTTCTAGCGAGCTGAAAATGATTAGTTGTGATTCCAGAATGCAAAATCTTACCACTTATCAACTTTTAATCATGTTTGTTAATGGATAACGGTCTGCATAATACTTCATTGGCCCATTAAGTGTATAAGGACATCTTGTGAGTTGCGGGCCACAATTGCACTGATTCAGACAACCACTATTGCTATTGTGCTTGATGTCCCACTCTCTCATACCCTATTCTTCCCCATTTAGTCTATTAGTACTCAAAGGCTTGCCGCGTGGCCTTTATACTGTCAAATGGCTAGGTTTGACTTAGTGGCCCATGTGGGCTTCTTTATGTTTGTAAGCCAAGGTGGCGCAATGAAAAAACATCTTCTTCTCCAATCAAAATCATCCGTTTTGCAGATCAAATGTGTTCTGTACAAACTGAGTGCACCACAGCTGCCAACACAAAATGCCAAGGGTTTGCACACCATGTGGATTTACAGGATTTAATTTGGGGACCGCGACCCAAAAGGAATCAGATGCCTTGTCCGGTTTCAAAGCGACCTCGCTTTGATGTGGTTCTGAATTAGCTCCTCATTGCTGGTGAGGTTGGCAGCATTTGGCAGCCTCGCCGTGTCTCAATACTTAAAAACGTGCTTCCTTCCCCTGTGCGACTGATGGATAATTACTCATGCAAGGCTGACGGTATTGCTTTCGGCCATATTCCTCTTTAAATGCTCAAAGGGAATGCCATTTAGAGAGCCGTTTTAAACTTCTGTGAAATATCAACTGCTGCTCAGTTGCTGCATATAATCATTATCACCTGCCGTCATCATCACAACAACATATAAGTTAACAAACAGGTACACTTGAAAAGGCGATGCTATGATGACATACAGTAGTCAAAAGTACAAATTATGCCAAAGATAGCTTAGAACCTAGCCACTTAAACCCTATATACTTTGTTGACCGTGGTACCCCAGGGGTCTGTACTTAGCCCCCTCCTTTTTCCCTCTACACCTTAATCTCTTCGGCAAAAATAGCCAATAGTCAGCTGAATAGGGATGCTAGGGTGTACTTCAACTGATCTGCATGTGAAAATTAAGCTGATCATGATGTGTAAAGCACATGCTCTACTTGATAATTTAAGCGCATTGAGTTATGTTCTGCGTCTGTCCTGAATTTCGATAGCAGTTTTAAAGAAACCATATTGGTCTCACTAATGCTCACTGTAAGATGGTACCATTTCTATCAACTCGCTCTGTGTCGCTCTGTGCGCAAGTTGTTGGCTGTGGATAGCTCAAAATGTACTGAACCTTCATTTAATTTATCAGTTTATTTGTATGAGGGACCAGGTAAAAAATAAATTAATCTCAAGTAAAGAGAAAAGATGCTTTGTACCAGATTTAGCCACTAGCTCATTTCCATCTTTAGTCCTGCCAATGACGTCATCAGCAGGGATTTCACGCAAATGGAAATGACAGCCTTCTCTTCCTGGAACGTTAGCATGCCAAAATAATAGCCAGGGTTAGAAATATATGACATCCCTGCCGTTGATCGGCAGATACATTTTTGAGCTACCCACAGCCCACCTCTGAGACACAGATCAAGTAGACAGAAATGGTACTATCCTAGTGAGCATTGGTGAGGACCTATTTTTGGAGATGAGGTTGACAGGTGACATGTTCCTTTGAGTTTCCCCAAGACATAGGCCTACAGTAGTACCTTGTACAGTACATCAACCAAATAGTGTGTACTGTACTGATCAAGTGTAGCTAAACTTCTAGTTTTTTTTTCTTCTTTTTTTTAACAATGATTACCAACAACAAATTTGGGCTTTGGGACAACAAGTGCAAAAAGTGAAAATAGACACTGATTAGACAACAAGCAGGCATTAGCTTTTAGGTGTGGGATAAATCATCGAACTTTGTTATTATGTATTGTAAGCAAACTACATCAAAAACACTTCTTCAAATATAACCGCTTTAAAAAAAGACCAAATAGAATGTTTTACAGTCTGAACCCTGTAAGTGGTTTTTGTATTCAAGCAAATGTCCAGAGTTGGTTTCCTGAAAGATTAATTCAAATAATACAGCAAATCCATCACATTGAAGATGAAGCCTGCTGTAACTGTGAGAGTGCTTTGAGGCAAAAGTCCACTTTATAATTCTTAAATAATAATAAAGCATTTACCATAATGCTACAGCAACATGAAAGCGTTGTTGAAAATTAAAAGACAAAATTCCACTCAGACTGTCCTCAGTGGATCCAGGTCCAGTGATTTAATGTTCATTCAGTAGTAGGCCTATATGTTCGTATAAGCAAAGCATTTTCACTTATATGTCTGGAACCCTAGCTTTCTTCCGAATGTCATAATAGGCAAACAATTAGCGAAAATAGCCAACCTGCTACAAGCTTACAATGCGTCGCAATGGAACGTGTTGTGCGCTTGTAGGTTGGCTATTTTTGCCGAAGAGATTTGGTGTGGAGGGAAAAAAGGAGGGGGCCAAGAATAGAACCCTGGAGGACCCTTGTCCACAAATTATACATGGGTTTAAGTGTTTAAAATCGCACAGCATTGCTATAGCTTACTTTAAAATAATTCCGCTATAAAGACTAGCTAAACTGTGAATTATTCACAAACATGATATAAAATCATTCAGTTTCAGCAGCACTTTATTACATTGGTTCTCAAAGTGGGTCCTTGAGGGTGTACCAAGGGGTCCCCCAGCAAAATGTGTTACTATAGCATCAGAATCATTTCAACCTTTAACCATATTTTATACTTTGGCTATAAAAAAAATAGCAGATATACAAGCTCATAGCACGGCACCGAGTGCCACGCTATTATCTTGTAGATCTGCTATTTATGAAATCATTTGAAAAATCTCAACAATGTTTGAAAGATTTTGAATAATTTTGGATTTTTTAACAAAAATCTTCCATTCCGGGGGTCCCTGGCACAACATATTTTAAGATGGGGCTCCGCGGCTAAATATATATCATTTTGAGGGTCCTTGACATGAAAAAGTTTGAGAACCACTGCTTTATTAGACATGTCAGGAGGCACAGGAAACAGGAAATGTACAAGGCCCAGTGATATGCTGTAACAACACAGAGTACTGCAAAGCAATGGTCTGCCACAAAGTATTCAACATTTGTGTGTACTAACTTAATTTTAGCATCGCATTCGCAGCTATTCCCTTAGAAAGCTCCCTCTTCTTTAGATGATGTGTAAGCGTGAGGTGTAACCTAAATTTAGCTGGGCTGAAAGGTGCACAGCCAACGGGTACATTTTTACACTCTCAGACTTAACTAACTCTCCAGATTTAACTGTGTACATTGGCTGCTTCAGCCCATATTCAGCACGAACAAAGCTCAACACTGCAGCTTGCATTCCCGGACACAAGAGTTTGCTATGAGGTCACTGGGCTTGAGGACCTGTGTGTGTGTGTGTGTGTGTGTGTGTGTGTGTGTGTGTGTGTGTGTGTGTGTGTGTGTGTGTGTGTGTGTGTGTGTGTGTGTGTGTGTGTGTGTGTGCCTGTGCGTGCGCCCGTGCGTGAGTGTGTGCGTGCGTGCGTGGCCGAGAGAGAGAGAGAGAGAGAGAGAGAGAGAGAGAGAGAGAGAGAGAGAGAGAGAGCTCTGTCTGATGGTCTGCAAAATGATAAATGGCGTGGATGGATAGTGTCCTACTATAGACCAGGCAAGCCTTACAATGTAATATAACATTATGCACAACTTAAGTCTTAAGGGAAATAAAACAAGAAGGGCAGGAGTCAGGACATAACATTCACATTGTGACTGCTCTGGGTAAAGACAGTTTGGAAACCTTTGACATTCTCACTCACTCACTGTGATGGAAATAATAGCATATGAGCTGAAGCAAAGGCCATATTCTTTTGAACTAGTTGGCCGTCATGTCTATCATGTGGGCTGTTACTTCACTAAGAAATGTGTAAAATAAGGCCAGGTTACATGGCGTGTCTGTGTGTGTGTGTGTGTGTGTGTGTGTGTGTGTGTGTGTGTGTGTGTGTGTGTGTGTGTGTGTGTGTGTGTGTGTGTGTGTGTGTGTGTGTTCATTTACATCATCACCCACATTATCAGTGTCAACATCAACCAATGGCACTCACTCACTCACTCACACACACACACACACACAGTGCTAGCACTGTAGGTGAGCTAGCTCTCTGGTATGTATTATAGGCCAGTGGTTGTCAAACTCTTTCCAAAATGATATGTATTTGGCTGCGGACCCCCATCTCAAAAATATTTGATGCCAGGGATTTTTCAAAAATAGCATATCTACAAGCTCCTATGAGCTTGTATATCTGCTATTTTTGAATAGCCAAAGTATAAAATATGGGATGCTATATTAACTAATTTCGCTGGGGAGCTCCTGGTACCCCCCCCAAGGACCCCTGGGGGGTCCCCAGACCCCACTTTGAGAACCAATGTTATAGGCTACCAATTAGGATATGATGACCCCAATTACTGTATGTATCAGTTTTCTAAAAGATCAGCCATCTACAAACAAGAGTGAGTATGTTGAATCCAGTTAATGATTCACACACACACACACACACACACACACACACACACACACAGTGAGAGAGGGGGGGCAGACATGGGGATGATGGGGTGGGTGGGGGAGAGTGGATGCAGGCTCCCACCACTAACTGCCGACAATGAGAGAAATAGCCTACAGTAGGTCTTCAAAGCATTTATTTGACATTCGGTTTACCTTCCATTGCCGACATCTTCAGAGCGACCGTTTCATGGATGACGGCAGAATTCCCAGCATGTTAATGACAGAGCGCGCTATAGTGGCTGATAATGAACGAACGCCTTATAATGCCAACCATGGGCTAACTGCTGCCTCGACTCCACGCACGAAACGCATCATTGGAATCGATAACTGATTGTCGGCAACAACTGTGTGACAGAGACGACGGTGTCCTAAAGCATGCATTTGTTGTATTCTATCACGTTATAATATAATGGCAAAGCGGAAGAGGAAATGTTTCGCGGCTGTCGAGATGATAGATCGACTGGCTCTCCCCCATTCCTCAATGTATGGAGGAAGACCATTCGATGGAAGACATGCACACTTGCACAGACGCACGCGCGCGCGGACACACACACACACACACACACACACACACACACACACACACACACACACACACACACACACACACACACACACACAGGGGGGAGAGAGAGACACACTACACAGGGAGGGGGGGGAGAGAGAGAGAGACACACTACACAGGGAGGGGGGGGAGAGAGAGAGAGACTACAGAGAGACAGAGAGAGAGAGAGAAGAAACATTCTGCTTGTGAAAAGCTAGGCATAATCATGTTGGTGTTGTAAATAGGCCTATAAGTCTAGATGTTAAGATGTAGCCTTGTGTGTGTATTAGCTATATCATAAAGCAACAGAGGACTGGTCAGGTGGAATGCTATAATGTAGCCTAAATGCCTTGGATAGTCAATTCAATTAAGAGATTTTGGAGATGGAGAGCCAAAAGAATGGCCCCAAAAATGCATAGCACACATTTTCTTGGAACGGGCCTGCTTGCTGTATCACAAAAACCACAACAAATTAACATCATGGTCATGATGACAGCATCCAGGAACAGGAGGTGACTATATTATAGACAAAAGTATATGACAATGATTTATGTATTAAGAGATTAACCACTTAAACCCCAGCATCGGTATTGTGGGGGAAAGCTGTAGCTGAAAATAGCAGATCGACAAGCTCACAAGGAGATGCAACTCGGCTATTTTCAGCTAAAAGCTTTCCCCACGATAAAAGAAAACAGAAAAGACACTAGTATTGAGCCCTGGGTGGACTCCGGTTACCCATACATGGGGTTTAACCCTTTAAGACCTGGAACTGTGTCATTTGTAGATTTGAGCTAAAAAAGCATTATTTTATACTTTGGCTATTCAAAAATAGCAGATATACAAGCTCATAGCGCGGCACCGAGTGCCGCGCTATGAGCTTGTAGATCTGCTATTTTTGAAAAATCGTGAAAATGTGTGCAAATCTTTGAATATATATATTTTTAAGGCGAACATTTTTAACTCAAATCTTTGCTTCTGGGGGGTCCCTGGAACAAAAATATTTTGATGGGGGTCCGCGGCCAAATACATATCATTTTGGGGGTTCTTGACATGAAGAAGATTGAGAACCACTGATATAGAAACATAGGTTTTTCAGAAAACTGCTGGGATTTATAGGAGACATGTAGAATCGGCTTCAGGTCTCAATGGTTTAAGTGGTTAATAAGCATGCACGGTAGGCTATGCCTTAGTCTCTCTCTGGTCAGGTATCACCTCACCTACTGTATAACAAACTGTATGCAAACCAAAACGGGAGCGAGCGTGCGCGCCCTAAATGATGTTGCTAACGCACCTGTCAGTGTTTGACATACAGTAGCCTTTTACACCAATAAGCGTTGCATCGTCTATTCGTCTATTTAATGTCGTCTATTTACCTTCCATATCACACAAACCGTACAGTAGGCTATTAGCCTACTACTACACCCCTTCCTCCCCATCCTTGGCAACACAACTGCTATTTGGTGATCTCACACTCAAACTCGCACGCGCGCGCTCGCACGCACGCGTACACGCAAGCACGCACGCGTTTCTACTTCCATGTTAAATTTTGCAAAACCCTTTCCCTTCCGTTAAATCCATGCATTTTCGTCGTTTCTGATTCCATGCAATGGAAATTGGGTTGCAAGGCAAACGGGGCGGTGTTGAAGTTCCATCCTTACCACAGTCATCGTTGCGCGGAGCCCATATTGTCCATATTTGACGTTAAATATTCCTTATTATTAGGTCCATCATCTCCTTGGATCGGTGCCTCGTCGGCGGCGTCCACCCATCGACACTCAGATTTTAATGTTATATTTTTTATTTTTCCCTTCTTTCTCATGTCGTTTCCACATGTATAAACGGCGTTAAGGGGGAAACGCGGGGAGCGACGCTACACCACCTTACCACCACAGACCCCCCACCCCCCCTCTCTGTCGGATTGGAAGGTAATGGTTCTTAAAGAAACATTCTCTCAGAATTCTCCGCATCTCACTGGGATTTAAGCGCGCGGGCACACGCAAACACACACACACACACACACACACACACACACACACACACACACACACACACACACACACACACACACACACACACACACACACACACACACACACACACACACACACACACACACACACACACACACACACACACACAGGCCAATCAAACACCTGATTAATTATACACCAGTATGAGTATGAGAGAGACAAGTGCACACTGACATTTAATTCTCAACACTGTGGTTCAATGTGGTCTAAAAAGCCCCGGATTCACTAGCCAGGCTAATTAGTGGAAATATATTTTTTGAATAAATGTTACCACAAGCACATTTTCTATATAGGCCTGCTAATGCACAAACTGGCCATAATTATCTACAATGTGTAGACATGCCAAGTAAATGTGGGCCTGTGCCAGGGTTAAGGTTAGAGGGGCTGTAGCTTTAGGGCTGAATGTGCACAATTTTAAGAGTAGAATAATAGGCTAAAATGGTGAGAAAAGGTGATTAAAACTGCTGAAAATATACCAGTAATATTCTTTTCCCCCAAATACATTTCCTGCAGCAATGATATTATTCAAAGTTATTTTCTTAATATTCAATGTTCTCATTTATTAATAATAATATTAAAAATTGTGTTCCATTTAGGATTTAGAATAATTTCCTCTCATGTGCCCTGCACAGTAGGGAAAGCATGGCATGATAATTATTATAAATAATTCTGATGCAAGATTCTGTACAGTATTTCATGATAAGGCCATTGATATAGTTGGTTAGTAGCTTATAATGCATTTGCAGAATTGTCTACATGTGTGGGTGCTGGCATGCATGCTAATTACATTCACTGAATAGGAATTTATTCAAGCCTTTGCGTGTGATTTGATTTGTACAAATACTGATATTGATATATGGCCAGCGATTGTGATATCATACATGCTAAACAGATAAGGTAGGACTGTGAGCAAGCATCGGTAAACATAAGGCTGTGCTGTCTTTAAGAGCGAGAGCCTGGCTAGAGGTGATGTAATGTGTTCTCAGACAATGATGTCATCGACTGAGACACAGCAAGGATTTAAAGTGACAAAGGCGTTTTTGCAGGCTCTGTGCAATCCTGCATCAGGCATGGCCACAGAAGAGTTAAGCACACGGGTGTTGGAGTCCAGGGGACCATCATTAGGGGAAGAAAGAATCCTATTGATGAAATGAGAGTAAATTATACACGTGTTTCCCCCCGCATCACTTCATATCTGCTTCACTAATAAAAAGAGGCCAAATATTCCAATTGAGTAGGTTTATGTCAGACATATGTCTTGTATGTATGTTTATTCATTTGAGATACAAAACACAATGCATAGTTGTTAGTGAATATAACAAGGGTTATGCTGCTAAACATAATAATTTTACATCCCACTGCAATATCAGTGTTAATACTTTGTGTTAGATAGTCTATTATATGAGAGTGGAATGGAAGTGTTAACATGAACAATATGTAATTTCACTGCTATTGATGACTGCATTTCTTGGTCACTGTAAACTGGGATAACAGCAGGATATGCATATATAAGACTTAAGACTATTTGTTTTATGCTAATTCCTTACAAGCCAAAAAATAAGTATGAACACTGTTGGAAGGTTTCAAGTTTGCCAATGATGCCAAACATTTCCAAGGTCCTCTCCAATAATATGATCCCATTTTTACCATCAAATTCTGGTCCAATTTCATTCAACTCTACTTCCTTAATAGGCTTTTTGTTTTTAACTTTATGAAGCACTTAATCTTGTTCTTGTCCTTCTCAAGTTCATTTAGCAACAAGCCTTCATAAGCCCTCATCCCTGTTGTTCTACAAACTTGTCCTTAATACTGTAACTCGGGGCTTTCCAAAAGAAGCACTCCGGATCACCTCATAAGAAGAATTGGATTGAGTGTCTTCCTCTTGGATCGTCTCTTTATAGCCATCACATAAACTGCTAGCTCTCTTCATCACTTCTGGTTTTTCTTTGTCCTCTTTCTTCTCTGCTGATCGTGTTCCTGCACTGTCTTTTTCTCTCATCATTGAGCATTTATCTGAAGCCTGATCAGAAACGTCCTGATCAGAAGCTCCATTACTGGGTTCCTCCACTACCAACGGTTTCTCCTGCCTTTTGCTGTCATCGACACATTCTTTGTCAGGGATGTCTTCATAAATGCATAGATCTTTCACTGGCTTGACTGAGGTATTTGTCATTGCTTGGGCAGAGGGGCTGTCTTGTCTGTTCTCATACGTTATTGTTGAATCCTGGTGTTTGTCAATGTGTGAGAGGCTGTCTCCATTATCCTCCAATGATGCATTTACACTTTCGGAGGACATTGGGAGGATGGAATCTTGAATCTGTTGGTCACACGGTGTCATATCACTACAGGTCTCTTCTTCCGGCGCAGATTGCTTGGCTGACAGCTCTGTTTCACCTTCTGACTTGGATGGTGTCGGTACTTTTGAGGTTACATCGTTCTTTGTTATGTCAGAGTCTGAGATGTTGATGTCACACGCAATCTTGTAGAAGAGAGAATGGTTCTCTCTCATTTTCTCCAGACTTTGACTGACCATGGACGAGAAGTCGCTTGAATCGGCCACAGAGTCGTGGCATAGCAGTTGGCTGTTGATGTTTGATATCTCCTCATCACACAGCGGCTCCGAGCTGTGGTCCTGCAACGGTATGAACCCATGCCACTGATTGGTGGAGAGAAACCACTTGGTTCTCAGATTGGCGGCCGACAAAGTGCTTTCATCACAATCATTTGGGCCTTCTTCGTGCTCTTCCTCTTGTTTATAACTGCCTCTCATTCTAAATGCTTTGCCTTCATCTCTCTGGTGGACAGTCATAGATGAGAGATAGGGTGAGTCAGGGTGTTTGATTTTATGTCTGGCAACCCCTTTCTTCCCACTGTTACCTTTGTGCTGTGCTTTGTTTCCCAAATGACTTTTAAACTTTCTCATTTGTCCGTCTCCTTCCTCTTCGTCTTCATGAGAGGTTCCACTAGAGGTGCGAACTTCTGCAGGGCCATACTCCTGAGGCCCGCCATCACTATCACAACAGCTTCCAAAGCTGTCATGAGGTCCAGAGTCTGAAAAGCAAGAAGGAGTTACATACTTGTATTAATTATGTGCTCACAAGTTGCCAGTCAGTGTCAAATACTATGCTGCCTCACTTACAGTAGTATATAATGGCCAACCAATGTGTTTCCTGGTTAAAACTCTAGTGACGGTATATAGCACATTATCTGAGGCAGACTTTTTAAGCAGCGGACCCCAACATTTATTTTCATTTGGCCCTGTGATGAACACTTTGGTTTAATTTCAATTAAATGTTTAATTTACACACACATTGCTATATATGTGTCCCCATCTCTCCAGCTCTTTAAGAAATAGTAAATACATTTTCAGGTGGATTGCCAATCTCTTCCAATCAGGTGAGAGAACACATTTATGTAGTGTTCCAATAAAAAAGGTGTCTGCTCATTTATTTATTTATTCAATCACTTCCATTTTCAGTTGTCTATCATGTATCCTATACGAGTTCTCTCTCCTCATTGGATTAAATAGGTATCCTGACCTGAAAAAAATATTTTTGGGCGGTGTAGCCGCCCCTATAAGTGGGGTTGGGACACCTCATTAGTACACCCTTCGCTGTACTGTGATTGGCTCATAATTAGTACACCCCTAGCATTAGTACACCCCTAGCTGTACTGTGATTGGCTGACTCTATTGGCTGACTCTATTCAGCCTGTGATTGGCTAGCGAGACACATGATGAAATTGATAACCTATAAATAGGACTATGCACTTAAAAACTTTTTTTTTTTTAAGTGAGCTTCCATCACTGTGATGACCACTGTGATGACCACACCGCCCACTTCACACTGGGTGTGATTTTGGGCGGTGTAGCCGCCCCTATAAGTGGGGTTGGGACACCTCATTAGTACACATTTGCTGTACTGTGATTGGCTCATTAGTACACCCCTAGCTGTACTGTGATTGGCTGACTCTATTGGCTGACTCTATTCAGCACTATGATTGGCTAGCGAGACACATGATGACATTAATAACCTATAAATAGGACTATGCACTTCACTTTTTTGTGAGCTTCCATCACTGTGATGACCACACCGCCCACTTCACACTGGGTGTGATGTTTTGTTTGTTAAAGGGCTGGAGATACAGGGAGACCCTTGGCTACCTGTATATAGCAACGATTGCGATATTTAACACTTATTTTTTTACATATAACTTACTGCACATTTAAATGTATATTTATAATAATGACTCATACACTCATATAATCTTTTGTATTGTAGTAAACTCTAATAAAACTGATTATGGCCTCCAGGGGTCCAAATGGACACGTTTGAGTCTGTAACTCTGAGAGTGCACAAATGGAGTGCACTCTCAGAGTTAGAGAAACACTGAGGATTTTACAGTGTAGATTGGGGTCCCTGAGGAAAAGAAAATCGAATGGGGGTCCGTGGCCATAATTCATTTTGGGGGTCCTTGAAATGACAAAGGTTGAGACTCACTGCACTAAACAGGGCTTACATCCTCCGATTGAGCCAAAAGGTGAACGCCCAATCAAGCTATCTGCTACGCCACTGGACTGCATTCTATAACTTACTTATGGTATTATTGTGAAAAGAGTACCTGACGTATCCCTAGTCTTTCTAGGCATGTCATTGGTCAGGGTACGGGGACCCTGGGGGAGTTCCCGCCTCTCCCTCTTGATTGGCAGGTGGCCGGGTACTATAGGACTCTCTCTGACTGCACTGAGGGAGAGAGGGACGGAGACAGAGACACATACAGAGAGGACACAGAGATTGAAGATCATTTAGTCATTTATGTTAGAGTCATATGATGCATTCATATCTACCATGCATGCATTATTTTGCTGATGCACACAAAGAAAGAAAAAAAAAACAGTGTCTTGCCACAGTAAGAAGCCAAGAGGATAATCCTGCACACACATTGTATTGCTATACTTGCGAGGACATCAACATTTTAGGACCGTGATTTTCTGAATGCCAATTTTTGACACTTTAACCATAACCCTATAGCCGAACATAGTCATACTGTAGCAGATCTGCTGGTAGAGCTTGGCTATTTTTGGTGCATGACACTGGTGCGGAACTAATAATAAATCGGTCATAAATCAAACACTAATCCCTTAACCTAACCTCTGAATATCTAATCCCAACCCTATAACTCCAACCTGAATCTTTTCAGGTTGAAAAAAAACAACCATTCTCTTGTGAGGACCAGGAAAATGGTCCTCACAATGCTTATTTCTCAAGTTCTACTATACTTGTGGGATAATTTGTCCTTCACAAGCATACTAATACACACACTCGCACGCACACTCGCTCCATGGATCTCACCTCCGGATCACTCTCTCCCGTATTCGCTCCACGCGACGGAGTTTGGCTTCTCGTTGCTCTGGGGTCAGACATTGGTCAGGATCCAGGTCAGGGTTCAGGAGGACAGAGGGCCTTCCTTCTACCTGGTCAAAAAAATGTTATTAGACACAATTGACCATGACATGCTGCACCCCATAGTATTAAGGTGCACAGAAACACTTACGGGTCCATTTTTACAATCTCAGAGTTAAACTATAACACAGAGGAGGAATGCAAATCGTCACTACATTCGGTAGCAATGGTACTAGTGACTATTAAAAGACACATTTTTACGGCATGGCTCCTCAGTGGCGAGCTGTCTAGAGACAGACAGACAGACAGACAGACAGACAGAACCTCTATCTGTCTCTGTCTCTCTCTGTCTCTCTCTGTCTCTCTGTCTGTCTGTCTGTCTGTCTGTCTGTAGCTTATTTCTTGTGCAAACCGCCATCATGTTTTATACTTATTTATTACATCTTATAATGGCAATTATAAAACGGGGCTCTGATCAGCTTGCCCAATTTCGGAGTCACACGTCATGAATACAGTACTGTGCGTCATGACTGATTTCACAGGCTGGCCACATGAAGTCTGAGATCCACATTGGAGCCACGTTCCCGTGTGTCTCCAAAGATCCACATGATTCCATTTTTGAAGACTGAGACACTGAGGTACAGTAGGATAAACACTGGCAGGATGAAATGAGCTAAAAATAAGCCCTCTGAACAAGCAAATCTCGTGGGATCATCTTGGGGACTACTTTGCACCTTGCATTCTTTCTCTAACATCTTTAAAGTCACACTTCACATGTCCTAAAACGTACTTGCTCGTGGGCCCGGGTCCTTGGACTCTCCGTGGGCTCTGCCTCGCTCACATCAGGCCAGCGGTCTTCCCTGGGGGGCCTAGTCATGTTCTGATGCTGCCTACTTGCGTGGGGACCGCGCACGTGATCACTTCTTTCCGAGAACCAGCCTTGATAACACATCGTCTCTGGCTGTCGCTGAGTCTTGCTCAGTGGTTTCTTGCTCTGGTCGGCCGTCCTCTGCTGCATGTCCAGCGGGACTTGCTCAGGCAGTGGCGTGGCCAGCTCGGCCGGGGGGTCTTCCACAGACACCCGTCTGGCCACGAGCGACGACGGCAGCACAGCTGTGACGACACGTGTCACCCTCAGAGGAAAGGGCGTCTGTAGGGAAATTACACATTGGAGCACGATTGTAATTGGCAGTAAGAGACTAATTGTTGCATTCGATAATGTCGTAATGGCCATTCAGTCACTCATACTGATTAGCAGTGGTGGACAGTAAAATGTTTTGAGTATCTATACTTTACTTGAGTATTTTTTTGGATACTTGACTTCACTCCACTACATTTCAAAGACAAATATTGTACTTTTGACTCCACTACCTTTCTAGGAAGGGAAAAAATACATTATGAACTGAAGCCGTATTTCACATAGCAGATCTGCAAGCTCACAATGCGTCACATTGTAACATGTTGTGAGCTTGTAGATCTGTTATTTTCACAAATATTTATATTTTTCAGAACATTTCTGGAAAATCTCTGACATTTTGTGGAAATGTTTAAATTTCAGTACAGCAATGCATTGATATTAAAAGAAAATGTACTTTGTAATTTGTACTTTTGAATATTTAAGTATTTTAAAAAGTAAGTAGTCTACTCCAGTACTTTAACTCTGTTTGACAGAGCAACTTTCACTTGTAGTTGAATAATATTTAACCAGGAGTATCTATACTTTGACTCAAGTACTGTTGAATACTTTGTCCACCACTGACAGTAAGAGACTAATTGTTGCATGTGTTAATGTGCTAATGGCCATTCAGTCAATCATACTGATTAGTGATTTGGTCCGACCTCCTCTCTGGGATCTGAACTTTGACCCGGGGCCTGCTGGGTACTGTGGCTGGGGATGGGCGGCTTCTTCCGATTGGACAGCCTGATGTCCTGGTTTCTCTTCATCCTCTCAAGCTGCTCCTCCTCGCTCATCTTTGCCTTCTGGGGAAGAAGACATATAGAATCCTTAAGCTTGGGTTTCATACTTAGTTGCATGCAGGTGTCGTGCACCACAAATAGCCAATCTACAAGCTCACAACATGTCGCGTCGCAACGCCTTGTGAGCTCGTAGATCGGCTGTTTTCGGTGTGTGACACCAGCGCACGACCAAGAATAAATCAGCCTTTAGAATGCTAATGTGAAACATATATGAACCCTAAATGCTCGCTTAGGCAGTGCCAACATTCTGCTCGCACATCGAAAATGGCAAGACAAGAATGAGCGCGCTAGCTGCAGTTCCACATCAGATACAGACAGTGTGTGTGGGGGTTGGGGTGTCTGTGTTAATAAGTGCGTGTGTGCATTCATATGTGTGCATAGGTGCCAATGCGCTCGCTTCCTGCTTCCATGCATTTGTGTGCATGTGTGGGTATGTAAAGGGGAAGAGGGGGTTGGGTGATAGAAGAGAGAGCCTCAGAGAAGTTTGCTTCTACCTCCCCCTCTTGTCTACAACGGGTATTGCAACATGCCCTAATTGCAAGGAAGATGAGGGAAATCAAAGAATTGGAATTTGGCTGTGATTGCAAAGGGGGGGATCAGCCTGACTGCTTCTATATTTGGACCGCGCTGGATTGCATTGCATGCATCCAGATATAGATAGCAAGTACACAGCAAAGACAATGGAGCATCAAACCTTGGTTGATTGGATGGTGGCATCTGGTGTGGTCCACCTCGAACTACACTGGGATTCTGAGAGAAATGCAATGGGAACCGATGAGAAAGAAGGAGTCAGAGAGGGGGTGGCGGGGGTGGAGTGGGTTGTAGGGAATGATAGAAAGATAGAGAAATGTGGGTGAGGGAGGAAAAAATTAGGGTGCAGTTCAAAACAATGTAGCATTGGGGTGCGCAAATTGCTTGATTGAGTATCATCACAGAAGCCTCATGATCACAAACTTTTACATACTCACGATGATCCAGTTATACTACTATATTGATATTAAATAGTAAGTAAGTAGCATTGGGATCTGGCATTTCCCGAGCCATGTAAATATTTCTGTAAATATATCTTTTGCTGCTACTGGAGCTTTTACCGTTATGTAATGTATTGTAATGTCTTACTGATGAATTTAGTACAATGGACCACAATGGAAACAAGCCCCTCTGGGCTTTTTGTGTCATCCTTTTAGCAGAGTTTTCTTGACTGTACTGCCGTACTGTTATCAAACATGCTAATAAAGTATTGAATCAATCAATCAATCAATCAATCAGGGGTATGGTGAAGAGCCTATGAGGCAGCTTGATGTGCAAGCACACCCCCTGGACATGACGCTATATGTTTCAGGGACTTACCCCCGATCCAATCCTTAATGCTGAGTACCAAGCAGGGAATCACTGGGTACCATTTATATTATAGTCTTTGGTGCTACTCAGCCAGGGATTGAACCCTGACCTCCCAATCTCAGGGCGGACACCACAAGGCCACTGAGCTGGTTGAGTTGGCATTTCCTAATGATGCCATTTGATATCTGTGCTCACCATACATTTCTCTGTGTGTTCTCTCACTAAGGAGATCAGGATGGCTGTTCCCTCTTCTTCTGTGTAGAGGATCAACAGGGCCGCCGTAGATACCCTGAAACGCAGACACAGAGAAACAATGCAGTGAATGAGTATTTTTCAAATGTGGACAGTTCTTATACAGATCTATACTCTCTCTTCCTGGAGAGATGCGTCGCATTGTGAGCTTGTAGATCGGCTATTTTCAAATGGCCGAAATGTACAGGCCTGAAGTGGTTAATTTATGTTTTGTAATAATAATCAAAATCTACAAAGTAACTAAAGTTTTCAAATAAATGTAATGGAGTAAAAGTAAAAGTATTGGAAATTGGCCTGGGCCGTAGCGTGACGGTCCGGGCACCCTAGGCTGCAATGCCAGCCTGACAACGTGTCGCGGGTTCGACTCCCGTTCCCGACGACCTTTGCTGCGTGTCACCCCCTATCTCTCTCCCCATTTCCTGTCAGCCTGCTTTCACTATCCCTCTCTAAATAAAGGCATTAAAAAAAAGTATTGGTACGGAAATACTCAAGTAAAATACAAATAGCTCAAAATTACAGTACAATTACAAGTACAGTACTTAAGTAAATGTACTTAGTTACTTTCCGCCACTGGGTATGCGAATGTAAAGAGCCCGTCTACAGAATATTTCACACCAATAAACTTGATTACATAGATAATGGAATGAACAATTAGTCGAAGCATCTCTAATCCATACCTCATAGGTGGGGTCGGTCCATCCATGTCCATGATCCCTGCTCTGACTGCATTCCTGCACTTCCTGAGGTAAAGGCGGTCGGGCTGGTGGCTCGTACTCCCCCTCCTGCAGGAGTAATCATTCACTTTACTCCTTTTGTTGCAGGAAAACGTCAGATAAACATGGCATTATTGCAACCGTCCATCGTCAGATGGATCCATCAGGTTGCGTCCGTGTACAATGAATACGCACTGCACAGCAGTGGTTCTCAACATCAGGTCCAGGAACAATGAGTGAAAATAGCTGATCGGCTATTTACACTACTTCTACCGTTTTTTTAATGTATTTTTTATGAATAATTGTGAATTTGTTTTTACATATATATTTTTCAAATAAGAAGTAAAAAAAGGGATGTTTACTCGCAAATCGCAACCCATAAGAATGTGCCCGCGACCCACAAATGGGTCCCGACCCACTGTTTGGGAACCGCTGGCCTAATGCATATGAAACTGGGGGGTCGTGGGAATTGGAGAAAGGTTGAGAATCGCTGTTGTACAGTACAGTATGTCTGTATAAGACCTACAGTACCATTGGCAGTCCACTGTGTGGCCGGTTTGTGGGAGAGCCAGGGGACCCAGGGTGGGGGGCTGTCAGCTGGAACGCTGAAGGGGGCACTAGGACACAACAACAACAGAAGCTCTCAATGTTGACCGTAGAATTTATGAATTAAGAATAATATAATTTTCATGCTCACCTCGTGTCAATAAATGGCAATCTATCCAGCCACCCATAGCTCTATCCATACACATCAATACTCACTGAGATGCCTCTGTAGTCCTAGAAGGAGGCGGAAGTGATCCCTGTTGACCTTAAGGCCTGCAAGGATGTCTTCCATCATCCACAGCTCTCTCTGGGCATGAGACTGCTCCTGGCAATTAAACCAAATGTTACCAACATTAACCCTGGTGTCCCTATTTTGGGCACATTTTCTAAACATTTCAAATATTCATTAAAAAAAAGTAAAATATTTTCCCAAATGCCCCCAAATTCCCCAACGTTAAAAAAAGGTTTTAATTTTTTATGTTACATTCAAAAAAAAAAATTGAACATTGCGAAAATAGCCGATCTACAAGCTCACAACGTGCCACGAGGCAACATATTGGGAGCATGTAGATTGGGTATTTGCCCTAAAATGAACGGCATAAGTGGTTATTCTGGTTAACTGTATGAATGCATTTATGCCCCTGTGATTGCTCATATGTTGTACATCTGTACTGTGAGTTCATTATCTATTATAAGGGCAGAGAAGCGAGGCACACAAACCACCAGACTTGGTCCATTAGCTGAAATGACACAGGGTTGTGAGTTTTACCTGTGGCATTCCAAAGTTACATATGTGCTGAAGCTGTGACCGAATAACAGACAGTTCGCTCTCCATCCTCTCATACTGGCTCCATACCCGCTCCATTTCCTGAAACCAAAGAAAGAAAATCACGTTTCTAAAGGTGAAACTGCGAGTGATGTATCTACAAGCAACACACCAAAACATGTCAATCCAAAAAAATAATCATCTTCTTCAACTCTATTTTATTTCCCCCTATTTTTTCCTAATTTAGTGGTTATGTCAATTCCCTGGTGGTTGGTTTGTTAGGGAGTGTGTGTGTACTGTAGGACACAAACACGTGTCACCTCTGATAAATGTGAAGCCACTTCTCTTCACCTGACAGTGAGGCGTTTCACCGGAAGAATGCAATGTATGCAGACTCTGCAGAGGTACACGCTTATTCTCAGTTCAGTTCCCCCACTGAACAGTTTCCTGACAAACCTATAGGAGTCACTAATGCAGCGAAAGAGATCACTCTCCCTGCCCGGCTTCCCTCCTGCGAACACAGCCAATTGTAAGCTGGATGCACCGTGGAGGATTTGAACCCTTAAGACTCCACAGTGGTGGGCAGGAACTTTACCACCCAGGCTGCACCCAAAATAAAACACGTCTTCACATTGTTTTCTGCAGTCCTTCTCATACAGTGATACGATAGGCCCTCTCACTGCACAGCAGAACTAAACTGTATTTTGACAAAGCCGTTTGGGTTCACCGCTCCAATCTCACGCACCAACGACACATCACACATTCTGGCCCGGATAGTGACCAGCTCCTCCTGGAGCAAAGCCTTTTGGGTCAGCGCTCCTTCCTGGGCACGTAGACCCTGGCACCTCCACTCTTCCAGCTGGAGTCTCGTCATCTCTAAAGCACACTGGACACTGTCCTGAGGAAGGGATGCGGAATTGGAAACGGTTAACAATATTTACCAAAGTGAGGAAAATCAGGTGGCAAAATGGAAGCAAAAATGGCCCTCTATTGCGGTTTGGATGCAGTGTGGGAAATTAACAGCAACTACTAGGGAAAGTTTCTGGTACATTTTGACAACTCTAAAAATCATATTTGACTAAATACAAAATTCAGTAGGGTTCATCCTCTGGGGAACATGAAGGTGCACACCAAATTATGTCCAAAACAGATACCTTTCAGGAAATGGGGGAAAAAAATGTCACGCTACTTTTGCATGACACTGTCATGACAAAGTTTTAAAGGTAGGGTAAGTGATTTTCTTTGGTTAAAATAAGTGTAAAATAGCTCTATATTCTGATAGTACTCATTGCTATAGAGTGTTTGTTCAGTAAAAGGAGTCTCCTTGTCTCTCCAGCTCTTTATAAAACAGAAAATGCATTTTCGTTTCAGTTTCAGTTTCATTTTATCCAATCAGGATAGAGAACTCAATCAGGATATAGATTAAACAAGTGAAATTGGAAGTGATGACACTAAGAAATGAGCAGGCAAAATTGGAACTGGAACACTATAAAAATGAAGCTTAAAAATGGGTACTTTCTCCTGATTGACTGAGATTTTGACACCTACCGGAAAATGTATTTTCTGTTTATTAAAGAGCTGGAGAGACGGGGAGAGTCCTGTTACTGAACAAACACTCTATAGCAATGATTACTATCAGAATATAGTGCTTTAACCTTTTAACAAAATACTTTTTGTTTTAACCAAAAAATATCACTTACCCTACCTTTAAATATTACATTTAATTTTTTTAAATAAAAATAAAAAACATAAAAAGATTAATTGATACAAGGTTTCTGCCCGATAGCGACTATTATATTTGTGTATATCAGCCATTATGATTATTGTATATATAATAGGTGCTTTCATGAAAGCAGCTTTACTAATGTTATAATCTTAAACAGTGGAACCAGATACTGACCTTATCCACTTGTAGCTGGGCCAGCTCGATAGACAGAGACTGTAGCAGCTTGTCACACCCACACAGCCTGGTCAGCACCGCCTGAAAAATAAAATCAATTCAATTTTGCAAGAACGGTCCAAAAAGAAATAACTAAACTGCAGTTTTATCAAGTGAATTGTGATAGCCTTAGAAGACAAAAAATAAACCGTGCACAGTAAAACTGTCAGTGCTAATGTATCTGTAACCAAGAGAATGTACTAATGTTGTGCATGCTCTGTACTGTACATGAAGTTAAACTGAAACTGGAGAGTTTACTGTATGAATGAATACTTACATCTGCATCACTCTCAAGTGGCCTGATTGGAGGGGTTTCCCTTGGGTCAGGTTTTGGAGGCTAGAACGTATCAAGTTCATTACTTTTCCCGCAGCAACACTATTATACGTATAAGCTTCTTGTGCTTCTCATAATAACAGTGTTGATTTGTATTCGTCAGTCAAGTTGTCACTGTAAATACCTATACCTACAGTATGTGCACACAGCACCTTATGTTGAGTGTTTTGAGTATGTTGCAAGAAAGCAAGGAGTGAGCCTTTTTCTTACAAAAGGTACACAACACTTTAAGCTTCTAAATATCAAAGACAACGAAGCAACAGTATTATCAATGCATATCCAGGTATTATCAAATGAGTTTGATAATACATTGTACAGTGATCATTACAGGCTCATTTCATAACAGACAATCACATATTTCAGCTCAACAGCCTGTTGCAGCAAATGACACATGCAGCACAACTGTAGTTATGTTAAAAACAAAGTTAGATTAATTCCATTTAAGCAAAAGACAGACGTGAGTGTTTAATCATGATTGTAGACAACAGACAATGTATTATTTATTAGTGACAAAAAATAATGAACAAATAACACTTATTTTTAAATTCTGAAACATTTTAGATTTTTTTTTGTATAAAAGGTTATTACTCACATCCTATAAAAACAGCCACCAACTCAGTCACGGCCTTGTGGTTAGAGTGTCTGGCCTGATATTGGGAGGTCGGGGTTCAACCCCCGACTGAGTTATTTATATCAAAGAGACAATAAAAATATAAGTATATTACCCAATGCCTCCCTGCTTGGCACTCAGCACCAAGGGTTGGATTGGGGCTAAGTCCCTGCAACATAGCCTACTAACTAGCGTCATGTCCAGAGGGTGCACTTGTACACATCATGGCTGGGGAATGTACTTGTACATCAAGCCGCCTCACGCTGCAGAAATAGAAGACAGGGCCACAAGGCTCTAGAACAGCCTTATTCCTGAGGCTATTTACTTAACTTACATAAAAAATGGATCCGGGACACAAAATGCGTCACGAGCGCCCCTATGTTTGTGAAAATATTACATGACTAAACGAAAGGCACCAGTACTGCATGTTACATGCAGGCATTGCCCTGCAACACACCGCTGACATATTTTTAATACATACAAGACCACACAAGTAGCTTCTGACAGAAAACAACAGATGTTTTGAGTACAGCAAGACACCAGACATTTGACAGGATTTGCAACGACATGAAACAAACAAAACAAACGAACAGCACATTGAGATATGGGCAATACCATAGACGGCGGTAGCACACAGACAGACATATGGCTGCGGTGATGGTGGTGGTGGTGGTGGTGGTGTTGTGGTGAGTGAGGAGCTTGTGAAGCTCTCGTTGATGGGGGCAAAGGGGGCAGTAAGTCTGTGTGAGCCCCTGTGGAGCACTGCTGAAGAGAGACATAGGATTCAAATAATAGCACATGAGAATATAAGTTAAGAGTATTTATAGGATTGTTGAATATGACTACAGTAGAGGGGGAAAATAAAAACACCACTCTGCAATAGCATAACAAAACAAATACAAAATACAAAAACAAAACATAAATACAGGAAATGAATACTGTACGTGTCTGTCCATAGCTAGGTTTACTAAATAATTGTCGTGATCACTATTAATATTGTACTGTATGTTGATGATTCGCTGTGTGTTCAGTGTCCACAGTATGCCTACCTTTCCCAAAGCTCTTCGCCCACTTGGCACATGAAGAATGGAGGTATAGGTAGGTGTAGGCTATGGAGAATTAAATAGAATAAATAAATAAATACATAACTGATACATACTAACACATTTATTAATTTAGAATTTTAAGTTAATCAGATTTTCTTTGTAAGAGAGGGTAATTCACTAAATACTGTATATATAAATTATATAGAATAGTCTTATTAGAAACATAATCTTGTCTCTTATAACAATTTATTTATTTATGTCAAGTCTTTTATTCTTGTGTTCAACATTATCAGAGAAATCAATTAATTGTTTTGTTGTAGTGGTATGGATTCTCTCAAGGTGATCACAAAGAAAGACGACCTCTGACCTTGCTGAGATTTTGCCACCTTTCTGTGCCGGGGGTGTGCGGGGTGGATTTGAACTCTAGCTTGGGTGAGCCAGGAACATAGCACAGAGTCTGGGGCATCATCGACGGGTCATCATGGGGTCGGATGTCGACCCGCCCCACTGGTGTGTGAGGTCGCGACCCCAGCCGACCTCCCGGGGTCAAAGAACCTGTTCCCATGAATTCCGTTTGCCTGGGTGGCGTGTGGTGGCCGGAGGCGTAGGGGTAAGAGTCCTCATCATGGCCTGTTGGACCATAGCCTCGTCTTCTGCTGAACTCGGGGGGACTGGGTGTGGTGGGGGAGGGGCTAATCAAGTAAAAAGAAAAAAGAGAGAGAACATTATTTCAGACAATTTCACCTTAAATAAACCAGTGGTTCTCAAACCTTTTTGAACCTTTCAAAAGAGAAGATTTGTGTTAAACTTTTTCTAAATTATTCCAAAAATGTTCTAACATCTCACGATTTTTTGAAATAGCCAATCTACAAGCTCACGATGAGTGTTGTAAATAGCCGAAGTATAAAATAGGGCTAAAGTGGTTAAATCGATTTTGATTCTACTGTAAATTAACTCATTTAGCTGGGGACCCCCTGGAACCCCCTCGAGGACCCCTGGAGGTCCTCAGATCACACTTTGAGAATCATTGAAATAAACACTGTGTTGTAAAGGTTCACGGTTCACTTGCTCAGGATGTCTGGATGCCATGTCTACCTTTCACGCATGCCGCGTCTCCCTCTGTCCCTTTCTGCATGCTGCGTCCCCATCCTCCCCCCGGTGAGGTGACTCGGTTCACTCAGCGTCCTGCTGACGTGCCTGGCTTTTTGGGAGAGCCCGTCTCCCATGGAGGAGGACGGACGGAGCTCCATCACTGATTCACTGCTGCCACCTATCTGTGTGAAATCGTGATAGCTCGAGCAACGTCTGAAAAGAATCAGAATCAACTTTGCTGTCACATCACAGGTTTACAGGTGTAAGAAAAGTGGGTGAAATTTTATGTTGTGCAAGCTCCATCATTTTTGTTGTTTTCAGAAAGAGAAAAGAGAAGATAACAAGGAGAAAAATCAAACAGTAAAGAGAAAAACATGTCAAGGAAAGGCAAAAAACTAAGATATCTATTTAAACATACATACAGTAGCCTATGTACAGTATATGAGGTTAGACATAAGGTGCAAAGAGGCTCTATGCACAGCAGCCATATTGGAAAGAAATTGGGCCTCTTCCTTACTTCCTTCACAGGTGTTACCAATGATACTAATGAAGGTTCCATTTAGCACAGTGGCTCTCAAACCTTTTAATTTCAAGGACCCCCATACTGTAACTCTGAGAGTGTACAAATGGAACCAAATGGCCCTTACGCGTCCATTTGGTTCTGTTTGTACACTCTCAGAGTTACACACCTGTAAGGGGCCATTTGGAACCCCCTCAACGAACCATGAGGGTTCACTTTGACAACCACTGGTGTAGCAGAGTGTTTCCAGTGAGCCAACATGCACAATATCAGCATCCTGACTCTGTTTGACCAGAATGGAACAGAGCCTTCATTAGTATCATTGGTAACACCTGTGAAGGAAGTAAGAAGAGGCCCAATTTCTTTTCGATATGGCTTCTGAGCCTAGTGGTAACACTTCGGTAAAGGAGGTGAGGAAACGAGGGCACCTTTAAAAAATAACTTATCACATGGCAACATTTCCAATTATGATTATATTTTTTTACGTAGTGATAATCCAGTGCATCACACATGAATGCTTTCCCCACTGAATAGCGTTGTACTGCACCTGCTGAGGGAGCTGTCAGACTCCATGGCAGCAGACTGAGTCAGAGCTCGGACCCAACCGAGCATGTCCTCCTGAGTGTCTGCACTGAAGAAGTACGAACGCATTCCCTGATGCACCACCTATAGAAGAGGATATAACGTTTGTTCAGCACTTCATCAGCCTTGCACCGACCAAAAGGAGTTCATTAACTTAAATAATGATAATTACATGCTTGTACCTTGAAGGTGTACTTCCTGTTCTTGCACTCTCGTGGTGAGCAGAAGAGAATGTTGTAGCTCGGAAGCGGGATGCTGCCTAATACAGATTCTTCTCTACTGTCTGAGAAGGAACAGAAAATAATTCCAAAATCAGATGAATGAGCCCTTTCCAGACGTGATGCTGTATGGTTCCTAGACCTACCTTAAGGCCACGTGTCCACCAAAGCATTTTTTTTCACAGCTGAAAATGCAAGGTGCTCTTCTAAAACACTCACCCCAAATAATACGTTTTCAACTCTCCTGCAGTAGATACAAATGCCAGAATAGACGCTCAGCGCCTCGTTCCACTGCTGACATTTATAGCTTAGTGTAAATAGCGGTATATAGTAAAACAGACAGTAGTTTGACTTGGGCTAACCTATACAGGGGTCTTCAACAGGGGTCCGGGACCCCTAGGGGGTCCTCAGTGTTACTACAGGGGTGGCCGCCAAATCTTTGTTTGATGGGATAATCTTTTTACATTAACCACTTGAACCCTAGCATCCCTATTCTGAGGGAAACATTAGCTGAAAATAGCAGATCTACAAGCTCACAACGCCTCGCAGCGTGGGCTCGTAGAACGGCTATTTTCGGCAATGAGGTTTAGAGGGTGTAGAGGGAAGAAAGGTGTAGAGGGAAGAAAGAGCAGACTAAGTACAGAGTGAAACGTCAAGTTTACAAAGTATTGGTTGGTTAAATGTCCGAAAATACACATTAACATGAATCCAACATACACTGATGATGGTGCTGTCAAACAAGTCTATGAAGCTATCTATGAAATCTATGAAAAAGTTTAATCTGCAACACAATTTTATACAATATGTGGAGGGGGTCCCTGCTTCATCTCTCTCTCTCAGCTAAGGGGTCCTTGGCCTGAAAAACGTTGAATACCCCTGATCTATAGTACTCTGTCTTGAAAGATTAGTACTAAAACAGACAGTAGTTTGACTAGGGCTTACCTTTGTAGTAAAACAGACAGTAGTTTGACTTGGGCTTACCTTTGTAGTAAAACAGACAGTAGTTTGACTTGGGCTTACCTTTGTAGTAAAACAGACAGTAGTTTGACTTGGGCTTACCTTTGTAGTAAAACAGACAGTAGTTTGACTTGGGCTTACCTTTGTAGTAAAACAGACAGTAGTTTGAGAGGACGAACCATCTTCTCTTCCACAGCTTCAAGCCACTGCTATCCTACAGAGGGAAAAAGAATGATCTCTGAGTGACGTGAGGCCATTCATGGAAAATGTACCATACTTGGTTATACTTTTTCAATCTTAGTTATATTTCATATATTTATGACATAAATCTCTTTCTTACTTTCCTAGAATTACATTAATAATACAGATAATTGTACAAATCCAGTTAGTTGTACAAACTGTCACTTACGTAAACATTACAGAGGTTGCGTTACATTTTTAAAAGTACTGTACAAGCAGCAAAACTATTCTGTATGGAGAAAAGTTATGTAACAGTACTTTTTTACAGAGCCATCCTCTGATGACCACGGTACAGTTGGGGTCTCTTTTGGCAGCCCTACATCTTTTCCCAAATGATTGCAACCTGTCTCCATTGCCCTGGTAGAGGAGGAGAGAATATTTAATAAATGCAGATATTTGTTATGTCACATACTCCCTCACAAAAAAACTACTCAATCTTAAACAAATCAGGTAGCATCCCAGTCCATTGAACATGCATTGCAGCATTCCATTTCTGTAAGCCAGCAGCATGCTGTACCAAAAGTAGAGCCTAGCCGATGCCCAATTTTTGGGTCAGATGCAATCCCAATTTTAGAGAGTCCCAGACCACCGATTACTGATGTTTTTAACTATATTTTGTCAGAAATTGCAAACATTTTCGAAACAATTTGAGAAAGTTAGTTTTGATTCAAAGAGAAGAATTAACTTATAAGCAAACAAATACATAAAAACATACACAAATAACCACTTAAGCTGTATAAGAAATAAATACAAAAACTGATCCACAAGCTCACAACGCATCAGTGCAATGCATTTTCAGCTTGTAGATCTGCTATTTTTGATCGGGACCCATCGGCGGCATAATTGCAGATACCGATGTCAAACAAGTCAAATAATGGCCAATCGGTCGGGCTCTAACAAAAAAGCATACACATATTTGTTCTCATTGTAACAAGATAGCCGTGCAAGCAAATAACAAACTTTTTGGACAGGGAACGATATGGTAGCCACACTGGATGCTTGGCTTACTCTGTCCTGGTCCTCCATTCTGCAAAGGAATGAGAATATCTTTTTAAATTATAGGTCATCATTGAAGATAACAAATGTGGTCATAAAATGGTGTTAAAAATAAGGTAAGGAAAATGAGGTGAAGAGGCTATGTATGGTAATACAAAACCATCATCATCAAGAAAACCAATGACTGGAATGTATTGAATGTAGGTATAAAAAAAATAATATATATATTTCAAGTCAGCATCACTCACAGGGCTATTTCCTTTTCAAAATGAATGGACCAATAGAAACGTTCCTCCCTTGTGACTGATCCTGCAGTTTGACCAATAGCAGAACTGCATTTGAACTTTAGAGCTGTACTGTTGGTCTAACTCTCACTACAACTACATGGCCAAGGTGGGTATGAAGAGTAAGGTCATAATTGATCCATCCAATTCAATCAGAGATAATTACCATAACTACTTGGTGAACACACATTAAATATACAATAATAATTTAATTTAAAGTAAAACAGCTAATTAGAAATAATTCAATTGTATTTAAAGGCCCATATAAACGTGTGATCTCTTGCAGTTTAAAACAAACACTGCGCAAATTGTAAGTATACAGTAATATGCAGAAAATATCAGGAAAAGGAACATTTGCATAACAACATGACCAACGTAACTATGACCCTAGAAGTCTGCCTATAAGTCAGAATGAGCAGAATGAGAAGTGAGTCAGGCCTCACCAGTAACCAGACACTGACTATTACTTGTAAAAACAAAAGGTCAGTACAAACCCAGGTTCCTCTATGTTCCTGCAGTCCAATCAATCCTACCAGCACCACTCTGTATCCTCCTAGCATGTACACAACCCAGGTGTCACAGACACGCTACCATATCGTAGAGGATTTTCCCCAGTCAACCGTTCACTCTAAACAGAGAGACCAGCCAGCAACCCTCTCCCAGAATTCTATTCTGAGCCATAACAGGCCATCGTGCATCCCGCCACGAAACGGACAGGTGACAGCTGCATCGCCCTGGTAGCAGGGAGGGGCCTGTGAGTGTGTGAAAACCAATCTGGCAGCAGGCGAGGGGCTGGTATGAAAGACATGCCTCCCTGGGAATGGGTCCCAAAGTGCACACAGCAGACTGGACTGAACTAGACTGCTGAGGGCATAAAATGAAAATAAAAGACTGGTGTTGGGGGAAGCTAGGTGGCATGTCGAGGGCATATGCAGGGTAGGATTTGCTGGTGGGGGATGCCTCTGCTTTTTGTCATTCATTTCTATCGCTATTTTATTGATATTGTTATTTTATTAATCCCTGCTTCTTACATGCAAAACATTAAAAAAGAAAAGAAAAAAAAGGCATCCCTATTTTGGGCAAATTTTATTTTATTTAGTTAAAAAATAGCTACAGTGACCTGCAACCTCACAACACATTGTGATGTGACAAATGAAATTGTAGAGTTTGTATGACGTGTTGAAGAGTGTTAAAGAATTCTTTATTTTTTATGCTGTCAACGCTTGGATGGATCACGTTCCTTCATGTTGGTCATAACAAATTAGAGACTACTACAATTTACAATTTAAGCATTTAGAACAGGGAGCAACTTTGATGATGGAGAGGGAAACTATATTTCCACACTCACAGGGCAACATTGCCTATACTGTCGGGCCATTCTGTCACACAAAAGTAGCAAAAATAACCGATCTACAAGCTCAAAACGCGTCGCAGTGCGACGCATTTTCAGCTTGTAGATCTGCTATTTTTGAATTGGAATCCTGATTTTTTTCCCCCCATTTTTAAATTGGAATCCTGAAAAGTAGCATTATTATTTTTTTCAAATGCATTTAGTTATACTTATGTTAACTTTATGAACTTAAATACAAATACATTGGACATAAAAAAAGACAATCGGATTTTAATACTAGTCATTAAGCTACTATTATATAGACTGAAGTAATTAAAGCGGGTCATGATTGCATGTTTGGAATTGTAACAGCTGAAATCAATAATATATCAGTATTACGATATTAACCTGCGGGCCGCATTAAGTGAAGGTGGGGGCCGCATGTGGCCCCCGGGCCGCCAGTTGCCCATGTATGATTTAGAAGATGCTCTTATCTAAGCAACAAAGGGCAAGATCCGGGACTCCGAGTACGGGGCATGAACCCTAGTCAACAAAGGATCATCAAGTAAATAGAGTGCTAGAAAAGGAATGAGGAGTGCTAGCTAGGGGATGAGGTAGCGTGAAGAGGCAAGTTCTCAGACTGCAATAGAAAATAGGGAATGAGTCTGCAGTCCTGACTGAGGGCAGGAGGCCGGAGGTGATGCCACAGCTTGGCAGCCAGGAGGAGAGAGAAGAGTCTAGGATGCTTGGAGCAATGGCCAGGATGTCGTAGGGAAGGGAGGTTTGTTAGCTGATCTAACTGTGCAGGAAGGGGTGGATCATATCCTGAAGGTAAAGGGGTGCCATGCCCTTGACTGGCAGTTCCAGCTGTTGTAAATTATACTCACTACAACTACATTTCCCATTCTACATGTACTGTACACTGTACAGCTATTGTATTCTTGTCACACACACAGCAACAGGAGCATAGCGGAGGAAGATTCATGAGAAACTTCTGAAACACAGCCCCGTCACCCTCGTGGGTGACAGGGCAATTTTACATGGTTAACATAAGGAAATCTATTCCACTATCCACAACAATCGGCTAACAGTAAGACACTGGAATAAAAGGGGAGACAACAAACAAGCCTTTGTCTAAGATGAGAGCTACAGTAGGTCTTGCGGCCTCACGGCCAATGGGGGTTACGTGGGTGTTGTGAAATATTTGGAAAATCTCCTCCTTAATCAGTGGGAGTCACTTGCTCAGGGAGGAGACGAGTTGAAATGCTAAAGAGCGATAGAGAGGGAGGACAAATGGTGGGTTTGTGCGCCACACAGAGTGTGCTTTGTGGCGACCAATGACCCTGGAGCATCATGTGAAGGTCGACACAGAGCGCCTGAATACATCACACCGCCAAATATCATCCATCTCCATCCAAACACAGGACTACAATGATAACATTTGCATGTCTTCAAAAGTCAACTAAATCATCACTATACATTTAACCTCGATAGGTTAAGTAGTGACGCAAGCCACCCATGGGGCAAGATTTCCTGGGTAGATTTCCTGATGAGGAAATGGGAAACTTGGACACACATTCTATACGTTTTATATCACCAGAGGAAAGTGAAGCTGGGATTTGGGAAACGTAAAAGCTGGAGTGCAATGTCAAAGCTTGATCAGGCTGTGAATAAGCCCCATGAGGTCTCCTATTTCAACTGCAGACAACGGGTCACACAGGGCCAAGCGTACGTAGTAGCCGCTCCATAATCCTGTTAACCCTGGACGCCAGATTGACTAGCATCATCCAGTAATAGTCTCTTCCTGTTGATAGAGTGGTAAATTAAACGGATGAATGGAAGGCATGGTATAACAGGGAGAAAATAAGAGATAAAACTGGGACTACTATGATTTGTTTTCAATCCCATCTAAAACATAAAACAAAATGTACTTACATTACTTACTAGAGGGCTATTATAAGCAAGTACTAAGTATTGTATGTGGCCTAAAACATACAACATATACGGTAAATAAACATCAAAAGTGCAATAAGATTCATTGAAATATAAGCAAGTAAGCAAAATTAGAAAAAAAGTTTATTTGAAATTATCTCTGGTAGCAAACACTTTAAACACTAACCAGGATACGTTGTCATGTGTTGATGAAATGTAAAGATGCCATATTGCTGTACCTGACTAATCGTGGCCGCCTGCTGACTCCTTCATGCTCCATCACTTGGCACGGTTCCTCACAGCATCTCCCCAGTGTTGTTGGCTGCTCTCTTCCTGGCTACCAGCAACTCTCCTGTTGTCCATATGCAATAACAACACTTTTCCTGCTACGCTGCTCCTCTCCTTGCATGTGTTAATCTGCCTTTCTCTCTTTCTTGCTCTCTCTCTCCCGCCCTCCGTTCTTCTGACGTCTATCAGCGATGCTTGTTTGGTGATCTACCTACGCTGGCCGTTGACACTCAATCTGTCTTTCTACCCTCTAACAGTACACTCTCTGTGCGCTCCTTCTTCCTCTCTCTCTCTCTCTCTCTCTCTCTCTCTCCCCCTCTCTCTCTCGCTCCTTCCCTGCTTCTGTTGCTTCTGTCCCTCCCTCACCCTGTCCCTTGGCAGACTCAAGGATTGTGAATTTACATTAATCTCTCCTGCCCTTCGTCACGTTTGATTATCATTTATCTGCTCACATTTTTCCATTTTCAAGTTTGAGTGCCATCCGTATGTATTTTTCTATCATTCAAAAGGAGACATTTGGCTTCTTGGCTGCAGGCAGGGCTACTCTGCTATACAAGCAATCAAAGTTTTCAAAGTTTTATTTTTCTTATCAAAAAGATTTAAGTTTAAAATCTAGAAATTATTGAATGAATTATTAAAATAAATCAACTGTGAGGACACAAACAGTCAGTCTAGCCCTAATAAAACAGTATAACTTAAAGTGATGATAAATTCAGGATATTCTTGCACATAGTCAGCAACTTTCTTGATAAAACTCCCCAAAGGTTGAACGTAAAAGTGATTAATCAGCACACTTTGCAGAAGGATCTAACTCAGTCCAAACTTTCTCATCAAATTCTTCATTACACCCAGCTAATCCAGATGTTTGATAATAGTTGAACAGCCACTATCCCTCCAGGGCACAATAAATAGGAGCATTTCCAGTCATGAATAATGTGACCATGACAAACAAGAACACTGAAAGGAAAAGGGGAGAGCAGATGAAAAATTATGTGCCACTACAGATGCCTCAGGAGGGTTGCCATTATTATTATACAACAGAAAGATATCGGCACTATTTTTAGCACTGCTGTTTGATAAGACCAAGGAAGATAAGAGAAAAGTCATGTCTAAAATTACCCTCAGCACTGCACGGGCACAATATTTAACGTGTCGAGTCGACCTTCTATTTGGGTGTACTGCGGTGTGAAACAAACACCTAATGTGGTTTCTGGAAATCCAATATCAGTGTTATAAAAGTAACTTAGCCATGTGGTTTTGTTTGAGGAAACACCACACCATGGCTTATTAGAGAATATTCAATTTCTCCAACACTAGGATCTTCAGCCATTCCAATTGGGAATTATTTGCAAATCCAGCAATATGGATGGCAAAAGGATTACCGTAAAAAGAAGTAACACGGAGTCAGTCTTAAATAATAATCAGGTTTACTCAATTATTTGCACAGGAGAGACAAGGTGGTACAGCATCAAAATATTCTCTACTGGTAATACAAAATGTACATCAATATAACAGACAGTTTATCTTTCATTAAGCCCACCCCACAATATCATATCAACATGAATAGGGGCGAAGGCTCATCTTGGTGGCAAGGTTGTCTGTGCTAAGGCATCATGGATAAACTGTAGCCACAACTTTCATGGGTAAGAAAGAGTAGGCCAGGGAGCAAGGACATCTTATATCAGTAGTTACAGAACTGTCCATTCTGAGCAAATACATCATACTTTATGCAATTATCCAAAGTGATACAATATAATAATCATAATCTAATACACTATAGATTATAAATTATCCATCAATGGACATCCAAGTAGGCCAGACACAAAGCTCATGCCATTGCCCAGTTAACGGATGGTAATTGCATATAATTAGTATCTCACATTACTCAACCTTTTCCCTTGAGCAGAAGGTTGAGATCCTGATGCCAAGAATGCCCTATTCTCACGAGGGGCCAATCAGTGTGTTTCCAGATATTTGCTCCTCCCTTTTAGCATACTGCTCACAGCTAAAGCAGCCCCCCCAACTAGCCCTGATGACAGACAGCTGCATGGTCATAGTCATTATCTCCTGTTACTCACTGAACCTCCCATGAAGCCAAATAAAGGGCCACATGGCTGATGGGATATGTAGTTTTGTTTTGTCTGTTGACAACTTCTGGGCTGACACTTCTGAGAACATTGTACTGTTCTCGTTAATAAAAGAAATCTTCTTCCTAGAAAATACAGCTGTCAGTGTGCATTCATTCTATTTTTTACAGTTATTAAAACCAATACAATGTAGCTTAGATACATGCATGTGTAACCATGGCAGAAATATAACAGATGTGTAACTTCGACTACGCCACTTTGGGAGTTTCACCCAAAGAATCAATGAAAGTGCTAAAGTAACTAAGTACAACACAGGTACAACACAGGTTCGTTTGTAATTGACTGGAGCAGAGACGTGCTTCTCAAGGTAATCAATAATATTTATTATAATTGCCACAGTAGTATTATCATGCTATTATACTTTAAAGGGATTGTAGGCGATTCAGAGATAAACAAAGGAAAAAAATCCAGCAGTTCGTTTCCCCGACCACCAGGGGGTGACGCACGGAGGACTTCCATAGAGTAAGCAGACTTCTAAACGGGCCATGCCGAATATAGGTTACTTTTTTCGGATACAATTCGCGGAACTGCCCGCCCCTGCCGGTTCTCTAAATTTTTATTTTAAAATAGGCTCTTTCATGACAAATTGACCACATATATGAAGTTAAACAACTAAATTCTATCCAAACGCTTTTTGAAAAGTAAATTATGTGCCTAAAAAAAGAAGTTTGAGAGCATTTTAAAACCGAAAGTAAAAAGTTCACACGGACACGGACGTGCACGGATGCGCACATGCGTGCGTGAATTTACGCACCGGATCCCCGGATGTGTAACCTAAATAGTAGGGAAAATACGGATTTCAGAAAGGAGTGTTTTTCAATGCAGGAATACACCCCAGCATCATTATATAGTGGCTGATAGAGGGGAAAAAATGCAAAATATATATAGAGGTATTTTTCAAATATAGGCTTAATGTTGCCTACTATACCTTTAATTGAACAGGTATATCACAAATAAAGGTTAAATGAATCGAAAGCACTATAATAAAATATATCAGTGAAAGACCACAGTGAGACTGTGGGGGGGGGGGAGGAGAGACAGAGGAGTTAGTACAGTGACACTTCAAACACTAAAAACACACTTACACACAACACTATGGTGGGTTAGGTGCACACAAACCACACACACGGCATGCAGTGAATAGCAGAAGTTCTCCCCCACAGTGCGACTGCGGTCGCCTCCAACTAGTAGGGTACAAGAAATGGCAATTAGATAAAGATATATAAACAGTGGCAGAAACAGTGGCAGTTGGATGATCAATGCAAAAGTAAAATACAATACATAAGAAATGACTAACAAAAAGGGGCAAAGGCAGCAATGGAGCTAAGGAGCGCCTATAAAACAAAAGACAGCCGTTAGCCCCCACCAGGCATTATAATTATACATCAAAATACTTTCAAATCAAAATACAGAACATTAAGTACCTCAACAGTCAAGGTCTGTCTATACGGCAGCATACAGTGGCACCATAGCAGCAGTACAATGTCTGGAGAATACAGGGGCCTACAAGTACAGAATTGTGTTAGAACCACCATCTGAGGGCACAATATAATTATACAAAAGGCAACTACACACCACGTACCTCCGGTTATGTGAGGTTTGGGCCCCGACACACACAGCCTCTTGGCCTCTGCTCTGATCCTCAACACTGAGGCAGAGAGGAGGGCGCCTGAGGAACATTACAGTCATTTAGCAGAACATAGGACCATTAACCATAAATAGCATGGTCTAAACAATGGGTTAAAAGCAGAACCACACTCCATTTCCTACCTTGCTCAGACAAGCCAGTGCATTACAGAGAGCCAAGCTAGAATGAGTGCATGAGCACCAGGCTTTATAGGGGAGGGGATAATCAGTGACTACCTACTGTACACCTGTGTAATTGGGGCATGGACACAGAAGCCTGAATGGGGACAGGTCTCCCTGTTACACATGTTTGGCACCTTTCAAAAAACGTGCTTTTGCAGACATGTTAGATTGCTTTTATTTTGATGTTGTGGCTCAGTCTATAAGAGGAGGGTGTGTGTGTGTGTGTGTGTGTGTGTGTGTGTGTGTGTGTGTGTGTGTGTGTGTGTGTGTGTGTGTGTGTGTGTGTGTGTGTGTGTGTGTCCGGAGCTAATCTATAGCAAACGCACACTGCCAGTACGCCAAAGACGTATTTCCACTTTTTTTCCAATTTCTTTCTCACATTTTTTGAAATATTTATCTTAAATCTTATAATGTAAATCAAGGGGGCTCGGATCGGGGTGAAATTTTGCCCATCATGTGCAGTCATACATTATAGACGTGTCATAAACTAAATAATCATATTTGAACTGGGGACCCCCCACCCCGAAATGGAATTGTAGGAGTTGAGCATAATCATATTTGAACTGGGGACCCCCCACCCCGAAATGGAATTGTAGGAGTTGAGCAATTACATTTTGTTTAACTCGGTTCCACATATAAACGTTGAGAAAATAGCTAATCTACAAGCTCACAACGCAAGGCGTTGTGAGCTTGTAGATCAGCTATTTTCAAAAATGTTGCCTCTTTTTTTATATTTGTTGACAATTTGTCAAAAACACTTCATGTCTGTAATTGAAATATTTCAACACATCTCTGTCTTGTGTTTTTTTTTTCAATGCAAGGAAGAATTCACTTTTTGCATAGTAAAAGATATTCGGAACTCTAAATGGAAAACCTTAGATTTTGGTCAGAGACGATCACTATGGTTGGAAAACTAGGAAAATTAGGTCCGGGTCAAATTTGGCCTGAATTCCACAGACACTACCCAGCGTAATATGGTAAACGCACAGCTGTCTCACTACCACAAGTTGTAGGTAATGTATTATATAACAGCTGGCGTAGAAGGATCACAACGGGGTAAAATACACAAAGGATCTGGATTTAAATGGGACATACGATTAAGTGGATAGCTTGGCTATCCTCTTCCCGATTAAGAGAGCTCACAAACATACAGAACAGCCAAATAATCCTGTCAGTCTTCATTGTAAACTAATAGACCAGAAATTGAATATTAGGAGCAGTGCAGCCACTAAGCAGCACCCAGGGACCAGATCCAGCTCTAAGGACAGTGCCTTTGTGTATGTGCCAACATTACTCACCAGCAGTGTGGGGCCATATAACAGATGACCTGACAACAGGATTGAATTAATCTGCATTCTGTTTACAAATTAATCACATTACATGCTGTAAATGTAATGTTAATTGCAATCAATTACAATTGCATTTATTTTAAAAACAGAAATCACTTGACAAAAGTTCAGATTCCCTCAAAGCAAAACAATTAAAACATATTTTTGTTTTAATTGAGAAAAAAATATCTTGGCCCACATAGGAGAGAAAAATATGTGTGAGAGGAAAACATAATATATAATATTATAGCTGCTGCGGGCAGCAATGGGATGGGCCAGCCAGGTGTACTGACTACAACAGAGAGTTGACTACAGTTACTGTCAGAGCCCAGCAGATGGGGCCAGTTGATCATTTTGTTATAAATACAGTATCCACTTCTTACACCAAAGCCACAGTTGTAACTGTTACAACAAGGTGATGAGATGGTGTGGCGTAAAAGTGAATTTGGTAACAATAATAGTTAGTGTGTGTGTGTGTGTGTGTGTGTGTGTGTGTGGTCCAGAGCATAACTCGGCCACCGCCGCTCCAGAACCAAAAATCGATGAATGTCTTTATCTGTCTGTGGGTCTGTCTGTCTGTGTCCATGCTTCCACTTGAAAAATATTAGATTCTAATGGTGTAATTATTACATCCATTAAACCACCATAAAAATTCTCTCGCACCCCCTAGAGGCAGCTCGAGCACCTCAAGGGGTGTGTGCACCTCACTTTGGGAATCCATGTGGTATGTGGTGCGTGTGCGTGCCCGTTAGTGTCCAATGTTCATAAGCCTGGTTACTTTTGACTTATACCTACTATTAACCCTCCTGGGAGTTAGGATGTCAACAACAAGGGTTCCCCAAGAATCCTGGTCCTGAGCCAACCTCTCCAGCTGTCCACAGGTGTGGTCCAGCCTCGCAGAATCTGCCTCCCAGTCTTGTGCCAGTTGTTTTGTGGTCATCCTCTCTTTTCTTTTCCCTTGTACGTTCCACTTGATGGATTGTCTTAAGGTGATTGAGGATGGTTGCTAAGCCTGGTTTCCTAGTGGAAAAAGCTGTCCTGGAGCTGGCTGTTCCAGGCCTTGATGTTGTGGTACCGCTTGCCAACAATAACAGCTGTAATAGTCCATGGTTTTGGTGGCTGGGGTCTTTGATAATCCTATGGCTTTACTGGCACACCATCGTTCACACCACTGTATATATCCGGGATTGAGAGAAGCTCAATCATCCACTGATACTCTGGCCAGTCCGTACCATTCTCAGCAGAACTTTGCATTTGAAGGCAGTACAGTTCCCATGCCAGGCGGTGATGCATTCACTCAGCCTCTGTAGAAGGCCTGGTGGACCCATGCTGAAGTTCTTCAGGTGCCTGAGGAATGCAGAGGATCTTGAAGCTGCGGACTCTCTCTATAGCAGACCTGTTGATGACAATGGGGTCCAGCCTCCCTCCTCTCTTCCTGTAGTCCACGATCACTTCGTTGGTCTTATCGATGTTGAGAGAGAGGTTGTTCTCCTGGCAACACGGCGTCAGGTTGTTGACCTATCTCCTGTAGGCCGTCTCGTAGTTGTCTGTGATCAGGCCTATCATAATCGTGTCGTCAGTGAACTTATTCACCAAGCTGGAGCTATAAGGTGTAAGTTAAGGTGATGCAGGTAATGCGGATGAATTCGAGCACATGAAAGTGTGGGGACCTTGAGTGTGAGCTCCTTAACATTGTAATCGGACCCTTTAAAGTTACGTTGATTCTGTCAAACAACATGTTGCTTGTTCGTGAAGAGAAGTCCCATGAAACTTGTCTACCTCGACTTGCCATATTATCTATAGAGAATGCCTGTGCATGTCACCTGGACCTTAAGGATTTGATCTATGATTTTGCACAGTGAAAAGCCTGGAAAGTGCACCTATGATGTAAGTAGAGCATTTTTCTATTTATTTATTGAATAATCAACAATAGTTTTGTGTTAATCAGGTCTTAGCCTATGTTTGCGTAGACATATATATGGACAATATTGTCCATCTGTGTCATCATGGTGCGCCGTCACCAACAATGGTTTTCATCTGTTGTGATGCACTGTCACCAATAATGTTGAAAAATGAAATTACACCAGAGACAAAGTAGGGAGGTGCAGCAAATAGTCCGGCAGGCTGGGAATCGAACCGGGCATGCCAATGTTGTATGCGACCTAACCATTCGGCAATCGGGCCCCTGAAGTTTACCTGGAACCTTCTCTTGGCAAGCTATTTACTTGACCGCTTTAGACTTTTATTGGCTGTCTAAGATTCATGCCCTATATTCTGGTAAATGGTGCGTTTTATCGCCACACTGTGATGTTTATGCACCCCTCCTGTTCCCAAGTTGATTTCTTAGATTGTAGATCTGCTATTTTCGCACAGCTATTTCTACATTAGTTTGTACATCGGCTACTTTCACACTGGATTGTAGATCGGCTATTTCGTGAGTCGGCGTATGGTGGAAATGGCATTTGGATACAATAGCATGTGGAGCAAGAAGTTGAGGTCAAGGATCAAGGTAGCTAGCCTCAAAGGGACAGAGGAGGAAGGAGTTTTGAGTTAGAAGGAGAAGAGATAACTGCAGCCTACACCTCTGACACCAGAGGTAGCCAGAGAGGAGAAGCTGGAAAAGTAAAGAAGACTCGATGGAGTTAAGTGAAGCACAGAGTTACGGTGATAAGCAATGAGAATTAACAAACAGTACACGAGAGAGCTATTCCAAAGTGTGTGAAACATAATCTGAACTGAATAGTTTATTAGTTTATGACTAATGTGTAATCTGAACTATTCAATTCAGATTATGTTTCACACACTTTGATTGTAGATCGGCTATTTCGTGAGTCGGCGTACGGTGGAAATTGCATTGGGATACAATAGCATGTGGAGCAAGAAGTTGAGGTCAAGGATCAAGGTAGCTAGCCTCAAAGGGACAGAGGAGGAAGGAGTTTTGAGTTAGAAGGAGAAAAGATAACTGCAGCCTACACCTCTGACACCAGAGGTAGCCAGAGAGGAGAAGCTGGAAAAGTAAAGAAGACTCGATGGAGTTAAGTGAGGCACAGAGTTACGGTGGTAAGTGATGAGAATTAACAGTACACGAGAGAGCTATTCCAAAGTGTGTGAAACATAATCTGAACTGAATAGTTTATTAGTTTATGACTAATGTGATGTATTATTGTGATCTGCTTTGATTATTTTCTTTATGTCACTGATTATAGATGTAGAGCATTTCTAGTAGAATCTGTGTTATAATGTGTATTGTCACTAATTACAATGTAATGCATTTCTAGTAGAAACTAAATGTGTGTTACTGCTGAAGTTAGAAGCACTGGTAAGATGTTCCTATTTGTAATAGTAGACAGCAGATAACAGTCAGATCTGAATGTGTGTAACCATAGCTACAGTGTTAACTGTGTAGGCTACGCTAAGTTTTCTGCTAAGGAAGCCATGTTATGATAAACAATGGCAGGGGTTCACAAACATTGTTGAGATAGCCTGAAGAGGCTCTGGAATTCGAAAACATGTTTAACCATGACATCGTGTTCAAGGACATGGTGATGGGGGCATGCATGGTGAGCACAGTAGCCTCTAAAGTTCGAAAGTTTAAACGTTCAAAGCCATAGTATTATTATGACTTTAAATGAGCTATGGCTTGACGACAGATTGAGAACATGGCCTCCTTCGGGAGCAAAGGACTCCAAGTCAGTCAAACCTTCTTTGGGACGATTTAGAGTAACCCCCAGCTCTCCGGCTATTCGAGCCAGAATAGCGGCAGGCTGTCAAGGTCGAGAAGACCTTGACAGCATCAACATCTCCTTTGAACCAAAAGTATACTTGGTACAAAAATAAACAATGAGACAAACAACAACTAATCCTAATAAGGCAAAAGCAGTCTAAAAATCACACCCTGTGTGAAGTGGGCGGTGTCTTCCTAGCTAATCACAATACTGAATGGAGTCAACCAATATATATGCTTTGATCTGAAAGAGCCACTTAGTGTCAGCATGTGTCTTGCTAGCTAATCACAATACTGAATGGAGTCGATCAATCATGTACAAAAGATAAATACATTTATCTTTTGTAAAACACACTTTATGATGGACAAAAACCATAACTTAAAAAAAAACTATAATTTGGTTTTTTTTAAGTTATGGTTGCTTATATAGGGCTATGCACATGTGTCATGTGACACTGGCCAATCACAGTCCTGAATAGATTGTGATTGGCCAATCACAGCGCAGGATAATTGCACAAATTTCCAAACCTCACTTTTAGGGCCGGTTTCACTGCCCAAGATATTTGTACATTTTTCCAAATCTCACTTATAGGTACTATAATATAGGTAATTATGGTACTTTGATGTGATCCTATTGACGGGTGTAGTATTGTTTCAAAGTTGAAAAGGAGAGATCATAAGAATATGTATGGCTGTTAGCAGTCTCAAGCTAATTTTGTCATTAACCCTTTAAGACCGGGAACGCATCTGTGTCATTTTTGGCTATTCAAAAATAGCAGATATACAAGCTCATAGCACAGTGTGAATATATATATTTTTAAAGCCAACATTTGTAATTAAAGTCTTTGCTTCTGGGGGTTCCCTGGAACAAAACATTTTGAGATGGGGGCCTGCGGCCACATACATTTTGGGGGTCCGCGACATGAAAAAGTTTGAGAACCACTGATATAGCAACATACCTGTGAAGGCGTGGGTGGAAACTACTGGTTGCAGGGTTTGGCGGTTACAAGGAGGACCTTATCAAAGTTCCTGAGAGGGGAAGTTTGGCGTCTGATAACAATTTATATAGTGTAGTAGTGTGGGGTCTGGGGACCCCCCAGGGGCCCTGCAAAATGTTGTTAATATAGCATCAAAATCAGTTTAACCCCTTTAACTGTATTTAAGCCTTGCCTATTCCAAACGCATGTGAGTTTGTAGATCGAATATCTTTGAAAATCATTGACAAATCTTGTGAAAACGTTCTATACGAGGCAAAGCACATGTAATCATAGCCTTTACATCCCTGCTCGCGAGGAGACTTATCCTCCTTTCATGGAAGCAACACTCTCCACCCTACATCATCATACAAGTGTGTCACACAAAAGTAGTGAAAATAGCAGATCTACAATCTCGCAATGCATCATGGTGCAACATGTTGTGAGCTTGCAGATCGGCTATTTTCACTAAAATGTTTTTAAAATAATAACAAAGGAACGGTTTTAGACATTTCAGGTTTACACCTGACAGCATCGATGTCTAAATTGTTATGCCTCATTGTGACTACATATGACTGAGAGACTATTGTCTTGAAAATGTTCAGGGGACCAAACCAAGTCTATTAAGATCCTTGATGGATCAAATCTTTGTCTAGACAGTTTGATCCCTTATGAATTTTCTACATTATTTGTATGCAAAAAATATGAAGATGTACTTTTTTAAGCAATCATAATGGTAAATGGTGCATTTATATAGCGCTTTTATCCAAAACGCTTTACATAGATTGTTCATTACATTCACCCATTCACACACACATTCATACACCGATGGCAGAGGAAACCATGCAAGGCACCAACCTGCTTATCGGGAGCAAATGAGGGGTTCAGCGTCTTGCTCAAGGACACTTCGACACCAACTCTGGGGGAGCCCGGGATCGAACTGGGGACCTCACGGTTCCCATCCGGCCACTCTACCGGCCACTCTACCTGAGCCACTGCCACCCCCAATCATGTCTTATAACCCCAATTAATATCATGTTTTAACAGCCCATAAATGCAGCTCAGCATAAGATAAGTTGTGCTCCTACCTGATGTGTTAAATGTTAACATAGCTTTCATTTTATTTAAGATTCTTTCAATGGCTTTTTGTTTCAGTAGACATTGTACAATGAAAATATAAAATAATGAAAACCAAAAGTGGGTGAGACAGAAGAAACGGGTAAAATGGGTGACATAATGGGTCCATTTGGTTACATTCTTACACACAAAGACATAAATTAACACTGAGGATTTTTACAATGAAGTATTAGTCACTATTCAGACATGAGGGCTCATAGTACTGGTGCCGCTGGTGGCCAATAGCCAGGGGCAATTATTAAACAATAAATAAAACAAACTATTCCCCTCTCTCTGCGGCTAAACTTCATTTCTCAGTCACAAGATGGTTGGCTTGGATGTGTGCTTCTCCCAACACACGTTAATCCTACTTGGCCCCAAAGCCTAATTGACTTTATGCTTTGTCGCACGACGGTGCTGCTCGTCAAAAAATAACACAAGCTCACAATCCGTCCCGGATGCGACGCATGGCTATTTTCGACGTGCCACACCGTCATGCGCCTTATGAATTGGCTTAACTATGGCAGCAGCACTAAAACCCTCAGTTGACCCTCGGACCTCGGTTGACCTAGCTAATTACTAACTGGATCCAGGTGTGGGTGAGCCCTCCGCTTGGAAAATGCAATTCCTCATATGGGCAAGTGGTTGGAGCCAAAAGGCGGGAACGTAAAAGGCCACCATGCCCTTCAAACCGCTACAATCCACATTACGGTGTACAGTATTGTATCTGTTTTGAAACCATGGTTAGCGTTGCCAAACAAAGTTAAAAAAACAAAACAAAAACAACAGCAGACTTTGCACGGCCACTGTCTCAACATCAGGGGCCATATAAACTGTTCCCACATGACAGGTTGATAGCCACAGCAAGTCTTGTGTCACCTGTTAAGAGAATGGCATGTGTACTGTAATACATAGTTGGCAGTGACACATACACAGCAAAGCTGTGAGGGACGTCACATTTGGGGAATAGAGGACTGGGTCAGTGATGGATGGATGGATGGATGGATGGATGGATGGATGGATGGATGGATGGATAGAAGGATGGAAGGAAGGAAAGAAAGAAAGAAAAATAAACTGGCGATGGAGTAGGAAAAAGACAGAGAAAAAGAAGAAAGAGCGGGAGAGAGACAAAGTGAGAGGGAGAAATGGCAACAGATGCAGTCAGTGCCGTAGGGTTACATAAGGAAGTGGAGGGGGCCCTCGTTGTGCATGTGGGTCAGTTGTTCCATAACATGACAAGTAAACCTACTGGGGCCAATAGAGTAAGAACAAATGCGTTATGAAGTGGAATAGTATCAGGGGAACAAATTAAACGGCTGGAATGTGGAACGAGGCGGTGGACCCGAGACATGGGAGCTACTGTGTAAAGGGTCTTGAACATGATAACTATAGCGGCGAAGACAGCGAGCTAATTTCTCAAAACGCTGATATCTTTTCACTTCAGTGCTCAGTCTCAATGCATATTCACTCTGACAAATGTATCATAGGCAAACTTAGGCATCGAAGTGGGAAACCGTAAGATGTCTTATAGATCAACATTATACAGTACGTACATTGCGAGTTGCTGACAGAGGGGTTTTTGGTACACGTGATCGGAATGCGCCTCAGAGCTGTATTTACCACGTCTATTGTAATGCCAAAAACACTAAACACCGCACCATGTGATGTGGGCCTTTGAAGTACCCCCTCCCCTCAGTTCCTGCCATTTAGCCATTTATATGCAGCAGTACAAGGGGGGATATGTCATGCCACATGTGTGAGCTATGGCTTACACTGGTTGGCTCATGATGCGAGCTTAGAGTTACCGCTTACTCACATGCCTGGCATAAGCTTACACATTCAGACACACACGCATGCAGGTCACTGGAGCTCTCCGCACGATTATTCTTGGATCACGGTTTCCAATTTTGTTTCTCTTTGCCAACGATTGATGTTTAGACCTGTCACATGGGTTCAACTGTGAAGATCACTTTTAGTGGACTGTAAATTCTCACTTATACCAATCACAGGAACTAGCGCATGAATCATGCCTGGGTCTACAGTATGCGACCATTAGGATGTTTTGGGGTGATATGATATCAGTAGGTGATAATTATATTCACGTGTAATTATTTACGACATGGCGTATGCCGTAATGCATGTTAGTGCAATGCACACCATTCAGTATACAGTACTTGCGAAAGAAAGACAGAGGAGTTATGACCCATTTTCATTTGCTAATTGTTCATCAATCAAAAAGTGGTAATGAAATAGATTTCAAACTCATCAGTATTGTGCACATACATACTATAATAATGCATTACCCAATGTAGTAAATGTTGGTAAAAACAGCATAAAAAACAAACAAATAAAAAAACAAATCTGTTCACTTAATTAAAAAGGTAAAACATACTCTGTCTCTCTCTCCCCCACACACACACACACACACACACACACACACACACACACACACACACACACACACACACACACACACACACACACACACACACACACACACACACACACACACACACACACACACACACACACACACACACACACACACACACACACACAAACTTAACTCAAAGATTGGCCCCAATTAATAATTTTCTTCCCTCTTTGAATCAGTTGCTGGCTGCTGAATCTGTCTTGAGAGATTACACAAATTGTACTTGTACAGTATTTGCACCAATGCTGCTTTTGGTGCTTGCTATGAGTTCGTGTGACATATGGCCTCTAGTCTCTGTGTATGCTTTCATGTTTGTAGCTCGGCCCCACTTTTAGTTCCAGTAAAGCCCATGCTGGAGGTGTTAAGTCAGTGTGAATAGGGCCCCACCTGTTAAAGTAGAAAATTGATCTGCAGATTCTAGGCTACGGCCTCTCAAATATTCCAGTGATCCCTGTGAACCCCGAGGGAGGTGATTCTCACCTCTTCTAACCTTGCCAATTTTTTACATATATCAGCGGTGCAAAGTCTTGACACTCTGTACGCAACCCTGCCAGTTTCACAATGACATTGACCCATTAGGTGATGGTGATACCACACACAATGACAAAATGGCTGTCAGTGATCAGGAGTGATCTGACAACTATTCATTTATCCACTGTCTATTAATTATCAGTTGTTCTTTGTTAATCTTTATAACAGTTTCACAGTGAGCTGCTTCCAGTTCTGTATATAAGTATTTTACAAATATCATTAGTAGCCTACTGTTACAGATCAAAGTATATTGTTAACACAAAGACCACAACAACAATTATCGCAATAAAAACTTTATTTCAGATTAACATAATTCATACAATTAAAGTCAGGCAGTCAACATATTAAGGAACACCCCGACAGGCTTACACAACAAAATAATTAATACAAAACAAACTGCACCACACTTTTACAATAAGACGAATACAAAAATATATGTCTTCAAAAATTGGACGCCGTTTCACTGAATCAGTTGTCATAGAGATGAATAAACTGTACAGCATACTGTAGTGTATCTGAGGGTGCATTTTCACTCCTTTCAGCTAGAGAAGAAACTGGCACTTAATTTGCAGCTATGGCCATCACTACCACCTGTCTAAACCTGCCAGCTTCCTGTTAAGCAGACATGCTACTGCAGTCGTTTTCACACTTTTTGTGCCCAAGGCACACCAAGGGGCAAGTCAACATCGCAAGGCACACTTGTATTCATAGCGAAAATAGCCGATCTACAAGTTGACAACGTGTCACGGTGCGACACGTTGTGAGCTTCTAGATCTGGTATTTTTGAAAGTTTTTAGGAATAAATTAATAAAATAATGTAATATTTTCACCTATAATTACATGCTCATAATAGAGATTCCAGGTTGAAAGTGGTTAAAATATATATATTTCTGTATTGGGAAATGCAGAGAGCACCGATATATTTTTTTTAATAATCATAACTGTAAAGTTGTATATATTGCAATAATGTGTGGTTGTCACAAAATCACAAGGCACCACCTGGACTTGTCTCACGACAACACCGTTTGCGAACCACTGTACTAACTGTATCATTCTGGTCTCAGTAGTAGTACGGCTGTGGACATGATCCCAACCCAGAAACCCGGGAGAAGCCTTCGCGAAATAGTCGTCTTCATCCTGTGCAGCAGCGTAACCTCCCTGTCGCCCCCCTCACCATTCACAGTATAGAAAGTGATAATTCCCGCAGGCTGGTCAACGTATAATCCAAGGGTAGAGCTATAGGGGACATCCAGGATGTCCTCGTTCTGCCCGTCGTACCAGACTTGGTAGCGGCTTCCGGCCCAACACAGGCCCCAGGACTCGTCGTTCTCTCCCAGGCCACTGGGGGAACCAGAATTGGCTCTCCGTCCCGTATCTTCATATGTGATGCCGACTACCACCCATCCAGACACGTCCACCTCAAAGTACGACCTCATGTTCCAAATACCCTCTTTGCATACCACCTTAGAAGAAAAAACAACAAAGACAAAATGATTTAAGTCACTTCACATTATTTTGTGTTTCAGAAGGAGGTATAATGTTCATAGTTAAAATCTGAAATTGCAGTGTACTGCACAATTATTTGCATGCTTGTTATTTCATAGTATAGACTGGTATAAAGGGGTGTAAAGATTAACCGGAAATTGTTTATAACATTAACGATGCGACTAACGACGCGACTACATCTATACGCGGACCCTTGGATCAATCTATGTAAATGTACCAAGAGTCAAACGATGGGTCGGTTATAAAATGATTAATCAGTTCACTGAAGCCTTGCTTCAATGAATTCTTCTTTAGGATTAACTAACCTTCTATGCAAGACCCACAGAACGAACGTTTATAAGTCATCACTTACAAAATAAGGATCTTCTCTTATTTGCACTTTTTACAGCACACAATTAATCCCAAATGTAAGAATGCGAAGCATGTAGATCAGCACTTTTTGAAGCCATAACTTGGTGATAAAGTTTAATGTCTGGTTTGTACTTGGTTGAGTGCAGGTCACTCAAACACGCACTGAAAATAGCAGATCTCATGTGATTTACCTGCTATTTCTGCTAGATCAGATTTCTGCTGCTATTTTTGGTGTGCAACACCGACAGGCAACAAAGTAAACATATGGCATATGCCTCCAAGCCAAACACACTCTCAACACAACATAAATTATACACTGCACTTAATTTATAGGAAGGCAGTGTCACTAGCCAAAATTAACATATCTACAAACAACAATTGTGTCACATTGAGGCCCATTGTTAGCTTCTAGATCTGCACCTTTTGACAAGGGACAGCCTTGTGCTATTGAGATTATAAATTAAGTTTAACAGTCTGCTTTTGTAATATTATATGGATACCACTAGCTGTATTCAATGACTGCTGGTTACTGGTACTACCCACTGTTTACTGTGTGTACTGTATGTACCGAATTGGATACAGCTTACTGTGTACTGACAGTATACATTGAACATACTGCACACTGTTTAATTAATCCAACTTTTGAGTTTGCCATAACATTTATTGTGTCTACATTAAACATTAGAACTATATTAGACTGCATTGTATCGCATCGAATATATCTAATGTAATCACACCGAATTGTTATGCATTCAAATCTTCCTCTACGCCAAATCTCTTCACTGAACATAGCTGATCTACAAGCTCACAACGTGTCGCAACATTTTGCAGAATGTTTGCCTATTTTTGCCCAATGGTCATCTACTATGACATGCCCAAATAGGGATGCTAGAGTTCCTGTGTTTAATTTACCTGTGGTGAGTACTCATATCTGGCTGGTCCATCCAGAACTGGGCAAACTTCCTCCTTTCTACGAGAGACCTTGGACCCGGCGTCTGAAATCCACAGCATCTTATTGGCCGTCTTATCATCCAAAGTCAGGTTAATATAGTCTGGAGTGAAAAATCAAACAAGATTGTTTTAACATACTTCCAGATATGAGGATAAAAAACAAAACAAAAACTCTTCAAAACATATTATTCAGGATTAAAAATCTGTTCTTACGCTGCAACAGCTCAGTTCTTTTGGTTGGCTCTGGGATGTCGGGTATGTAAACAGGTGCTTTTTCTAAAAAGACAGGACATTTGTTTCAACATAAGTATACAATAATAGGTGATGTTTCCTGTAATACAAATAGAGTGCAAGCATATGTCATTCTATCAAGTTATTACAGTACCTTCTTGTTTCTTGTCATTTTTGGATTTTGTGGTTTTCACTAGAAAGATAAAGGGGAAGAAGGTGAATATTATTGCAAATTAAAAGGCTATACAACAGATATTTTTTGGGTGGCAGGTCCATCTGTAGAGGCATGATTCCATTATTGTGGGATCGCTTTAGCGATCACACTAATGTTATCTTCATTAGTTATTATTATTATTATTCCGCCCGTTTTTGGATTGGTCAAGCTTCACGTGACATCACAATATGTAATATAAATAGGTAAGACAGAATTAAGCAGGAACAGTACTTTCTAGTGTGATACTATCAACATTCATCCTTAGCGATCCCACACTGTTTCTTCAGGAACAGTACTTTCTAGTTATTTATGTTATATATATGTCACAGTACGTTTGGAGAACCAGTACGATTGAAGACAGAGCGCTCGTTTTTAGGCACGGGGCTCCTTCGGGGCGAGGCGGGGCTTTTCGAGACAGGGTTTATTAGCGAGGCTCGCGAGGAGGAGGAGGAGGACGGCGCTGCGAGGCGGGGGGTTATTACGCGAGGCTCGCGAGGAAGAGGAGCCTCCTCCTCCTCCTCCTCCTCGCGTTTTAAACCGTCCCGTCCTCTCCTTCTCTCCTTCTCCTCCTCCGAGGAGGAGGAGAAGGAGAGCGCGGAGAGGCGGGGCTTTGATGCGCCGACGGAGACCTGTCTTTTGTTGTTCCCCCCCACATAGCAACCAGGAAGCTACGCTAGGGGAACCATAATATCTATGAGGGGAACGCTGAACACGCGTTCACACGCACGGCGCGCCGACTTAGTGGAGCTTGAGGCCGAGGAAGCGCGCCCTCGCGCCTCCAGGCGCGAGTGCCCGCGGTGACCGGCCGACGCTCCACTAGTCGACTCAGCGCCGTTTGATTTGTAAACCGATAGGGACAGAATAGTTCTTTTCATGGATCACTGTGTGTGTGTGTGTGTGTGTGTGTGTGTGTGTGTGTGTGTGTGTGTGTGTGTGTGTGTGTGTGTGTGTGTGTGTGTGTGTGTGTGTGTGTGTGTGTGTGTCAGGGAGAAAGTAAAACAAAAGCCAGAACACAATAAAAGTATCTAAACAGTCCTGCTTTCAATAAACCAAAAAAAGCATGTGCGCGTGTGTGTGCGCGTGTGTGTGTGTGTGTGTGTGTGTGTGTGTGTGTGTGTGTGTGTGTGTGGCCATATATGTTTGTGCACAAGCCTGGCTTGTGGCTCCCTCTAGTGCTGGGTGGGTGGTAAAAACGAGCGCGCTTTCTTCAATCGTACTGGTTCTCCAATCATACTGTAACATATATATATATATTATAAACTAACTTATTTCCCAAAAATGTAAAACAAAAATGGAGGACTCCTTTGGCCTACTGACAGTGGGCACAAGAAATTTGGAGCTGATCAGTACCGGTGATTTGTGAGATGAGCTCTGGACACAGCCTTGTAGACGGCTAGCCCCATCTGTGACCTTACCCTCAGCTATAGCTCTGGGACGCGTATAGTTAAGATCCGGCCGCTAAACGGTCAAATTCTTACCTTTTTCTGAACATTATATCAAAAAGCTATAGGTAGTCCTTGTATCTTACAGATATCTGTAGTTCCGATGGTCTTTGAGCCCCTCTATCGACGGGTTGAAACAACCTTTTAAATAATTTACACGGAGGTGCCTCCATGTTAAATGCGCGTGCGTATAACAACACCTGAATGGGTATCTATGGCCTTGAATTGCAGATGTTATGTCATCATTTTGTTCAAAAATAATATATAATATATTAAATAAATGATTAACTATAAGTGAAGTGCTCAAATAAAGATTATTGACTAAACCATACATAATATTATATGACAATAAGCTGCATTCAGTCTCTTTTTGCAAGACTACCAAATAACCGGTCCACAACAATTACAGTTAACAATTTAGCAGACACTTCTATCCAGACCTACTGTATTTAGAAAGTGCAAGGTTGGAGTTAAATGCCATGAGAAACCAACAGGTACATAGTCAAGGAATTGAGAATGCAAGTACAGTACTGTATTTACTACAAAGTAACCAAGATAACAAGTAGACATCCAAACTATAGCATCTATTTTTTTAACGTACTTACTGTTCGGATGAATAGCCCATGCAGTTTAATGCCTTCTGTATTTGTTTAAAGTGTATGGCTTATTCCTTAAAACACTGTCATTGTTGTGCAGAAATCTTTTTAAAAAGATAAAAGTAAATAATAGTATATAGTCAACTTAAAAAATTAATCCAGATATAACATCCACAGTCTGCAGGACACTGCCACTAGAGTGGTCATAGGTCTTCTATGAATGTTACTCTTATATATGGTAACTCTGTCAATAAATTAGCAAGTAAACACCACGTGAATAAGATCTGTTGAAATGTATTGGAACCAAAGAGCTGAGGAATAATGCCAAACTGCAAGGAGGAATCTTCTTCTGGCTCACGCTGCCAGTTTCTCTGTCAATAGTGTATAAACAGATTCAACAGATAACCCTCGACTGGATTTCAACCAATAGCATGGGCAAGCCCAGCAATGGATGTTTTGACCGACCTCAGTGATGGAAATAGTATTTTTGTGAGAGAATAACGATTTTTCGAATTAACAATAATAATAGGAACATTTAAAAAATGTTGTGATGCTTTAGAAAGGACTCCTACCTGGTTTATTTGTCCCTGTCATGACCTTTGTGGGGATGGGTCCTGCAGGCATCTTGAGGCTGTGATAAGAGTCCCCGTGGACTTCAGGGATGTTAAAATCGGTCTCTTGAGATTCTCCACAGTAAACCATCACCCTTGACTCGTCTCTTATACCCTTAGTAAAGATGAGATGGGCGGGGGCGGGTTGGCCTTGAACTTGCCTGTACAGTGGTTGAAGTAATTTCCAGAGATTTCTCAACAGGGGATCTGGAGGTTGACATACAGATAGCAGTGGTACTAGCATTGGACACTTGAAACTCTGTAACCTTAGGAGTCTGTTCAGAAAAGCAAAAAGCGAACCTCCCTGGAATGTGGGGTTCAAGGCCTTAGCTTCCCCTATATTGTCAACGCCAGAGGGGTATGGCGACAGAAGCGGAGCCACACAACATATAGGGTGTTGACCCGGGCCAAATAAAGACCCTACAGAATGTGATGCAGAACCTGATAAGTCACACACTGACCTCAATACGTCTCTCAACTGATGAATGAGTAATTCTAACATTGCTCAACGCAGTTGTAATATCTACTAGATGATGGACAAGACACAAACGGGAACAGCGGAAATAATAAACCATACAGCATTTTCTTTTCAACATAAGGACTAATGTGTAATAACAGTTTTCGGCAATTTGCCACTTCACTCCACCATTAACATCTACTGTACTGTATGGGAGGTCATTCATTCTGCATTGTGGCGTAAGGATGACCATTGCACATTGACTGGAGGTGTGATGCGAAGGGGACTAACGTGATTGGCCAATGGACACGTCTTTCTGAATGCTACGAATTTCGCCAGGAGGTAAGTCTTGTCCAAAAGTATTTGCCATTAAACCCTGTTAGTTAAAAATCTTGTATGTCTTCAAACCTTGCCAACATTGCAATACAAATATTAAATTACCTGTTCTACAAACTTTGTCTACCCTCACTGTTTTTCATTAATTGAAGCAACCAAAACAAACAATAACAATTACAGCAAATCTTCAGTAATGTTATATTATTAATATGATAATAATAATCATAGAAGTTATTTTGTTACTGTATCGGATACTTCAGATTTCAATTACTATTAAAACCAAAAATACATAACATCATCAAGTAAATTACAATTCCTATAAGAATTCTCTTTTTTAGTTTGGGTTGGGCTCAAGTCAGCTTGTCTCCAATTTTTGCTCTTTTTATGTTGAAAGATTGATTTGATTTCTAGAAAACACAGAATGACAATTGAAATTTCCTTCAAACTGAAATGTAATTAATGTTGTGTTTTCTTGACCAGAACTCACAACCAGAATAAATACTGTTTCAAAGGGAATGTACTGTATAGAAACATTTACAGAGAAAGTGAGATACAGTACAACTTGGAGAGGTGAAAGGGGAGAATTGAAGAAACTACAGTATGATGGATGTTGGAAATGGTGCGCAAAGAAAGAGGTGGGGACCTCGGCAGCCTATCCTTCAACAGCTAATCGTGCTGTCTTCCTTGGCAGGACTCCTAAGAATCTTAAACTGGATTAATTTATTTGTGTGCTGGCGTGGCACCCTGAATATAGCTGCCCTAAGAAACAGCACATTATACTCAGGTGGCATTTGATGGTGGAAACGGATGGACCAAAAGCCTTTCTGAAAGACAGATGCATCTGAAGCAGAACCACCTATGTGTGATACTTGTGTGAACATAGACCGGAAGCCACCAGGTCATCTTGTTCAGTATGTGCAAACATAGTATCAGATAATACGCAGTTTCTTTTAGACTATTATGTTTTTCTCTATAAGATGGTCAATTGCAGAGAGACAGGAAACCGAGGTCAGAGAGAAAGGAGGCATGTGAGATTCAACCTTGGGCCCTCACAAATCACAGGCCTGGTCCGTGCACCAACTGCGCTACCAGGAACCCCAAATATGCTGTATAATAAAACCTATCAAAGGCTTGACTATCAACGGGTACCTACTACTTTACAGTAGCTGCCCATCAAAAGCAAAAGGGGTACTCCTCCGTCTATGAGCTGTTTGTGTTCATGTTGTGCAGTGAGACAAAATCAACAGCTTGCAGTTGTGTACGCTAACACTTTAGCACACTTCATGTTTAGTAAGCACAAAAATAACTTTATTTAATTGAATCCTGAATGGACTTCTCATTACATCATGTTAGTTAGGTAAGATCTCATTACATAAGGGGTACATTTGGCAATTTTAGTAACAGAGGACAGAGTGTTCTTAAATTACACAAATCCCCCCAACTCTTCCCACCAGCTCAACATGGTATAGTTTTACAGTACTGACGTGACCTCAGGCTTTGACCACAGATCACTCACTCCTTCCATCGGTGCCATTACACACTCGAGCAACTTGAGCTGTGCCAGAGAAGAATAAACAGTAAACACCCCCTGTGGAGCCTACAAATTGAGTTGGAGTTACTTTGACAGTGCTAGGCCACTTATCGATTTATAGATAACAATCGATAACTCATTGAATTTGGTATAACTTATATACATTTCTTGCATAAAGGTAGATGTCCCTGATCCTCATTTGAGTAATTTAATATTGAGTATCTGCCTGTATGAGGCCCAATCGAACATTGTATTTATCTAATACAGTTTCACATCGGATGAGTTGTCTACACATGAAGGAAAACTAATCCAATTTAATGTAAGTAAGATATGCTTGACACCTCTCAAAACACAAGTGGCTGTTGGACTGATTTAACATTTCGATGACTAAATTCCACCCAAATTAGTATTGTAAAATGTGACATGCTCATGCTGCAACACTACTTTTGTTATAAAAATATTTCAAGACATTCTTGTCTTAAGGTGCTACACACCAAGTCGAGCTCATAAGCGCCTGTGGCTAAAATATGTTTGGCGTGTACAGGGCCATCAGTGATTGTGAGGTGTTGCTCACCCGACTCTCCAGCTCAATCAGCGTTATTACCTGTTGATAACAGCACGGAGACAGGGGGGTGAGAGAGAGAGCGAGAGAGAGAGAGCAAGCAAGAGAGACGCACAAACATGCAGGTTTAATGTCAACAGCTAGGCAGAAAGTGTGGGTAGTGCAGTGTAGAGTGTGTGTGTGAGTGTGAGTGTGAGTGTGTGTGTGTGTGTGTGAGAGAGAGTGTGAGAGAGAGAGAGTGTGTGAGAGAGCAAGAGTGAGAGCGAGAGAGATGCACGAACATGCAGGTTTAATGTCAAGAGCTAGGGTGAAAGCAAGTGTGTATATGAGAGTGGGAGAGACGTAGAGGAGTAGCATGAACATGTTCCACCTGTTTGTTTTTGTTGCGCAATACTTTTGAAACCCTTCCGTTTTTTCTTAACACTGCAGATTCCTGCCACCCCCTGGCATTGGAGTTATTTCCTCTCATTAGGGTTGTATTGGTGATTTTTCTCCCGGTGGAGCGGTATTTTAATGTCACGCGTGCGCACGGCACATGCACGGCGCACCTTTTATTAGGAAACATGTTTGTATAGGAAATGTTTTTTAGCTAATTTTAGTCTTTTTAAACTAATACAAATTCAAGGAATGCCATGAATTATAGGAGCTGAAACAAAAAGTTTGCTTTGAACGAGTATCTTTCTCTTCTTCGACGGTGGCTGATGTATTGCTGCGTGCAGATAGGATACTGGCAGCAGTAGCTACTGAAGCCAAAATGCGCGTTCTATTAAATACTATATAGTAAGACCTGGGGTTCTGAATTGACCTGTAACATAAGGAAGGAAGGTATTACACTAATGTGACTTTTAATTATAACTAACCTATTCTTTGTGCAAAACTGATAGTAATCAAGAGAGTTAAATGTTCGCTACATAAGATCTTAAAAAACAAAGCTTTCAGCTTTTCCATTCAGAGTGTTGTGTGTGCAAATCCAAAATGTGCATAAAACAGACCCACGGTATCTGTTGATAGTGATACAAAGGAATGCACAGCTTATGTCTCCTCCCATGTTTCGGACCCTAATGAGATTAGATAGATAAATAGATAGATCAAGCGCAGGCTAGAGATCTCTTAAATATTTCAAGTACAGCATGATATTTGTCAAGAATGACAAAGACATAGAATGACAAAGCACATTAAATTACTACTCATCTACCCTACTTGTCTCCCATTTTACTGGTGGTACAATGGGTCCGAAATTTCAAGCCCATAGTCTTCAAGCCCTGCTGAAAAGAACATGGAAAATGATAGTTCCTTGAAGCTTGAATATCTAGTCTTAAATTGGCAGAGAATTTCAGGGAGTATTTGTTGGGTTCACTGTGTACTGTCTATATTGACAAAAATGTCTTATGTTATGAATACAGCAAACATGCGGGCTCTGGAATAGCGTTGGGCCGCCAATTTGGCTGCATTTGATCTCCAGTACAAGTATCGGCCTGGGTCCAGAAATGTAAATGCTGATGCCCTATCTTGGCAGTATGCAGATCCAAGTGAACCAGACGATAAGCTGTCAAGTGGAGATGAACTCCAGTGAGATTCTGTACTGGTGTTTACTCTAATGAGACAACTGATATTCTTGGTTAATCGCCGACTAAATAGAGAGTATGCACATGCGTCACCTTTCCACCGGGACTCTCATCTAGACTGAGTGGCAAAACATTGAGCAGCATGGAGCATTGGAGTTTGGAAGCGCTCGTTGGAAATCACTCAACGGTCCTGCATACCGTACCCATTTCTAAATTGCACATAATGCAGGAGGCAGCAGGACGTTGCGCTATTGAAAACGAGCGCTTCCAAACTCTTGACACTTAGAAAAATAATCACCTGCACCGGATTTTATTGACAGAAAGTATCTCATAACATGTCTATGGTGGATTTTTATGAAACAAAAACTTTGCAGATAGAAAGAGGATAACTCAAGCTTTCCGTACAGCTGCAATGTTGGTGGATTTAACGTTGTTTAATACGATCAGTTTGGATGTATGGGCTGTCAAGGCCAGAAAGTAGTTTTTTTGCCACTCAGTAGGCATTCCCGCATAACTTCCGGGTACGATGATGTCACACGCATAGCCTCTATTGGTGGCTGCACGTAAGCAGGACCCAGTGATTGGACCACTCTTGATATATTGGCAGCTCAGAAATCCGTCTGAAAAGCATGCACTGAGTGAACACACCAAATAACTATCACACCATTGGAGCTGTTTAGAGGAAAAAAGTTGGTACTGTCTCGTCAAATGTATGCCCCAGATGGAGGTAATGTGAACCTTCAGCTAGTGTTACCCCAGTGCCTTCATTAACGATCATGAATACCAAGGTGTTGAAAGAGCTCTGAAACTGGTACAGGCACACGCTGCTACTGGCCAGGGATGGCGAGAGACATTGAGTCTTGGTGTAGAGAATGCTAAGAGGTGTGCCCTTGCCAAAGAGGAACTGACATGGGTCAAGACACCCAGTAGGTGCTTGCAATCATCATGCCCACGGTATCCTGCTGGCTAGATATTTTACACTATTTCACCCATTTAGATTTGAAAAACGCCGTCTAAATCCTAGCCTAAGTTTTCAGAAAATCTTCTATGTTTTATTCAAAAAAGTTAAGACAATTCCTGTTGCTACATAGTAACTAAAATGACACAGATGCTTTCCTGGTTTTAAAAGGTATAACAAGGTATAGGCTTTCCTGGGTTAATGGGTTAGTAATGAACTGCTAGTAATGAGAGAGAAAATATTCCTATTTTAACAGATGCTGTACACTCAGCAAAATGACCAGAGGGCCAGCACTGTCTCTGATGCCTTGGTACAACATTGGATCCATCATATCAATTCAGGGTCAGGGAACTTTCAAAATACAGCAGAAGTACAGCTGGGCAACACAGCAACCACCACTACAGACTTCTCCAGCCTGTGAAGTGTTTGACACATGTAATTTCTTTGAAATTGATGTGAATCTCCAAATAACGTTCTAGTTTGGTGTGCCACCCTAAAGAAAAAAAGGTTGTGTCCCTGTCCAAGGGATCTTCTCTAAATGAAAAGGCTTGAGCCAAATGATTTCATTTCCAAGTGAGCAACACGCTCGTGTGACCCGCTAATTGAGACTTGGACCCCTTTGTGCTAGCTTTATTTACACAATAAAGGTAGCAAAAAAGCCATTGCATCTGGACTTTAAAATGACATTGTAATTATTACACACTCCCCAGCACAATTTCAGTATGAGTAACATTACCAGAACCAAAACTAGGTGTTTTGTAATAGTCTATCTACATGTAATGAATATGAAGCATCACATTAGATGATGCAAGGCACAGGAGTAATAGAGCCTCAGCTGTAATCAGCTGTCAGCCTGCTGATTGTTTTCAATCAGCCATGTTTTTCTACATGCCAACCACAGCTCCGCTGATTGTTACCAAGTCTGCCATGCTTTTCTACTCTCCAATCACAGCTCAATCCCACAACAAGTCGCGGACTCTCTGCCCATTTAAATCATCAATTCATGTTGCAGTAACATGGCCAGTCTGTCCTCTCATTTCTATTTGAATCACAGACCTTTAGACACAAGTGTCAATGGCTGGTCAATAAGGTCATTGTGACCCAACTAGATATCATATTTGTCATCGTGTTGCATTAATCTTAATATAGCATTTCAATCAGAAAGTGTTGACGCAATCTAGCTACTAGTCTGTAGTCTATTGATCAACAAACATATGTGTATGTGTTTACTCAAATACATATAGTACACACAACGTACAATATGAATCTTGCATATTACCGCATAGTATAGAAATTCCCATGCTCCCATACACCGGCTAGTAGAGTGTGCAACACAATGGCAAAATCCCATCGCTTTCCCATCGCTTTTTCTTGAGAGAACCAAGGCAATGCTAACTTCCGGGTTGGTCTACTCTACAAAAAATACAGTACATCATCCCTGCAGCACTATGTAGAGTTTAGAAGTCTCGCCCGGTGTGGTGATGTACTGAACCACTGGTCCCACTTTTCCGAAAATATACAGGGACTAATAACAGCATGCCCTGTCCAATCTGTAGCTATGGATAGCAAGTTATTGCCGAAGGCATGGCGAGAGAGTATGTTTTACCGTCCGTCCGTCCGTCCGTCCGTCCGTCCGTGTGTGTGTGTGTCCGTCTGTCACCAGCTAATCTCCGGCACCGTTGGCCCGGTCGCTCCGAAACTGTGCACACACACTCCCTGGATGCCAATTCAGAACTTCTGCCCCAAATCTTTCACATGGGCCTGTTATAGCGCCACCAGGAGGCTGATTTGTGCAAAACCCATTTTTTTTATATTACTCCTACAAATTTTATCCAAACGTCATGCAAATCAGTACACAGTATCTCTATAGTCATGTGATCAACACGGATCTGTCAAATTTCCCATATTCCATCCTCATTGCCTAAGGTTGGCTTCCAAAGTTTGCAGGATTGGTCCGTTTTGAGCAAAAAGCCTCAAAGTATACACACAGCTTGCGATTTCCGTGAAATTTCACACGCACATTCCCACTAGGCCGAGGAAGAAATGCCACCCTTCTCACATTGGCCTGTTATAGCGCCACCAGCAGGTCTAATTTAGCAAAACACATTTTTGGAACAAAATGCCTCAAATCATGAATGCAGTGTCAATGCAAGAATAAATGGCACGGTTGGCACCCTTTTCACATTGGCCTATTATAGCGCCACCAGGAGGCCAGAATAACGTACCTGACCTGGCGGAGACCTGTGCTCCGAGGAGCACTTTTTCTAGTTCCATGTGTTTTCCTTCTCCTGGACACCCTTTCGGACCTTGGCGTCACTGGGACGGCACTCAAGTGGTTCTCCTCCTACCAGGTTTCATGGAAAGGTTCGCCTTCTTCCCCCCATACCCTCTTGACCGGGGTCACCCAGGGGTCTGCACTTCTCTACACCAAATCTCTTGACTCTGTCCTCTCTGCTCACACGCTCTCCTGCTATCACTGTTAATGTGTTTGACACTATTATCAGATCCAATATCTTTATAATTATAGGCCTACTTGCGTTATGACTGACATGCTTGGTGATATATTAAAAAGTCCCTTTTAAGTGATGAATGTGCATCTCTCACGCAACAACCAGTTTTTCACTCACAACACAATGGCGTAAATAACCAATCACCAATCATATTCTTGTGGGGGAGATGTGGAAATAAGTTCCAAGCTGCCATACAGCTCCAAACCTGCAGCATAAAGGCAGTTCTTTCAAGAAATAAGTAGTGTAAACCTTGTATAACCATAACAGATCATTTTTCTGTACAAAATTAACACACACACACACACACACACACACACACACACACACACACACACACACACACACACACACACACACACACACACACACACACACACACACACACACACACACACACACACACACACACACACACACACACACACACGACAGCTGTTGTCTGTAGATTTCATACATTCAGAACGATGGCTTATACATGTTTTCATAAAATAACTACATCAAAGTGACTAACAAAGCATCCATCAGCGTTGATACTATAGGCATCAACATTTTGCTGGTAGAGGTAATACAGGAGAGCGGCTGATGCACAAGGGGATGCTGGGTATCGTAGTTCTCTTTAATTAGATTTAAATGCAGTGGTGTGTATATGGCTTTTGTAGAGTGGATATGTTAAAGGTCAGAATCAGACCAAATGCAATGTATCCTCATAGAGGGTGACTGAAAAAGGCCAATTGGGAGTGTCTTCAGATGTTCTTAGGCTAAGTAGATGAATGGAAGGAAAATGTATAAAATTTTGGTTAGAGGTTTGACCTGTGCATTCTCACCCTAAGGTGTCATATTTCACCTCATGGTCAGATGCCTTGGGCGTCTGATGCTGACACTGAGGATGCCCTTTTGTGTACCATGTTGATAGCCTGGTTCCAAACCATAGACCCCGCCCACTCTCTGAGTGGACTGCCTCTTGGTCTGGTGTTGAAATGTGAGCCTAAGATATCTTCGTACCGTCCAATGAGAGTCGGAGGTTGGGGTGGGTCTAACGACAAGCCAATCAGCGAATATCTGCTAAAACAAGTGCGATGACGTCAGATGTAGGTGGATCCGTGGATCTCTTGTGATTGGTTTAGGGAAATTCGAATCCCCTCCCCCTTGTAATCGCCGACACCGCAGCCAATTTCAGTCTGAAGCTCAATGCAGCTTCAGACTGATAATCAGGCTACCATGTTGACGCATTGGGAATGCCAGCCGATTCCAAAACGGCCACTCTACCTCCTGAGCCTATGCCGCTCATGAGTGTCATAGCACTAAGGTTGAAACCTATATGAATAAAATAGGTTAGCTTAGATTCTGGCACCAAGAATTGGATCCCTGAATGAATATACTACAGTATGTACATGCTAACAATAAATATATTTTGTATGTACAGTCCATCAACAATGAGTGTATGGAATGCATATGCATGGTCTATCAACAGACCAAACCTTGCCCACTCGCAGTAGGCCAAGGAGGAACCTCTCTGCCAAATTGTTCAAACTGGCCTACAGTATAACAAGCCGCTTCACGTTTTGGCCTCTAACTCTTGAACCGTAGGCTGGACAATCAAAATCACTCCTTGGATCATAACTCAGCTCCCCAATAGGCCACAGCAACAGCAACAAAATCTATGTGCAGTGGACTTGGCCAGAGCCCTTCTGTCAATTGGTTGTGATGTCATCCTGACAACCAAGCAACAACAAACTCACAGGAGGCACTTGCGCACAAACTCATGTTCATATTTCAATCATTTAAAAAGTGTTGTTAATAACAAAAAAAATTACTGGGTAATGCATAGTTTACACAGTTTAGCGAGAGGAATCCCTCCCCACATCTGATGAGTCGAGCTTGTCAGCAGTCGGATAGCCTAGCAAAAGTAAATTAGCTACAAAGAAAAAATCATATCTGTAATATTTCACAGATTGCACCCTTTTCCACTTGTTACCATGTATAGGCTATATTCTGCTGGCAATCATGCATATTTTGGTCACTAATATTGATGTAATTGAGATGAGATTTTAATGCTATTCATACATAAAGTATGTAATAATGCCAAAAAATGTTGGGGCGCCCTGGTGTTCCACCTGGTAGAGCACATACCATCAAGGCTCAGTCCTTGCACAGCCGACCCGGGTTCAAATTAGACCCCAGGCCCTTTGCTGCATGTCCATCTCTTTCTCCTGCCATTTCCGGTCTCTCTCTACTATTGCTATCGAATAAAGCTTTGGAAATTCCCAACAATAATGGCTAATGTTTTCATACAGTATGTTAAGGTGTGCCCTCACATTGTATTGATACTGCTGCATGTTTTTTGCAAATCGGCGAGCATGTGCATTATAGCACCCCCCCCCCCACTTATAAAAATATCACTACACCCGTTGTTGGCAATAAAAACACACCAGAATTTGAAATTAACTTCATGTTGCATTGTTTTTGCTAGACAACAAGACACCAAGAAATAATGTGTAAATCATTTTATTTGAAATTTAAATACTTAAATACAGTACATTCATACTCAACGTTATAACAATACAAACTTTAAAAATAAAGAATAAATATAGAATAAATATAGAATAAATATTTCATTAATCTCAGTTACGTAAAGCCAGATGAAAATAGTATTAGCTTTTTAGTGATCTCCGACTTTCATAAAGTTATGAAAGTGTGTCGTTTATATCCATCACTCCTCTCTTTTTTTAATCAAGCAGTAAGTCTGTGTCCCCAACCAGAAACCTGGGAACATGGTTTCTTGGAAGTCACCCTTAAACTGATGCAAAAAGCTGACCACCTTTTTACTCTCGTCTCCCTCCTTCACCTCCTCCACTGCATACATATTGATGATACCTGCAGGTTGGTCTAGATACATCCCCAAAATGGAGCACTTCGCCTTCTCTGCAATATCCTTATTCTGGCCATTGTGCCAAGCTTGATAGCAGGAACCACTCCAGCCAAAGCCCCAGGACTGATCATTCTCTCCCAGCCCTGTAGGGCCATCGGTGGCCCTCCTTCCTGCTCCTTGATAGGCAGCTCCTACCACCGCCCATCCTGAATACTCCACCTCCCAGTAGCCTCGGAAGCCCATTATGCCCTCCTTGGTAAGAACCTTTGAGACAGTGGATGAGAGATTGTGTGAAAGTGAGATACATGTACAGATCCAAGCAGCTTTTATTTGTCACTGACTTATACAGGCGACGAAATGATGTCCCGCAGATTGTGCAACATAAAGTATAACAAAAAGAAACTAGACACGTCGCAATTCAGGGCAATTGCAGAGTGTGGTTGCGCCGACGCGAGTCGCGGGTCGCTGCCGCCGGGACTCGAGGAATACGCTGGGAGGAATACCGTCGGAGGCTGCGCCAATTACATTGTCACATAACTCCTGAGATCACTTGCGTTTCATTTTGAGAGGATTGATCCCCCCAACATAAGGTTTTTGCAAACGGTTACATTTTGAGCATTTGTGGCGCCCCCTATGGATCAAAGTGGAAATGCTTTTGGGGATTTGTTGAATAAACCACCCTTGACATGTGATTCAAATTTAGGATTGACTGGACGTTTCGTTCGTGATTTGTGGCCTTTTTTGTAAAACGGGCCCCTTCCGCTAACTTTGAAAGCCATTTACGGACGAACGGTATGGACTATCAAAATTCTGTCCAGATTATTGCATGGGTCCAGAGATCATGTGTACCGATTTTTGTGAAATTTGACCAAAATATGTGGGAGGAGGAGCTAAAAGTGTGTTTTGAAGAAAATTCAAAATGGCGGAAAATCTATCCTGACGCAAATGGGCGAAACAAAAAGAATAGAATGACAATAAAAAATAATATACAAATATAAAGTGATAGGGCTATACACTAATACTTAGGGGCTTGTCTTAGACAGGCACAGTAACTTATCATAATTAGCAGCGTTTCCATGTGTAGTCAATTTCTGATCAAAAATAGCAATCAACCCAAATGTGCAAAGTAACCATGATGTACAAAGCAACAGGATCAATCAAATGTGCAAGCGTAACGTATATATACATAGATAAATTGGACTGCATAAGGCGTTAAAGAAAGCTCCAATAAGCTCTAAAAGCCAAACTCCACCCACTACAGAGAGTGGTGATGTCAAAATAACACAATTCAGATACAGAGTATAACGGCATGGCCTACCAATCCTTTTAGCTACTGTAGCTCTAGCAAGTTACTACAGTATGAATGCAGTTTGTGAATGAAGCAGCCCAAATCATTATGCAATGTCCAATGGCGAAGTCGCACTATAAAGGAAAAACTGTCTGAATCGACATGCCCTAATGGAAGTAGCAATCTTTATAAATGCTTCCCCTTTAAGTACAAAAGTGCAAGAACATTATGCTCATGTAATGAGAGATTCAATTAAAAAGCAAAGTTTGTTCAGTATATGCATATATTATCAACTAGACATCTACTGTATGATCCAACTTAAAACACTCTTCACACACTTAAAACACTCTTCACACACTTAAAACACTCTTCACGTCCTGGGTTCAATTCCTGCAGGGGGACGCTGTGGGCGCTGGGGGCGTGTTCTCTCCTCCGCATCATCAGTGCCCACACCCTAGGTGGGGTTGGCGAAAGGGCCTTTCTGTGTGGAGTTTGCATGTTCTCCCCGTGTCTCCTAGGGTAGGTACCCTCACAAAAAAACATGCAGTAATCCTGGTCACTATACTGCCTCCCCCTGGCCAGCCGGGGCGCCTGATGGAGGGGAAGGGAACTGGTTGGAATAACGTGTTCCTTCCACGCGCTACGTCCAACCAGGGAAACTCTCCCCTGTCAGGTGATAAGAAGGTCAGACGGCTCTCATGCATTGAAGGAGGCATGAGCTCGGCCCTGGCCTCCCTAGGTTGGCAGAGGGAAGGTAGTGCCCAGGATTACACGCTTAGGCATTGGCACTGGGTGAAAAAATAGGGGTTACAAAATCGTGGGATAAAAAAAAAAAACACTCTTCACGAGTAGCCTATCACTTTGACTTTCACTTCACCAGGCATTTCCTGGTTGTGTCATGCTGTGTTTATTTATGGCTGGAAGTGGTTCTGTTTTGTAATGCGTCATCCTGGTACTGGTGTAGGCTATTATTGGTCTACCTTTGAGAGGACAGACCTTCCGACAAACCCCGTTCTAGACAGATTGGCCTACAGCCTGTGTGTGTGTGTGTGTGTGTGTGTGTGTGTGTGTGTGTGTGTGTGTGTGTGTGTGTGTGTGTGTGTGTGTGTGTGTGTGTGTGTCACATGTCACATGTCACTCAGTTAAGTTCTCATATTGCAGATGTCAGCAGAGTAAATACCTGTGGGGAATGCTCAAATCGCTGCGGGCCATCTAGTACAGGACATTTTAGATCATCCGTCATGTGAGCCACTTTAGCTCCACCTTCTGTGATCCACAGTGTCTTATGGGCTGTCTTATCATCCAGAGAGAGGTTGAGCCAATCTTAAACAAAGAGGAAAAACATGAAATTGTGTGTTTTTGTCATACACTACACACAGACAGAAAAGATGAAAATAAGTGTTCTTACATTTGATGAGATCCGCCCGGCAAGTGGGCTCCGGTATATTTGGCTCATAGACTGGGATATTTTCTAAAAGTAAAGTGAAATCACTATAAAAAAATGAATCAAGAAAATGTAAAAGGCCCAGAATACAGCAATTTCAGTTGCAGGTGTCTTACCGATTAGTGCATTTTCAACTTTGTTTTTCTTTCCTACAGGAAAAAAAGAAAAAAGGGTTCAGCCTAAGGTACTAGATTAGAATCAAATATATAACTTAAAGACGTCACAAATACCCTTGAGTATGTATCGCTATGTCTAAAGTAGTGATGAATTGAGCCATCGCTCATAGTGGCATATACTTAGAAAACCATCTGCCACTGCCAGATCATCACTTCACACATCACACATGCTCGCTGCAGCCAGTGGTTGATTTGTGCCAGGTGGTTGGAATTACCAAAGTACCTTGTACATTGCAGCCTTGGCCTCAGAGTTAGACTCGACTCTAGAGTGACTAAACACGTACAGTATCAAGCCCTGGCTGCATATAAAAAGGACACGATCCTCTGGCATGCAAAATCAGATAAGTGGAGGATGTGTGCCCAGCAAAGCTTTTCCAGTGTAGGTGTTGGAGATCTGTTTCACAGTTGGATTGGATTGTATCCTAATGAGATGAATAACCTTTAACCAGTAGTGCGGAATGAAGTCACCCCTAAAAGCGAAAATGCTTATTGTACACTTTTACTTCCTAGGCTTAGTTAGATCACAATGTATTACAAGGATCATGTTATCTGAGTTACAAGATACTAAAATGGCTTGCAAGTAAGGATAGTCATTCAAAAAAAGAAACAAATGAAGACAAAATCTCTTAATTCAATTAACAGCTTGTCTGGAAATATTTAGAATCTAAAACCCTACACTAACTTATGCTACTTACTGAAATAAATTATGGCTACCCCCCCAACACCGCAAAACAGATCCTGTAACTAATACTTTTAAATGACGTGTAGCCATGCACTCTCTGAATTTCTGGTAAGCTTACTGTGGAGAAGAAGTAAAATACACAGCTAAGCCCTGTAACATTACTACTATCTTGGTGTCTGCCAAGATACATAAAGCATTTGGGGTATCAAGTGAACCCTTTCAAAATAAAGTATCAATTTCCTTCGTACATTTAAATCATCTCCAGCGAGCAACAGTTTACGTTGGCAATTTGTGTCATTAAATAGGCTTCAATTTCTAAACATGCCATGATTTAACAAAATGTTATGATAACTCCAGGAATGTAAAATAATGTTATTATGTTTCAATAACAGTAAGATCTGTGCTGCTTTTAATTGTATTATATAGCATTTTGTTTAATTAATTCGTTTATTTTCCACCCACAGTAGTTGTGCACAAGACTAAGTGTCAAATTAGTTCACATTTATTAGCCAACAAGCTCTGCCTCACAGGAATCTTAAGCTACATATTTATGTATATAGAACATGGTGACATCATTGTCTGGCAACATTACAAGGTGACACTGTGAAAAACATACACACACACACTGCAGTGCCTAAAAATCTTCCACAAAATATTTAAATTTTGTTGATGGGTGGATGAATACCCAGAGATTTAATTTGTTGAAATGGGCTCATCATTTTCATCAGAGAATTTAAAATAAAGAAAGGCACAAACACATTTTCAAGTTCAGTTTCAAGTTCAAGAGCTGGAGCTCATTATACACAGCCCATTTTTCTTTTTGACTTTCCTCCTTGGTTTTATTGGGATACCCTGGGGAAGCCGACAGCTACTGTACAGTGGCCTGGTGAGACCCGGTGGACTCGACACCTTCGGAAGCATTTCTATCGGGTTTTTGGGTGCGAATTGTTATGCTATCTCAATGTCATACCATAAACACTATCGCATATCTTTCAAAGGAAGTTATTTTTGCACGTTGTGACGTTAGTGTACACATTATCTCCCTCATAAGGACAACGGCTTGCCAGTGAGTTATAGCTCTGCGACACTGCCTTTACCCAGACAAGTCGTAAAATCCATGACCCAGTCACCCGTCAAAACAGCAGTGTGACATAACAGCAGTGGTCTAATTACAGCTAAAATGCTGAGGCAGTTTAATAAAAGCATTACTAAAGTTTGTGTAAATGATTTTATTTTGTTAGAATAAATGTTTAAATGGCTCTATATTCCAAAAGGTTTAGTTAAAAAGTTAAAGCTGTATATTCTGATAGTAATCATTGCTATAGATAGAGAGTTTGTTCAGGGACAGGGGTCTCGCAGTCTCTGCAGCTCTTTATTAAACAGAAAATACGTTTTCAGGTGGGATACTAATTGAATCCAATCAGGAGAGAAAACTCATACAGGATACAAGATAAATAAGTGAAATTGAAGTGATTGAAAAGAAAGAAAGAAAAAAAATTGGAACTGGAAAACTGAAGCTGATAAATAATCCTTGTGGGATTCTCTCTCTGATTTGATCAAGTTGGTCCCAACCTGAAATGTTAGTTTCTTTGACTAAGCTGGAGATGGGGATACCCCTGTTACTGAACAAACACTGCAATTATTACTATCAGAATAGAGCTTTAACAAAATAAAAAACTAAAACATTTTGTTTAACAAAACAATATCACTTACACCACCTTTGATTATGATGAGTATGTAGTAGATGTATTTACTTGTATATTACTAAGTTTAATCATGCAGAAAAGGCTATTAAAATACACATTGCCAGAATTATTACTGTACCATATGCACAATACAGTATACAAGTTTTACCAAAGAAAAAAAAGACCCAAGTCTCATATATCAGGTTTTAGCTAAAATACAGGAGTAATTCTCTAATGCAAGTTCATTCACAATCTATTTTTATTATGTCCCATTATCAAAAAAATTTAAACGTCATAGTTACCTGGCTTTCTGGTCTCAGACATGTTTCCTTCGGTTGTCGGCATCTTAACGCTAACAGTCTGTAAAAATTAACATTTCTCAGCTGGTTCCCATTACTCCCAGTTCCTTCATCCCAAGGGTCAGTCTGGGTCCTTAGTGTGACTGCTTAGTTTGTACCACTCGGCACTCTTATATATCTTTCAGATAGGATAAAGTGGGGGAATAGGAGCTAGAGGAACAAAAGGTGCCAATTAAAAGGGGAGGAGGCAGAAGCTCGTACATAATTATGCCTGAGTTTTTCCTTAAAAAGGTTCGGATGGATGGTTGGGATGTTTATTAGGGGGGAACCCTACCTCGAACCCCTCCCACAGCTGAATGGATATTGCGCACTCACTGCACTGATGAATGAAGGGATGATTGGGGCCGACATGCATGCAAACGCACGCACAAGCACTCACAAAGTTGGCAAACATGGCGGCAGGGTTGGGTGAGGGCTGGCATGCAGAGAAGGTCATGAACAATACTCTTCGAGAAATTGGTCATGGTGAGGCCAACTTGAGCTTTGTAATAAATTATGTCAGGCAACTTGGATGGTAAAATGTAAAAGGGGAGAAAGTGCATTTAATGTATTTTCTATTTAATTTGGTATTCAATGTTAATTCTAATTTGATCTTTTTTTTACTTGCTAAAATGAATGAGAAATAATGGTTGCATACAGTAGTGTATGTAAAATGTAAATTCCTTTGGTGAAGGCAAGAATATTGTGTGAATTACGTAGGAAGATGAAGGCTTTACTTCTCTCTGAGTAAAATACTATTTTGACAAATGTTTTGATAATTTACAGCTGATAAGCATTTTGTGAATAAAAACAAAACAGAATTCTGAGTACCGTAATACTGCAGTTGATGATGTACTATTACGGAGGAATACAAATACAATGTCTTTACACAAATACAATTTAATTTAAAGATCCAAAATAAAAAACATGCAAGTGAAATAGCATTTATCACTAACAATGTATTACTGCAATCTTATAATGTAATACTATTAACTGATTATATGCACATTTACATAAACACTAATAATAGATATGGAATGAGATCACTAACACAATTATAGTACCTAAAATTAAATGAAAATATATTCAAAATACGCTCTGCTGAATTTACTGTATGTGAGAAAGGCTCAAAAACAAATGAGACTTGCTAACGTTTAATATAATACTATTCATGTCAGTCAGGGTCACTTGACTTTGAGCTCCAGGCTCCATTCCACCAGGCTTTTGACCAACATTAGCACCATGCTATTTGCTATTTGCCACACACTAAAAGCCTTAATACACATGGCTCGAGTTGAAGACAGAATGTATTCATCCGGTCGTGAATCCATTCGTGCGACCCGCTCTTCACGCTCTACACGGTGGGCTACATATGAGGCGTTTACACATTGGGCCACCTGCCAAGACACTCGCCAAGGCTGGACCCTGTCCTTCTCCAGTTCGTGCCAGACGAGTGACTTTGGAACCTATAGTCCCCCTCACACCCTGTACTTCAATGGGGAATGTAGGTCTGAGCTGTCCTAGACTTGTCAACGGGATCTATTTAAAATAAGACGAGACGAGGGCTTGCAGTATACAGGGGATAACAGGCTGTCCTGTAACCTGCTTGTATAAGTTCCACTGTTTCTGTTCAACCAGAATCACAAAAGGACACAGAGCCTTTGAACTGGCTGCTGACAGGAAAGCGATCTCAAGCCAACGAACTGGGCTGTGATCCTCAATGTGAAGGTCACAATTTCAACATTGATACCTTATATACTGTAACAGCTTCAATGTATTGATCACTATAAAATGATTGCATGAAAACATAATTACAGGTGAAATTCAATCTAATTCGATTTGATTATTGGGGTATAATTAGTGACACAATCACATCATTGTATTATGATAATTAATGTAGTGGATAAAGTAAGATACTGAGCCAAACTTTACCGAACAGCTGTGAAACTAATTAAACACAAAAGGTAACCTGTTTAATATTCTATATTTTCATGCTTTTGTAAATCTATCTTTAATGACTTATTTAGTGAATAATGCACTTACAATATATTAATAGTTTCATCCTGTTTTATGACTTTTTTGTGACCATAGTTGTAATTCTGCATTGTGTTTGCGTGCATTCATAGACACATACGCGTTTTAGATATAAAATAAATCAAAAGAAAATAACTTTCCTAAATGTAATCTCCTTATGATGAATACAAATATTTAATTGGATTAGCCATATTTAAAGACAGGGCAACAGATAACTTTAAACGCTGGAAACTCAAATAATATGAAGGAAAAAAACAGTATCAATCAATGTTATAATTTGGCACTCTCATAAGGAATACATTTGTTATTTACATTTTGGAAATTAGTGTCTGAACAGATAGATCCGGCCTGCTCCAACATTCCAAATTCCCCCAGTAGATGTTGTTTTGTGATGCCTGGAGTGGAAGAAGTCCACCCTTGTAAACTCACCCAGCTCTATAAACAAACATTACGATCAGCATACATTTAATTTCACAATTTACAGTAGAGCGGCTTCCAGAGCATATGTAGCAGGTTTTGAATGCCATACATTTATAGGCCAAAACTAACTACACCAAGTACAGTCAACACTATGTACAACTATAGCAACTTCCTCCACTCATGATTCATAAACGGACAGCTGCTTTTTCTAATTTTAAGTCATTTCCATTTTTCAAAAGCAACTGACACAGACTAGATATGGATCAGTACTATATGTAAATATCTGATGTTGCCCCTTATCTCTTTCCCTTTAATATCTTACATTTTCAGACAAAACACAAAAGTTACTTAAAAGGGCTAATCAAGTGCTACAGTCAAAGCTACAGTAATACACTGTCCACATAGTCAGGGAAGATCAGATCTGGGAATAAATTCCTTACCAAAAAAATTCTTCACCAATGTGTTTGTAAAGGTGTCTAGTAACACATTTCACAAAGACTGAAATTCAATTTCCCTTGGAGAATCTGTGACAGCTGCTAAAAGTTGGGGTACCCTTAACCTTATGAACAAATGTACACAATTTAGTTCTGCTTTAAGTAGAATGTGAGGGGTCAAACTAGGTTTTTTTTCATGATTCTGAATCCATTGCAAGCATTTGTTTTGCACTAAAACTACTCCTTCGCAGAAATTCGACCAAGCCCACCTTTCCAGCTCATTGCATATAGGCTATGCATTTTCTTTTCTATGGGTATAACCCAATATGGGTTACACCCAAGAAAGTAGGCAGGAGTACAAAAAGATGTGATAGGGTAATGCGAAGAGAGGGATGGCGTGGGCAAGGTAAAGAGGATGAGAGTTTGACACCAAGAAGGGAGAAAATGATCTGCACCGATTAGCTAGGCTAGAAATGTTCTAGCAAGCGGAGACAGTGTGTTGAGAACATGGAATGAGTACTTTGAGGGAACAGCTGGAGGAAAGTGTCAGGAGTTATTTGTAACAGAAGGGTACCAAGTGAGAGGGAAGATGTATAAGACAGTACTAGTGAGACCAGCCATGCTATACGGCTTGCCAACGGTGGCACTGATGAAAAGACAGGCGGCGCAGCTGGAGGTGGAAGAATTGAGAACACTATGATTCTCATTAGGGGCCAAAAGGAAGGACATCAGAAATGACTAAAGTAGAGGTTCAGACTAGGTTAGAAGGTTTGGGAATAAAGCAAGAGAGGAGAGGTTAAGATGGTTTCGACATTGAAAAGGAGAGATGAGGGGTACATTGGGAGAAGGATGCTGAAGATGTAGCTGCCAGGTGAGAGGAGAAGAGGAAGGCCAAAGAGGAGGTTTTAGGATGTGGTGAGAGAGGACATGCAGGAGTCACAGAGGAAGACACAGAAAACAGAACCAGATGGGAGTTTGTCTGTGAGCATGCACAGTTGTATGCCGTGTTTTTGAAATGTTTTAATTTTGACAGTTATAAATGGTAACTCCCGTTAGAAAATGTTCAAAAACATACAGTGGGAGTGCTATTTGGTGATTTGGTGATTGACCTATGCAAAGATATGTTGAAATACAAAATCACTAAATCAGTCTAATTTTGGTGGCCATCTTGAAATAAATGGCCGCCATCTTTAATTTACGAGTGGCCCGGTTTCTTAAATCGAAGAGTGACCTCCAAAGATGATTTGTACCAAATTTCACACATATTGTTTGAACTATTCTCTTATTTTTTACACAAACAATGGTTTGTGATGACCTGGAAAAGTGGCTATGGACGTTTTTAGCCCAAGGAGTGTTTTCGTGCAAAGAAATGCTTGCAATGGATTCAGAATCATGAAAAAATATAGTTTGACCCCTCACAAGCTACTTAAAGCAGAATTACATTTAGATTTTTTCCCCCCCGCATAAGGTTAAGGGTACCCCAACTTTCAGCAGCTGTCAGAGATTCCCCTAGGGGAATTGAATTTCAGTCTTTGTGAGATGTGTTAGACAACTTTACAAACACAAGAAATGTCTTGGTAAGGAATTTATTTCCAGTTTTATTTTATATCCCTGACTAACATAGCATACCCAGTGTCATAAAACACCACATAAATAAATAAAATAATGTATTAGGTAAAAGTGGGTAGAAATGCACTCTATTTTTAAAAGAACAGATTTCTTTTAACGTTACTGTGTATTCTTCATATCCATTATTCTCAAGTTGCACCGCAATCTTCAATATCAACAGCCACCAGAGAAAGTCTGTTAAATCAATTATCTACTCTTTGCAAAAAGTCACTACAACAAGATCTGTACTTATTGAGACGCAGTATGTATAACCAAGATGTCCTCTTGTTTGCAAAGAGAGCAAGGGCGCTGATACTGTGGGTGCCTCGGGGCTAAAGCACCCAGGGGAAATGAGCACCCATCACAACTCATCACAAAAAAAAGCAAAAGAAAAAACCTCCGACATCTTCACTTCATTGAGTACATATTTTGTACCAAATTAACCGCATTAAAGTAACAAAACAAAAAAATCCGGAAAATAACCGAACATTTTCGTGCACGCTGGCCGCCCATGCACGCGCGCATGCGTTCCGCACCCAACAGTGCGGACATAAATCGGCGGCCCTGAAAGAGAGTATATTTAATAACGTTTGACAGCGGTCATGGCCATGAATGTGGGTCAGTGGATCAAGCTCTCAGTCTATAGGAGGCGGCATGCAATCTGGCATGGCAGTTTCCAGTTGCACATACATGCACCAGTGAGATCATGACTGTACATAGCTGACCAAAACATTTACTTTACAGCCCACCAGTGGCCCCAAAACCTTTAATACCCTATATCCCATGGGTATATAAAGCAGTGCTTGCAGAGTCACGGCAGAACCCACCAGCAGACCCAAGCAACCCCCTGGAGAACCAGGACACAACAGATAGCTTCAAGAAGCCAACCAGAGCCCCAACTACCAAAATCATGCCTGCAGCTGACAGTGAGCGAAGACCTTTCCTTTTCCATCCTTCCTTTAGTCTAGAGTAGATTGTTTTAATTAATGTTTAATTGCTAAGTTACATTTGAACAAATAATTTGTGTTGTGTTTTTACTCTTTCACTTATTTTGCATCCCGGAGGTAGGAATAACAATTTGTCTTAATTATTTTCTTAATAGGAACAAGAAAGTCTAAAGTGCAGGCTCCTAAAGGTGAGACGCAATGCAAAAGCTTTGTGTGCCTCGATATAAAGAATAATGTGAACATTATCAGAAGGCCTTACTTTAACGGTCTACTTGAATGTCTACAAAGGACAAACCCCTAATAATACTTGTTTATTTGATTATAAAGGGTTTCATATACTGACATTTTCATCTCATAATCACTTTAAGCTTTGCTATTTCAAGCCATTTTCTCACCACCCAGAAAAGGCCCCAGAATACGAGCCTAACATCCCTGAGCCCACATGCAGAGCTGACCTTCTGAAACGTAAGAATAAAGACCGCTAAGACAGTTTGGCACCAGTATCCCATTCACATTTTCAGCCTCTAAAATGTTTTTCTCTTAACCCATTCAATCCGGGAACGCAGCTCTGTCATTTTTTATTTCTTTGGCTATTCAAAAATAGAAGATATACAAGCTCATAGTGCGGCACTATTTTGGGGGGGAAAAACATGAAAATGTGTGCAAATCTTTCAATATATATATATATACATTTTTAACTCAAATCTTTGCTTCTGGGGGTCCCTGGAAAAAAATATTTTGAGATGGGGGGGGTCCGCGGACATGAAAACAGTTTGAGAACCACTGATATTAAAGGAACAAGACATTTGTAGAATCCCCCAGAAGCAAAGATTTGACTTATATTCGCTTTAAAAATGCAAAAATGTTCAATATTTTTCACACAAAAAAATTGATCTACAAGCCGCGCTATGAGCTTGTAGATCTGCTATTTTTGAATAGCCCATAGCATAAAATAATGGTTATAGCAAAAAAAATCTAAAATGACACAGAATGCGTTCCCGGGTTGAATGGGTTAAAACAGCAATAAATCTTTCTCATGTCCCGACCCACACTCATGATCATTTTCCCATGTGCTCCAGATTGGATCAACCTCCTCCTAGATGACAGGACAGCCAATAAGATGCTGTGGGTCACAGACGGCGGGGCCAAGGTGTCTCGCACGACAGATGATTCCATGTGTCCAATACAGGACAGGCCAGAGAGATACGAGCATTCGCCACAGGCAGGTTTTTGTTTGACAGAGATAGTAAAGCCTACTAATAGGCCTAATTAATGCTAATGATTAAGTTAATGATGGTGTAGCTTGTTGTTGATAACACATTTTCAAGCTTACAAAGCAACACAGTCGTTGATAGCTTGAATAATCAGTCGTTTTCGACAAGCTACGCTGTTGCGCGACGGAGCACACATTTGGCTCAACGAACCAGATGAAATAGTCCATGAGCCAGAGCCCCAAAATTGAGCAATGATTATCGAAAGAGTGGGCAAAACCATACCTATATTAAATTGTTCATAGGGTCAATATAAGTAAATAAATATATGATAACCTTTCCACAGGAGCAGCTTTTTCATATTTATCACACATTTTGTTATTTTCCCCATACGTACATGACAGGTGAAAAAATGACAACATTTTAAAATTAGTTATCATAATGAAATTTCCCCAGTTGCTTACTTACATGAAGACAATGATTTATCGTATTACAAGTTTTCTGAAATTGTATATTTAAATATGCAAATTAGGCATTTAGTCCATGAGCCAGAGCCCCAAAATTGAGCCAGATATTGAATATTCCCACGTTAAAAACCTTTGACTCCAACATCTTAACAAAATGAAATAGGAATGTTGACTCTGGCTTTGTCCACTGTTCCAATGTTGATTCTGGAAAGTTATGCAAATTCTGGCATATTTTCCTAAAGCCTCATTTGCATATTTAAATATACAATTTCAGAAAACTTGTAATACGATAAATCATTGTAAGTAATCAACTGAGGGAAATTTCATTATGATAACTATTTTTTAAATGTTGTCATTTTTTCACCTGTCATGTACGTATGGGGAAAATAACTAAATGTGTGATAAATATGAAAAAGCTGCTCCTGTGGAAAGGTTATCATATATTTATTTACTTATATTGACCCTATAAACAATTTAATATAGGTATGGTTTTGTCCAATCTTTCGATAATGAAATCTTGTCTGGCTCATGGACTAAAAGCATTATTCCATTGACCCCCTGGTATTCCTTTCCCTCTACTTAAAGGTTCTGTGCAAGGAGGGAATCTTGGGCTTCCGATGCTACTTTGAGGTGGAGTGCTCCGGGTGGGTGGTGGTCGGGGCAGCCTACCAACGAGCAGGAAGGAGGGGAAGTCATGGACTGGTTGGCCTGGGAGAGAACGACGAATCCTGGGGCTTTGGCTGGGGAGGATCCCACTACCAGGCCTGGTTCGACGGCGGTGACAGCAGAGAGATCCGCGTCCCACAATTTCCCAGACTGGGAATATATATTGACCAGCCTCTTGGCATCATTAACTTCTACGGGGTTAAAGAAGTGAAAGAGGGAGATGACAGCACAGTTATGATGGAGGTTGAGTTTCTACACAAGATGAAGAGCTCCTTCAAGGATAAAATGATGCCTGGTTTCTGGTTAGGACAGAAGTCGTCATGCTTGATAGTTAAGGAAGGACAGTAAAGCCTAGTAAAGGCTAAAGACGGGAAAATAACTTGTGAAATGTTACTGTACATACTGTAGTTGGTTTGCAGTAATATCCCAATTACATAGACTGATACAAATTTGTTTTTATTTCCAACTTGATTTATAGTGGAGACAGCGGGGTTGAATGATTATATTAATACTGTGGAGGGTAGAACATCAAATATTTAAACAGTATTAGTAATTTTGGGACAAAGCAAATTCATTGTAAAATTTGTGCCATTTGTAATTTCCATTTTAGGAATGTGTATGTACGGGTATTAACTGTATTAACTCTAGATAAAAGTTTGCTAATTTACTTGATTATTCTGTAATATTTGTATTAAGTTTAATAATCTATATTTCTGTGTTTTTGTATCCGGGGCATGTCTCAGTATGTTTTACCTTGCATTAAAAGGTTTTAGGTTTTTTTTCATACTGTACATTGCAACACACTTCAGCAGCTATAAAATACACTTGTATTTTGTCTATTTTCTACAAGCACAATACTTTGATTAAATACATTATTTTAAATTATTTATTTTTTCTGTAATTTATTGTCATTAATTTCGCACCAACTGTATAATTATCTGAGGAAGAATGAAAGGTACAATATCAGCGACACACATTTAAACAAATATATTTGCCCATGCATTGCACCTAAACAAGTTTGTGTGGCTTTTCACACTATAGATAACTGAAGACTTTTGACTCCACTACAGTATATTTCTATGAAGGTTGACATTACTCGTAACGTAACCTAAGCATAACGATAGCTTTCTAAAATACGACTGCCCGCACGCTGTGTTCCATACAGGAAGAAACCAATCACAGTACCCGCTCTCAGCTGGCTTTGATGTAAAAGTAGATGGGTCATCCAGCTCTGTGAAACAAGCGCAAGATATCCGCTTTCAAAGTACAACAACTTACCCGGCAGTAGTAAGGACAAGGGCAGATACTGTAAAAAACGCCAACAGAGCACCCATGGTCTGTGAAAAAAAAAGAAAAATGGATTTATATTAAAAAGAAAATGTACTTTGGAATACTTAGTGTTTTTAAATAGCAAGTAATCGACTACTTTAACTAAAGTAACATTTTACCAGGGGCATCTTTGACTCTAGTAATAAGGTTGTGTACTTTGTCCACCACTGACTGGGTGTAATGGGTGCAACTCATTATTAAAATAAAGTAATCATACAGACATAATAATAATTATAAAAGCTCAGATTTACTTTTCTAAGTACCCAAAGTCGCTTTACATAAAGAAAAAGGAACCAACTTAACATACAATTTTTATATCAACTGAACTAAAACATAGTTCATCCATATCATTTAAATATACTTTACTGCATGCAAGCTGCTTAATTCATACAGTATGCAGTGGTTCTCAACCTTTTCAGGTCGCAACCCCCAAAATAATCATATTTGAACTGGGGACCCCCCAAAATAATCATATTTGAACTGGGGACCCCCCTACCTTGACAAGCACTTGGAATTGTACAAGTTGAGGCATTACATTTAATTTGACTCGGTTCCACAGATAAATAGTGAAAATAGCAGATCTACAAGCTCACAAAGCCTCTCCAACGCCAAAAACATTGTCCAAATTTGACAATTTGGCCAATGTTTGACTAGTTGTTATAGAATAGTTTGTTGATTACTTTTGATGCAGTCTGGGGACCCCCCCCCACCAAATAATGACCCCCTAGGGGTCCGCACCCACAGGTTGTGAATGAAATCATAGGCGTTTTTTGCTGTTGTATCATTCATAATTAAATCTCTTTCATGTCTGGAAACAGGAACACAGCCAAGTATTCGTGCAATATAAGAATTTAAAAGGAGAAAGACTATATTGCTGTGCCTTAACCCAAGCTGTTGAATCATCACCTATAAATAAAAGTTGGCCGCAAAGAAGGGGGTATAAGATATCCATCAATGTCACGTTGAGAGAACTCGGACTCTGCCATCCTCTCAGCTGCTCTGACCCTTTCATTCCTCACCTGGCCCTGTTAACAAACAAAACACCACAGAAAGCCACAGGATTAGGCAGGTGACACGAAAAAAAGATACAGAAGGAAGAGGTCAACAAGGAAGTATGTGCAGAGAGCAAGCCAGGCTGATGAGGGAGAATGACTCTACAAGGAGTTGGCGAGGAGACAGGAAAGGTCATCTGTTATTTCATTGATTAAGGCTACAATCAAAACCTGTATTTTTTGGCATTATTAAACATTACAGTATTTCTCAGTTACACTCTTCAAGTAGAGTGAGAGAGCGGGTGAGAGTTCAGTCTTATTCATTGAACGTTCAACAAGGCTATTTCAGGGATGACATCTGTGACCTCTTGTCTGTGAGATACAGGATCAGTTTAGTTCATTTTGATCATTATCACCAGTATCACTATCCATGACATCACATCACATACATCAACATAATCACACTGTAAGATGGTTTAAGGCAGGGGTTTTCAACTGATTGTGACTAAGAATCAATCAGGGGACCACTGTTGTGATGGGTGGGGATATGGGCTAAGATCAGTGTTTTTGGAAACACTTGCTAATTTGCTATGCATCCCATCATGTTTATAATGCATTATAATCAGCTTATAACACTGTATGATTAAAGTTATAAGAACTAAAATATGCATTACCCTTTTATAAGACTGTTTCTCAACCAATTGTCCATGGGCATATATTCTTAAATAATGACTGAAATATTCTGCTAGTGAGCAGAGCATTCCTTTAGTATTTTTGAGAAAAATGGGAACATTGGCACATGGGTACACTTCCTCCTGCTTCCCAGTAACTGCTGTCAACTATTGACGTGTCCTCTTAGGTCACCAGGTCACTGTTGACTGAACTGTTTCTCAACTAGTGGTCTCATCACGTCTCATGTCATTTTCTGGCTCGAACCTTGCCCTGTACATATTCTTCAGGTATGCCAGCATGAAAACATTTTGCTTTAGGGAATTCTGCCTGACAACTCAGAATCAGAATCAGAATCAGTTTTATTGTCACATCACAGGTTTACAAGGTAAAAAAGTGGGTGAAATTCTTTTTTGTACATCGTTCCCATCGCAACGTTAGTTTCCATAGAAAGAAGAGGGGGGGGGGGAGAAGAAGAGGGTGGAGGGCAGGTGGGAAGGAGATCAAAAACAAGAGAGCAACAGAAGGCCAGACAAGTTATCTACATATTTACAAAAAACCTGAGATAATAAAAAAAAACTAAAAAACTAAACTAAGGTGCCTGAGCATAGCAGCAATGTATTGTATACTGTGCATGTTATACTTATACTGTGCATGATAGACAAAGGACGTTAAGGTGCTTAGAGGATAAGGAGCACAATAAAAAGACCCAAAAAAAGTCAGTGCGTTATACAAGGGATTAAGGTGCAAAAGGTTTGTACCTGGTGTAGTCCACAGGTGTGTCCGAGGGGGGGCTAAAGTCCAAGTCATTGTCCCTGGTATAATCCACAGGTGTGTTCAGGAAGAGCCAGAAAAGTCTGCGCCGCCTGCTGTCAGGCTGCTGAACTCATCCAGGCTTATGCCCCATTCAGCATTCTGACAGCAGCTGGATTGAAACTACACCAAAATCTGGTGGTGGAACTCTTGATACTGCGGTAGAGCCCCTTGCCCGGTCGCGGTCGTTGTAGGGGGTTGAACAGTCTGTGACTTGGGTGGTGCTTGTCCTTGATGATGCGCTTGGCTTTGACCACGCACCGCTTTTTGTACAGTTCCTGGAGCGCTGGGAGCTCGATTCCCATTATCCGCTCTGCCGATCGCACTACTCGTTGTAGGCTGACCTTTTCTCGGGCAGTGCAGTTCCCGTACCAGGCCGTGACACAGCCTGTTAGGATGCCTTCAACAGAACTGTTGTAGTACAGCCTGAGGATGCGACGTCCTACTCCGAGCTTCTTCAGGCGGCGGAGCCAGTACAGTCGCTGCTGAGCCTTTTTCCTCACGTGTGTGGAGTGCGTCTCCCATTTGAGGTCCTCCTCGATGTGTACTCCGAGGAACTTGAACTCGCTGACCCTTTCCACTGCAGCACCGTCGATGAGGATGGGCGCATGGTCTCTCCGCGGCCTCCTGAAGTCCACGATCAGTTCTTTGGTCTTGTCGACGTTAAGAGAGAGGTTGTTCTCACGGCACCAGTGTGCCAGTGATTTGATCTCCTCTCTGTAGTCAGACTCGTCGTTGTTGACGATTCGGCCTATCACTGTCGTGTCGTCCGCGTACTTTATGATGGTGTTGGAGACATGTGTGGCTATGCAGTCATACGTGTACAGGGAGTAGAGGAGAGGGCTCAGCACGCATCCCTGGGGTGCTCCGGTGTTGAGGGTCAGGGGGTCGGATGTGATGCTGCCCATTCTCACCACCTGATGTCGGTTGGACAAGAAGTCCTGTATCCAGTCGCACATGCTTGGGTGTAGCCCTAGGTGTCTGAGCTTTTTGTCAAGTATTGCTGGGACAATGGTGTTGAATGCTGAGCTGTAGTCCACGAACAGCATACGTACATATTTGTCCTTCAGCAGCTTGTTGTCCATGTGCGAGAGGACGGTGTGGAGAGCCATGGCAGTAGCGTCGTCGGTGGATCTGTTTTTGCGGTATGCATACTGCCACTCATCCAGAACTTCACAATGGACTGTGTATGTGCCTCTTGACTGAATCTGAGGACATGGCAATGAGCTGATCCTATTTTATAGTTAAGCTTGAAGTACTTATGGAATAAGCATGAGCCTCCTCAAAGGACCGCTGATAATGATGATAATGTCTTTAAAGGAGAATTCCGGACAAATTAAGTGTTATCTTTGATGTCTCGTTACTCACCTACCGATGTGAAAAGTAGCGTTATTTTTTTTCATATATTCCCCTGTCGTCATTTTTTAAACACCCTCCGTTGTTATAATGGGAGCGTGAGGGTTAGTGAAGTTCGTCTATTATAACCGACGCAATGTTATTTTTTTCTCTACTACGATTCATTGTAGAGTCTCATGATAGTCAAACATGCGCTGAAAATTCCTGCGAGCCTGCCGTTAATGGCGAACGATTTAACACTGGTTGCTTGTTTCCAGAATCTGGCAACACGAGTTGCCAGGTTCTGGAAGAAACAAGCAACCAGTGTTAAATCGTTCGCCATTGACGGCAGCCTCGCAGATAGTTTCAACGCATGTTTGACTATCATGAGACTCTACTATGAATACTAGTAGTGAAAAAAACAACTTTGCGTCGGTTATAATAGACGAATTTCACTAACCCTCACGCTCCCATTATAACAACGGAGGGTGTTTAAAAAATGACGACAGGGGAATATATGAAAAAAAATAACGCTACTTTTCACATCGGTAGGTGAGTAACGAGACATCAAAGATAACACTTAATTTGTCCGGAATTCTCCTTTAATTCCTCCGTCCTCAAATACCAAGTTACTAAGTACCAAGTTACTAAGTACCTCCACAGACCACCAGTGGTCTGTGGAGGTACTTTTGGCTCCATACTTTTAGCTCAGCAGCCAAAAGTACACCCTGCGTATGTCACTGATCACATGACCTCAATCAATTCTCCAGTTCTAGGCAACATAGAAGGGGGGAAGGGACTTTTTTCTTATTTCCACACAACAGCTCAAAGGTGTATTAAAGACATAGTTCAATGTTGAAAATGAGTGGTAAGGTGATCGAAAGGGAATGGGCGGGAATAGATCCATATATGATAATTATTAACACTATATAAACCCATTATTATGCATTATAATCTATGCGGTAACAGAGTATGTCTCTCTTACTGCTGGACCCCCGTTGCTATATGATGGTTAGATGTTGGGGTGCATGTTATGACCTAGAAAATGCTGCTGGCGGAAGGCTTTTGTGTCACTGAAGTGCATATTACACTAAAACTGTCAAAACACGCATATACTCAAAGACACATCTCTATGCAAAACATTTGTCATCATTGCGTTAAGTTGAGAGATTTTGAAAGACAGAATATGAATAAGCAAAGATCATACATGGGTGGCTTGAGATAATATAATAAGAGAGGTAACACACACACACACACACACACACACACACACACACACACACACACACACACACACACACACACACACACACACACACACACACACACACACACACACACACACACACACACACACACACACACACACACACACACACACACACACAGGTGCTGCTATGACAACTTTCCCTCAGGATAAGTAAAGTTCTATCTAAAACAACAATACACATTAATAAGTTTATTATCATTATTATTGGGAATAATAGTAATACTCCGTCAAACAAAATTAGTTTTCCAATAAACCGTAAACTTGAAACTAAAACCTTGTGAAAAAATATATTTTAAAATACTTAATTCATGTGGTAGAGAATTCCAGAACCATAATGTCTGAAGGCACCATAAGCTTATTTCATTTAAAGTAGGTGTAGCGAAGATGCTGAAAAGATGTGATCTGACACTGAAAAGATGTGATCTGTTCAGTGTGTAGTCAGTGAGCACTTCAACAGTGTATAAAGGAGCTAAGCCATTCACAGATTTAAAAATAAGTAGCCTATCAAATCTGTTATTTGTTTTGCTGGCAGCCAGTGAAGATAAGTTCAAATAGGAGTGATGTGTTCAAAAGTTTTGGTTTTAGTTCATATCCATGGCTACAGCAGCTTTATGAATAAACTGGACCCGTTTTATCAGTCTAGAAATAAGTGCATTTAATCAAGTCTACTGGAAATAGCATAATCCAGTACAGCATGCTTACTGTACTTACCTTATTGTCAAATTGTATTATTTTATCATGAGTCATTATTTGTCATGACCCTCCCTGTGTAATGACCTAGAAGGAGTTTTCCTGCCCTCTGGCTGTGATGTGATTCAAGCACAAATTCAGGGTCAGGACTCTTTTCTACATCTTTGTCTCCCCCCACAGGCTCCCATGAATGTTATCTAGTGTACATGTAGACTTGATATGTGCCACATACAGTGAGATAATATAACCTTTAATTTGACATTTAGGTTCAAGTATTCTGGAAGAGGATCCTCCCTAAAAACATATTTGATTAGTTGAAAAACATAAAATAGGCCTAATAATAATAATAATTATTATTATTATTATTATTATTATTATTATTATTATTACCCTTATTATTATTATTATTATTATTATAACTTCTTATGTTATTAATTTGTCTAGGTACACTTTACAATCCTGAGTGTTCGTTCAACTTGAGTAGCCAACAAATAACAGTAGCACTAGCAGCAATCACAAAGTGGTTAGAAATTCCAACCACTAAATTCTAGTCATTCGACTTATAATGGCAGTGGTATTACATACAGCAGGCCTATTTCATGGTCCATACATACACAGCAGCCATAGATCACTCTATCGAGTCTATCCCATTCCCTCCCGTGTCGGCAAGTAATTAAAAGTTTTAGCAATGCAGCGATGCTCATAGATATAGCCTTTGATCAAGAGGATGTAGATGTATTTCATCGAGTGTCTTTTACTTTCGTATCTACGAGAGTCTTAGCGACCACTCGCCCAGTTTGCCCTGGAATGTCACCAGTAAAGCCCGTAATTCTCCAAACATGTACAAATGCAAAATAGAAGTTGCTTACCCGCTTGCCCTAAATGTTAACTAGGTGTCCGGAGTATTTGTGCAATGTATTAGTCCATATTTGTCAATAAAGAAGTGTCTGTGGCCGAACGGCATTTCCCCCCTCTTTTACTTCTGTTTACATTGAGTGTAATTCTGGCTTTCACCGGATGCGCCCCGTCACTACCACCCATAAGGACTTCGGACAGAATCGGCCAGACAGGATTAAAACACTTCTTTATTGAAATATATGGACTAATACATTGCACAAATACTTCAGACACATAGTTTGGGGCAACAGGGTAAGCACCTTATATTTTACATTTGTACATGTTGAAATACGGGCTTTACTGGTGACATTCCAGGGAAAACTGGTGGGGTAGTGGTCGCTAAGACTCGTAGAAATCAAAAAGTCAAAATCGATCAAATACATCTACGATAGTCTTGATCTAAGGCTATAGCAATGCGTGTGTACGTACTCACCATAGAGTTATATAGGTAGCCCATACTCACCCAACAATTATTTACTGCAACTTATGATGGTCATGTTATTGTCATTTCATATCCATTTGAAAGTTATGGCAGTAAAAGTGTGTTTGCGTTTGGTAAAATATCTTCCCCGACACCATTCTCTGCAGCTGCCTGAAAAATATTGCAGGATTGAATGAAAACTTCCGCACAATTGCCAGGTGTGCTGTGATTGGTGCGGGTAATTAATCACACATGTGGGCATGGGAGTGAACTATGCCAATCTAGGATACATTACAGCAGGACCAACCATAACTGGATAGGCCTATAGATGTTACAATAGAGATACATGAAAGGTTACTGTACTTTCTCTGTAAATGTAAGAAAGGACAAGTGTTACATGTAACATAGCGTGTAGGCAATGGGTTAGGTATATTACACCTCTGAGATCTAAATTGAAGGAAACCTGGCCTACTCAGAATAGTAACAGCTTTACATGTAACAATTGAATGATGTAAAAATAATGATGTTGAATGTTCCACACCAGAGGTCCTAGAGATGTACAGCGTTCACTATCTGCTTAATGCAAGGTGTTCATGATGCTATTGCTGATAGACTATAGCTGCTGTCTCTCCCTTAAAAACTAATCTGTATAATAAGATGTGTTTTTATTTTTACATTTTACTGGTGCATACTGATAACGATATTATTTTCCATGCAGTTATATAACTGCCTTGTTAGAGCAGGCAACAGGGTCCAGGGCAGGGATTACTTTCTTGTAGAAATAATTATTGTTCTGAATTTTTTATTCAAAACCGTTTTAATTGGGACATGTCACTTTCAAGTTGCCATATTTGGTAACAGTTTTATAAAAGCTATGCAAATTGTAAAAATGTACATAACCCTATCACCAGGGGACTATGCCGAGTACAGTAAATGCACGAATCAACGATTGAATGTGCCAGAAAATTCTGTCTCAAAGACAAAACTGCAGTCCAGCTTGTCAATCTTGACCTTTGACATTCAGATTTTGCCCATTAGGTTCATTGACGCATTCAAGATTCAATTCAAGATTCAAGATCTTTAAACATTAGAAATCATGATTGCATAATGATGACAAAACATATCAAAGAAAATATGAAATGATTCATTTAAGTGAATACTTGATTTATTGTTATATTATTTATAGTTTATGTAGTATACGCATATGTTTTTGTTATAGATCGCCGCAGACTATTTCACCAAAACAAATTAAAACCATGTAGCTTATAGTTGCTGTAAGTGATGTGTTTGTTGCTGTTGTTAAAATAAGAAAGGTTAAATACATGTAGCTCTATATTCCCATAGTAATTGCTATTGCTATTTCTAACAGGGGTCTCCCCATCTATCCAGCTCTTTAGTAAAAAGAAAATACATTTTCAGGGCAGGGAAAGAGAACTCATACAGGATAAACAAGTGAAATAGGAAGTGATGAAACAAATAAATAAGCAGACACATTTGGAATTGGAACACAAGCTGATATAGGATCTTTGTGGTGTTCTCTCTCCTGATTGTATGCAATTTATAACCCACCTGAAAAATTTGCTTGGAGAGACAGGGAGACCCCTGCTACTAACAAACACTCGGAATATAGAGCTTTAACCTTTTGACAATACACTTTTTTTGTAACCAGAAAATATCACCTTTTTCATTATTGTCTCCGCCAGGCCGTAAGGCATGGCGAGAGAGTATGTTTTACCCCCTGTCCGTCCGTCCGTCCGTGTGTGTGTGTGTGTGTGTGTGTGTGTGTGTGTGTGTGTGTGTCCGTCCGTGTGTCCGTCTGTGAACAGCTAATCTCCCGCACCGTTGGCTTGATCGCAGCGAAACTTTGCACACACACTCCCTGGATGCCAATTCAGAACCTCTGCCCCAAATGTTTCACATGGGCCTGTTATAGCGCCACCAGGAGGCCGATTTGTGCAAAACATATATTTTGACAGTACTCCTTCAGATTTGATCCAAACATCACGCAAATCAGTACACAGTATCTCTATAGTCATGTGATCAACACGGATCTGTCCGATTTTCCATATGCCATCCTGATTGGTTAAGATTGCCTTCCAAAGTTTGCAGGATTGGTTTGTTTTAAACAAAATGCCTCAAATCATGAACACAGCATGCGATTTCCTTGAAATTTTGCACGCACATTCCCACTAGGCCGAGGAAGAAATGGCACCCTTTTCACATTGGCCAGTTATAGCGCCACCAGCAGGTCTAATTTAGCAACACACATTTTTGGAACAAAATGCCTCAAATCATCAATGCAAGGTCCGATTGCCGTGCAAGGCCTAAGAAGAAATGGCACCCTTTTCACATTGGCCTATTATAGCGCCACCAGGAGGCCACAATAACCTACCTAACCTGGCGGAGACCTGTGCTCCGAGGAGCACTTTTTCTAGTTATTAAAATGTTTTTATTGAGTTTTCAGTAATAAATGTTATAACCCTATCAGATTCTCAAGGGCTCTATACTAGGCCCCCTCCTGTTTTTACTCTATACTAAATATCTGTTCCGTATAGGAATGCTAGGGTTCAAATGGTTAATGTGAGTTATTCTTTGGATTGCTGCAACGGAACAGGATATGACGGTCCAGAGGGCACTTGCTTGGAATGCCCTGCATGGGATGAGGAGAGTGTGGAAATCTGACATTGGAGAACGCCTCAAGAGGCGGCTGTTCGTAGCCACAGTGGAGTCAGTACTGCTCTATGGGGTTGAGACATGGACTCTCACATCACAACAGGAAAGGGCCCTGGATGGCGTCTACACAAGAAAGCTACGAATGGCACTAGGTGTCACATGGGCGGACCACTTGAGAAATGTGGACCTGTACAGGGACCTACCACGGGTCACACACAAGGTCAGAGAGAGAAGGATGAGGCTGGCTGGGCACTGTGTCAGGCACCCGGAACTGGTGGCAAGCAAACTGACACTGTAGGAGCCAACCCAGGACACAGCCAGGAAAGGAAAGAGGCACACCACCTACGTCCTACATAGACACACTGCGGTGCGACAGCGGAGCTAACAACACTGCAGAGCCTGCAAGACCCTGATGAGGGGGTGGAGGGCAGCGATTCAAGTTGGTGTTGACTAGTCCTCACTCTCGCATCTTCTACACAGAAGTACTCTCAAGGTGGCAATTCTGAATCACTCGCAAGGACCCAACCACGCCACGGGCCCCACATGGCCCCAGTGCGAGTGCACTGTCTATATCTATATTTACAGTGAAGTTTAGAACCACTAACAACGCCCCTTAGCTGTTCTAAAATCAGTTGTAAACCAGGGCCTCTTGGGGCTTATTGTTTTGGTATAGCACATTTCATACACAAAGGCAATTCAAAGTGCCTTTGAGCGCACGCACGCGCGCACACACACACAAACTTTATTTATGTCCACATAAACAGAAGTACAAGAATGCCTTGTACAAAGGACATAAACACTGCCAGTGCAGTCAGATAATAGGAAAACAGCCAGTTACAAAGTGCTTATAAGGCAGAACATTGTTACATACAATAATGTTGGCATACTTGTCAAACACAGCAGACATCAATCATGGGTAAAGGAAACACAACGCCTCCTCCAAATTGAGCGGCTTCCTATAATAGCTGATACTGAGCAGTACTTTGTTAAAGGGATACTTCACTTCCGGGCCGCCGACACATTTTAAAAAAATATTAAAAATAAATGAAAAAAGTTATGGAAAATTCATGGCCCCCTCACGCATTAGAGTGTCCTACTAATGTGTGAGGGGGCCATGAATTTTCCATAACTTTTTTCATTTATTTTTAATATTTTTTTTAAATGTGTCCCCGGCCCGAAAGTGAAGTATCCCTTTAACTGTTTGGCCCTCCTTTTGGAGAGGCCGGCCATTTAAAGGTCCCTCACAACCAACTTGTCCGGCCAGTCTGACCGCGCACACGCACACACGCACACGCACACGCGCGCGCACACACACACACACACACACACACACACACACACACACACACACACACACACACACACACACACACACACACACACACACACACACACACACACACACACACACACACACACACACACACACACACACACACACACACACACACACACACACACACACACACTTTCCACAAGATGGCGCCATGTGGTAACACAAGATTCCCCAGTGTTTCATAAATGTATAATAACAGTGTTAAATGGATGCAACTGGCAGAGTGCCAATCCAACTCAATATTTCATTAATTATATTGCAAGTGTAACCAAACTCGGCAGTCGTTCCCTACCAGACTGAATGTTTTGCACCACAATTTAGCCTATTGAATATTCCAGCCCTTAAAAGGATCCCTGGCTAATACGCCTTATATGCCTTAATACATTATAGTTGCCCTCTATCACTACAATGAAAAATACCTTAAATATTGTATTTATTTTAGAAACAGTTTACTCAAAAGGTACAATGCCTGTCGCAAGTTGATGATGTCATTTGTCCATGTGTGGTCTAGCCCTATGGAATGTATGGAATGCATGTGCAAATATAATGTGATGCTCATATTAACTTTAGGAAGTATAAAGTTGTTTTTTATTTGCACATGCATTCCATAAATTCCCTAGGGCTAGACCACACATGGACTAATGACATCATCAACTTGCGACGGGCGTTGTCCCGCTTGAGTAAAAGATGAACTATTTCTAAAATAAATTAAATATAGTTATAGAGGGCAATTATAATGTATTAAGGCATATAAGGCTTATTAGCCAGGGATCCTTTTAATAAGGTAGGTAACCCCATGGTCTTTCCTTTAGCGCCACTCTCAGGCCAAAAGTCACTTTTAAATGATGGTACTTTAGTGCACTAGTGGTCCATGGCATAATTACAGGTGGTCACTGGGGAAATGTTTTAAAATGTAAAATATATGGTACCAACCTTGGTAAAATGTACATAATATGTTTAAATAATATTTCATAAAGACAGAGAAACAGACTTCAGCTGGAGATACAGTAAGTGCCTTTGCAGCTGTTGCCAGCATTCACCCCAGGCCCAGGCTGCAAAAAAATATATGAGTGGCAGAGAAGTTCATGTTTCACATAATAAACAAATGAATTCAGGGAGTCAAATGAAGACATCATCACTGATATCACTTTGCTATAAATCACTTTGCCTACATTTGATCTGGCCTGCTAAATGGAAAGCATCATTCGTGCGGACGGGCTGTAAATGACACACCAACAATAAAAGTCAGTCAAATGTTACTGTGCAGCGAGAGTGCAAAAACCTATGAATGGTAGAAACATTTAAAATTGTATATTGATGGGTAAAATAAACAAAGAATTCAAACAGATTTCTTTTGGCTTTCTTAAATGGGGGGGGGGGGGGGGGGTCGGGGTGCCAATGCACGAGCCACATGAAATAAAATACTGACTGGGCAATATTATGTTAAGATCATTAGTTAAATATTTGATGGGTTCTGAGCTTGTAGATCGGCTATTTTCGTGCATGACCCTGCCACACATCATTAGTTAAATATTTGACGGGTTCTGAGCTTGTAGATCGGCTATTTTCGTGCATGCCACACAACAGAGTATAAATTACACTGGACAGCCTGGAGGTGGTTGTAGAGGGGAGCAGGAGGAGAAGGTTGGACTCTATTCTGATGAATCCCTCTCACCCCCTCTATGATGTGCTTTTGGGGTATACGTTTCTGTAGGGCGGTGCCTTTCTGTTTCGTTTCTTTTCTTTCCGTTTGACCAGTTTTTATGTATAGTTTGTTGATTACTTTTGATGCAGTAATGTTCTTTATTCTTTTCTTTCTTTCTTTTTTAAGGTATTAAAAAGGTCTTAAAAGACCTTAAATTGTCCCTTCACTGTCATCTGGGGACCCCCCAAAATCATGTGGGGACCCCCCTGGGGGTCCTGACCCACAGGTTGAGAACCACTGGTCTAGAGCTCAAAAGGTTGAGAGCTACTGCTGAGTACCATAGATTTTATTTCACTTTAAACATAATCATTTGGTGATTTTATACTATAAGAGGTTTGGGACGCTACACAGCCCTCAACCCCAGAGTTCGGGCCGCTGCGCGGCCCTCACACCTACGTTGCATCGCCGATCCGACCAATATGTCTGAGTCATAGTGTCAGGGGCCTTGCCAGAATACCTGTTGTACCCGTCTGTCTGTCCCTTTTGTGCCCATATGTAGAGATGTCTGTTTCTGTCTGTCTACCTGTGTCCCTTTTATGCCCATTATGGAGACTCTGTCAGTTCTTGTCACTTTTATGCCCATATATGGAGCCGACTGATTTGTGTGCGCCTGATGCCATGACGACACATTGAGGTTACCGTTTCTTGTTCCCCACACCAATGATGAAGTAGTTTTGTCCTTGCATAGCTGATACTGTAATCCTGAAGGATACTTCAAACAAAGATAAATCCCCTTACAGTACCATCGGATCGCACAAACTCATATTGGCCAATTTATATCTTTCCAGTTATTCACACCAGGTCTTCTCAACTTTGATTGGCTCCCACAAAGTTTCCCAGAGTAGTTGGGTTGGAAGTAATTGAGAGATGTTAGTAGACACCTTTATGAACACATTGGTGAAGCTGGCCTATTGAATATTTAGATCACTGTTTCCCAAACAGTGGGTCGGGACCCATATGTGGGTCACAGACCAATTTTAAGGGGCCGCGAGTAAACAAATTCAAACTTTTTGTCAACGCTTTTCAAAAGAATTGCATGAAAAGAAAGAAAAACTACTTTTAAGAAGTAGTGAAAATAACAGTTGTGAGCTTGTAGATTGGCTATTTTCACTAGTTTGGGTCCCGGGTAGACATCAGATCTCTCTTTTTCGGTCTCGAGCAAAAAAAAATAGGAACTGCTGCTTTAGATATCTCTTAATAAAAGGCACATAAACCCATGGCCTTTCCTTTAGCGCCACTCTTAGGCCAAAAGGCACTTTATCACTTTTAAAATGGTACTTTAGTGCACTTTTTCCTCAACCAGGACCACTGGTTGAGGAGTGGTATATGACATAATTGTCTCCCCAGGCCGAAAGGCATGGCGAGAGAGTATGTTTTTCACCCTGTCTGTCCGTCCGTCCGTGTGTCCGTGTGTGTGTCCGTCCGTCCGTCCGTCCGTCTGTGACCAGCTAATCTCCTGCACCGTTGGCTTGATCGCAGCGAAACTGTGAACACACACTCCCTGGATGCCAATTCAGAACCTCTGCCCCAAATATTTCTCATGGCCCTTTTATAGCGCCACCAGGAGGCCGATTTGTGCAAAACATATTTTTTGACAGTACTCCTACAGATTTTGTTCAAAAATCACACAAATCGCTACACAGTATCTCTAAAGTCATTAAACGAAACAGGTCTTTCAGATTTTTCATATTCCATCCTGATTGGCTAAAATGTCTTCCAAAGTTTGCAGGAGTGCTCCGTTTTGAACAAAATGCCTCAAATCATGAACACAGCATGCAATTTCCGTGAAATTTTGCACGCACATTCCCATTAGGCCGAGGAAGAAATGCCACTTGAAAATTTTCCAATCAGCCTCATGGTGGCGCTATAACAGGCCGATTCGTGTTTTTACCTATAACTGCACCAATCTGTGTAAAACTTTGTATGCACACTCCCTAGAGGTCAAAGAAAAACCCTTGCCCTGAATTTTTCACATCTGCCTTTTATAGCGCCACCAGGAGGTCGACTTATGTAAAACACATTATTTTATACTACTCCTTCCAATTTCATCCAAATTTCACGCAAATCGGTACACATGATCTCTATAGTCATGTGATCAAGACGGATGTGTTTGATTTTTCATACTCTATCCTGATTGGCTAAGATTGACATCTAAAGTTTGCATTATTGGCTTGTTTTGAACAAAATTCCGCAAATCATGAACGCACTGTCCGATTGCACGCACATTCACACTATAGTTGAGGAACAAATGCCACCCTTTTAACATTGGCCTGTTATAGCGCCACCAGCAGGTCTAATTTAGCAAAACAAGTGTTTTTAACAAAATGCCTCAAATCATGAATGCAGTCAGAGTCCAATTGTCGCGCAAGGCCTAAGAACAAATGGCACCCTTTTTCACATTGGCCTATTATAGCGCCACCAGGAGGCCACAATAGCCTACCTGACCTGGCGGAGACCTGTGCTCCGAGGAGCACTTTTTTCTAGTTACAGGTGATCACTTCAGCTGAGATAAGTGCCTTTGCAGCTGTTGCCACCATTCACCCAGGCTGCAAAAAAATGAGAGTGACATATGAGTGGCAGAGAAGTTCATGTTTCACATTGTTGGGTAAAATAAACCCAATAAAGTCATCACTGACATCACTTTGCTATAAATCACTTTGCCTACCTTTGATCTGGCCTACTAAATGGAAAGCATCACTCGTGCAGACGGGCTGTAAATGACCGAGTATAAACTAGAAAAAGTGCTCCTCGGAGCACAGGTCTCCGCCAGGTCAGGTAGGCTATTGTGGCCTCCTGGTGGCGCTATAATAGGCCAACGTGAAAAGGGTGCCATTTCTTCTTAGGCCTTGCACGACAATCGGACACTGACTGCATTCATGATTTGAGGCATTTTGTTAAAAACATTTGTTTCGCTAAATTAGACCTGTTGGTGGCGCTATAACAGGCCAATGTTAAAAGGGTGGCATTTGTTCCTCAACATAGTGTGAATGTGCGTGCAAAGTTTGAGCGCAATTGGACGCTGCATTCATGATTTGCGGAATGTTGTTCAAAACAAGCCAATAATGCAAACTTTAGATGTCAATCTTAGCCAATCAGTATGGAATATGAAAAATCAAACAGATCCATCTTGATCACATGACTATATAGATCATGTGTACAAATTTGCATGAAATTTGGATAAAATTGGAAGGAGTAGTATAAAATAATGTGTTTTACATAAGTCGGCCTCCTGGTGGCGCTATAAAAGGCAGATGTGAAAAATGCAGGGCAAAGGTTTTTCTTTGACCTCTAGGGAGTGTGCATACAAAGTTTTACACAGATCGGTGCAGTTATAGGTAAAAACACGAATCGGCCTGTTATAGCGCCACCATGAGGCTGATTTGACAAAATTCAAATGGTAGTTCTTCCTCGGCCTAATGGGACTGTGCGTGCAACATTTTACGGAAATTGCATGCTGTGTTCATGATTTGAGGCATCTTGTTCAAAACGGAGCACTCCTGCAAACTTTGGAAGACATTTTTAGCCAATCAGAGAAATCTGAAAGACCTGTTTCGTTTAATGACTATAGAGATACTGTGTACCGATTTGCGTGACTTTTGGACAAAATCTGTAGGAGTACTGTCAAAAAATGTGTTTTGCACAAATCGGCCTCCTGGTGGCGCTATAAAAGGCCCATGAGAAGAATTTGGGGCAAAGGTTCTGAATTGGCATCCAGGGAGTGTGTGTGCACAGTTTCGCTGCGATCAAGACAACGGTGCCAGAGATTAGCTGGTCACAGACGGACGGACACACGGACACAAGGACGGACGGGGTGGAAAACATACTCTCTCGCCATGCCTTTCGGCCTGGCGGAGACAATAAGGCATTACACTGGACAGCCTGGAGGTGCTTGTGGAGGGGAGCGCGGGAAGAAAGTTGTACATATTCTGATGAATACTTCTCACCCCCTCTATGACGTGCTTGTGGGGTAGATATTTTTTCCGTAGGGCAGTGGGGTGGAGTGGTCCTGGAGAATTGTTTGAAATATGCCAGTTTAGAACTCAAAAGGTTGAGAGCTACTGCTGAGTAGAAGTACCATAGATTTTATTTCACTTTAAAGATAATCATTTGTTGATTTGATATACTAGAGGTTTGTATGGCCCTACCCTACAATACCCCGGACACCCTTAACCCCAACATCCGCACATGTGCCAAAAATCTTGGCATAATCCTTGACAGCACCTTCAAATTTGAGAAACAAATCAGCTAAGTTGTCAAGACCAGATTTTTTCAGCTCCGCCTCCTCACCAAGGTCAAGCCTCTCCCCCCAAAGCAGTTAGAAATCACAATCCATGCTTTCATTTCATCCAGACTTGACTACTGTAATTCTGTATACACCGGCATCAAACGGTCATCTCTTAGACGACTGCAATTGGTCCAGAACGCTGCTGCTCGCCTGCTGACTGGCACTAAAAAATGGGAACACATAACCCCTGTCTTGGCCTCACTTCACTGGCTCCCTGTTAATTTTAGGATTGATTTTAAAGGTTCTCCTATTTACTTTTAAATCTCTTAATGGGCTGGCCCCTCAGTATCTCTCTAAGCTCCTGGTACCCTATACCCCAGCTAGAGCTCTGAGATCTGCTGACAAGCTACTGCTGGTCGAGGTCAATATAAACAAGAGAACCAGGGGCGCACGTGCTTTTGCGGCTGCAGCCCCCAGGCTCTGGAATAGCCTGCCCTTCCATATTAGATCTGCTCAGTCCATCAATGTTTTCAAGTCCCTGGTTAAGATTCATTTATTTTCTTTGGCTTGTAATCTTATCTGAGTGTTCTATATTTGTGCACATACGTGCTTGGTGCTCATGTGTATCATCTCTGTACAGCACTTTGGTCAATCTTGCATATATGAGCATAGCGGTCGGGTCTGTGGCTCTGGACACCCGGATCTCCATATGCCTATATAAGGGTTTGTTTATGTTTATGTTTATGTCTGAGTCATAGTGGCGTGGCCGTGGTCCTGCCTATATATGAGCGTAGGCTATCGGGTTTGTTTATGTTATGTCCGAGTCATAGTGACATGGTTCACTTTCTCCTCGCCGTTTGGTGCCCCCCCCATGGTTGGTCAAGCATAAACTGAGGGGGCAGAATTTGAAACTGAGGGTGCCAGGCCCCCTCAGGCACCCCCTTGGCGCCGGGCCTGCCTCCAACTCCAACACCTACAACTCATCTAACCCCTGCGACCCCAGAGTACAGCAACTTGCAATGGGCCTGGTCTACAAGATACACTACACCTCAAACACAAAGACACCCATGTACCTGTCAAACTACTTCAAAAACATTAAAGACGTCCACAGACACAACACCAGAGGGAATCACCTTCAACACAGATTTGGTTCAAACAAGGGGTTACATTCGTTGTACTGCTATGCCACCAAAATGTGGAATGCCCTACAGTCATTAAATAGTGTGAATCCTTACTCTCCTTCAAAACCGCTCTAAAAGAGCACTTACTGGTGGCTGCCATTCGGAACTGCCAAATAGCTCATCATTGTGTTCGTTTTTTTCCAATCTAGAAACACTGATTAGAAGTATATTTCCGGGGGGTGCATGACACCCCTTCTTCCCACTAGACTAAATATGTTGTTGTTTTTTGTTTGTTTGTTTATTTATTTTTCATAAAAAAGGCTTCAGACTACATGAATGTTACAAGTTGCAACAAGGAGCACAAGTGTCAACATAACTTAATCAGCCATGCTTTTATTTAAAAAAAATATATATATATGTATACTCGGTACAACAACCTAGTCGGACCCGTTAAAATCCGGCGACCTCAAAACGGTCGGACCCAGTCAAATCCTCGATTCTGTCCCTATCAGGACGCAACTCGAGCGGTGCTACGGCGACTCGCTCGCCTACGATTGCTCGGCGGTGCAGCTCGTGGCTCAAGTCCGCTTCAGACGGCACGCCTCCGTCATTTTAACTGTTATTGCCTAACTAGTTCCTTACTTAATATAAGTACCGATCGTTCCGCAGGAAAAAAAGGGTCCAACATAGGTTGTTGTACCGACCGTTCCGGTTACCAGCACTCCAACTCAACTCGTTTTAACTGTAGTGCCTCATTTCCGACTTTGATCATTATTTCAGTGAAACCCAGACTTTTTTTCTTTGAAAGTTCATGTATTTTACCTTATCCCTTACACACTTTTGACACTTTGTCTCAATCTTAATTATTTCCCCAATTAGCAGGAGAGCAGTTCAGTATTGGGATGGCATGAGAGTGTGAAATGAGGGCTGCCTTCAGCCTGCACGCCATCTAGAAACTCTGATTCGTCACGCCACCTTTTAATCCTCCTCTGGCTCCATCATTGTCCACAGCAATTTCCGTCACCTCAGCTGAAACTCTATCCTTTGGTGGTCTTGTGCGCTGTGCGGGGGGCATGTCCTCATGGAACTTTCACACATTTACACTAGAGCTGATCAGTAGGGCACTTGTCTCCACAGAGTCTCTGGCTGTTGAGACATGCACATTTCTGCTGGCTGAGGGGATGGGGTGGGTGGGTGCTGCGGGGGGGTGACGGGCAGTAATGAAGACATTCCTCGTGCATGCATTTTCACCACAAGATGTCACTGAATATGGAGCTAGACACTGCTGGTTGAGGTAACCTTAGAATGGGGTGCTATGCAGCCTGGCTCAGCTGAATGTTGGCACTCCTCAGGCGCAGAGTACGCTATTCAGATAACCTGTGTATCCTATAGTACAGTAGGTCTTTGAGCCATCGATTAATAAATTAGTCAACAATGATCAGTCACACAACACAGTTGCAATGTACATACAACATGCTGTGCAGAAGCATACAATGCTTTACATTTTTTTATTTGATATGATCATTTTCAATATTAGATTATAGATACATTATATATATTATATATATATATATATTATAGATTATACAGAGGAGGTTATTAAAAACAGGTGATGACCTTGATTTATACTTTCATACTGCGAGTTATGCCATGATCATCAGTCATGAGTGGTTGGGTCATATAGCAGTTGCAAAGAATGCTCAAAAGTTGTTTTAACCAACTTGGAGCTCCAAGTGGAGTGAGTTATACAGTAGGCCTAATTCATCAGGGCAATTTAGACATCTTCAGGTCATTTCATGTGATTATTTAAACTTTCTGGGTTTGATTGTAAATATCTGGCCGCACCCATCTGCCAGTGAGTGAAGTATGAAGTAAAAATAAAAAACCTATTTGTGATGTGAATACTACTTGACCCCTCATCTGGCCTTAATCCGGTTTTGAGAGGCGACAACTTCTACGTTTTGGGGTACATAGTGTTAGATAAACTGTCAGAGATGCGGTTAGATACTGGTATGGCACATGGTAGTTCGCTCCCAAACGTGAGAGCAGCTCAACAGGTATTAGTCAGTCCATCAATCTCATCGTTAACGGATAAAACCTCTTTCAGCACCACTTCCCTCTCTTGTCTCTTGTACCTTATCACACCCTCAGTGCTTCATTTCCCTGTACTCTTGAAGAGTTTCAAGTGACTGCCTCTCCTCCCTCTCTCTTGCACCCTCTCCGTTCCTTGCTCACTGGTGGGTGTGTGTGACTTGAGTGCCAAGAGAGCTTTGAATAACAGTGAGAGGGGGCAGAAATAAAAAGGAATAAGCACCACAAGACCTCACTCTTCTAGCTGTGAAGGGAAGATAGTGGGATAACCATGCCTGAGCCTACTGATGCAGGTATGCACATACTTTTACTTTTGCAGAAAGTATCTTTTATGGTGATTAGTCTGATGAAAGGATTCTAGGGGTGAAAATGATGATTGATTAGTGAATGGGCAGATGTTTTTATTTTTATTTTTATTTTTTACTCTGAATGGATGTAATGTTGAAAGTACAGTAATTACAGCCTGCCGTATTACAGTTTTGCTGATACTGACATGGCTTAAATTCAAAACACATCTTTGGATGCTGCAGAGCCTACAATGTTTGATATGGTGCAATGCAATAAAAAAAGGACAAAAGTTTGTTAAAAGCAATTCACCTACTCGCTTACTTATGATCGCAGCCATTATTTTATCAAACTAATACTTTCTCAATTATAAAATATAGAAAGTTAACTGAAATTAAGTGATATCAATGATATCCAAAATATATAATCAAAAGAGTCAGGTCATGTTGAAACTTTAATTTGTATTAGTGAATCAAGTATGACTATTTCTACCGTCCCAAGAGATAACTTGAGATAACTAACTATAACTAACTATTTATATATAAAAAAAGAACACTTGACTCAGGAGAGCAAGAGAAGGCCTTAAAAGAGAAGTGTAACTGGGGAAGAGTATGGTGCATACTGGGAATCAATGCAAAATATGGACACACGAACAGGTGGTAACGCCTGTAAAGTGGTGATGGAAGTGGACTGGTTTAACGCCCAACTGGGACTCTCGCCTGCTGAGGAAGCACTAATGAACTCCAGGGAGTCCAAACTCAAGACGTCTGTTACATTTGTCATTTAAACTTCTGTGTGACCTAGTTAATTACTGCAAGGCGGTAGCGCTAAAGAGGAGACAGCCGATTAAGATAACCTCTGACTGATGCATCAGTGAGCACTAATAGTGTAGGCTATTAAAAAAACTGACAGTTGCACATGTGCCTGATGTCTCATTATAAGCAAATAAGTTGCAGTATACTATACCACTGGTTCCTTTAGTGTAATAGCAATTGCATAAAATATAAATACATATCATGCTAAAATATTATTAGGAAATCATCAATTGGACACATCATGTTAAAATACAACATAATATCATATTATGATGAATGTCAGAATGTCAAAAACTGTAAACATCTTAAGGCAGGTTGCAACTGTTTGACAATGACTCCTTATTTTCTTACATATTCTTTTTTCGATAAAACATTTTTTAAACAATGTCTCACAGTGTTACTGTAAGACTGCAGACTCCTGCATGACATCATTGGATCGGTCTGGCCACTCCTACAGAGCAACACTATATTTCAAGTGTTTCCTTTGGCAACAGCATATGTTGACCTTTGAATGCCGTACATTGTTGGACAGGTACTGTGACATCAACCCAGGAGGCTGCTATATTGTGATAATGCCGGCTGAATTTGAACCTATCAAAAGATTATGGCAGCTTACTATACACCAACCCTTACCACTCTGAAATGTCTTGAGGGACTCTCCTAATCAAGATACAGCACTTGCATAAACAATAACAAAAGCCCTTAACATGTGCTTTCAAAGCCTAGGACAATAGACCCAAAGCATACTGTATCAATGCATCAAAACACCAACAAAATAACATGGATGTGAGGTGGAGTCTGACTTCACGAATATGTCAGAAAGTCATGTTTTTCAATATTGGCATACTGTATGTTGAATGATGTAGGGTACTGCAATCCAACAAACAAACGCTGACATTTGGCTGCATCGTCATCAGACAGAATTGACATGAAGTGAAAAAGCACTAAAAATCTTTCTGCAGAAGTCAAAGATGGAGCTAATGGAGAGACATCGTCATGACATTTTACACCCGGCACAGTTTAGGAAGAGGGTTGTTTGGGGTATAATTATGGCCCGGCTTAGTTGTCCTCTCGTGGTGAGCGGTCGGTCTGTCACTGCCATGATGGTGTAACCTCTGATTATAAGTGATGGAGAGGATGCCATATAGAGTGAGAATGTTAGCTGTTAATTTTTACGGGCACCAAGGTCATGTTGCAGCCGTATACCCTCACACCCGTGGCTTGATTGAGGCCCACACTGCAGTGGACTGTGCTGTTGAATTAAATTGATTGGGCTCTGGTATGGTCATTTGTAGTTGGTTGTCATGGTATTTCCATGCTCATTTGTCCTTGTCCTCATCATTATTTAACCACTATGACCCTATATATAGACGAATAGTGAAAACAGCCAATCTACAATCTCAATGCATCGCGGTGCGACTGTGAGCTATAACGTATTTTTTCATGTATGTTCCTTTCATATTTTGGTTGTTTTTCCTCCATGTGAAGTCCGATTCATACATCCGCGACGTGTTGTGAGCTTGTAGGTCAGCTATTTTCGGCACGCGACACCTTTGTGCGACGAAGCATACATTAGGCTTAACACAGATACACTTCAAAATCCTGAGTCCATTTTTACACTCACAGGATGTGGAATTTGGCACTATACATGATCTCACTTTGATCATTTTTGTACTCTGCCTTTGGCAGCAGGGCTCAAACACTGTGTATCTTTAAAATTCATGAGCTCCACCACTTTAAGTTTTCCATAGAGAACATGAGATGCAATATTTGTTGGAGAGAAAACGGAGCTCCAGAGCTTGTGAAGTCTAGGAAAGATGCAGATTTAATGAGTTTTAAAATATTATGAATACAAATTTAGTGTGTGCATGCGTACGTTTACTGTGTGTGTGTGTGTGTGTGTGTGTGTGTGTGTGTGTGTGTGTGTGTGTGTGTGTGTGTGTGTGTGTGTGTGTGTGTGTGTGTGTGTGTGTGTGTGTGTGTGTTGGTGTATGTGTGTGTATTCTGTATGTATAAGTATGTATACGTATGATAGACAGGCATCTATCTACCGTATCTACCTACAGTATCTACCTATCCTCGGTTTACTTGAGAAGATGAGACGGACCGCAGTCTGGCAACCATTCCTCCTCCCATTTCCTTCTTTCAACCTCTGTTGCGGTCTGCCAAGTGCTAAAAATACCCCCTCCAACCGCACCCCATAACCCTTGACCTTTTCTCTTCATGTTTTTCCCTTAACTTCACCGTACAGTTCACATGCTCTAGCAGCATATCACATTTTGTGGGTCATATGCATCCCACTGGCAACTCTTAACTGTGCTAAATCATGATGTAATCCCTCACCGCGTTCTAGAAAGTTCCAGTCACTCAGTCAGTTTTGTCAGTGACTAACCACGTGCCATGCGTGGTTGCTCTCTGACATGTAGTAAAATCTTAGATGCCTCATTTATGCATTTTGTGACAACTCGCATGACAAATACGACATTTTCAACTGAAACAAATTACTGATATGACTGAAAATATACATATTTTTTGTCACGTCGCACAACACATTTCCACCTAAGCGTACATGTAAATTAGGCCTCAGCAGGCTAGTCAGGCTAGTCAAGTTAGCGTGTGAGGAAAGGGCCTAAATGGAAGGGATGCTATATTTCATGGTCATAAATCCTTTCAGCGTTGCGTCTTGACGACACGTTATGAGGGCACATTAAAGCACAGACACTCTCTGAAGTTCCCCTGGTCCTGTCCAAGTGCTCATCTATTTCAAGCTATAAATACTCGGAAATCCAATCAAAGTCACAGAGCAAAACCTATAGGAAACTATGTGAGGTGCCATTTGTTCCTCTTTCACAGTGCATGGAGACGACGATTTTGCTTTGCACATGGATGAGTGCCAGACCTCCCTGTTTGTTACATGTCTCCAATGTCTAACTCTCTGACACTTACTGCATGATGAGGATGCCCCCACGAGGCCTTCAATACCAAACCAAGCATAGAAATAAGAGCAGGACTTAATTTGCTGTGAATAAATGTAATCAACAATGCAGTCATTTAGTGTATCATTACCCCGAGGCCCCAGATGTAGCCTTATAAGACTCCTTTGAAAGGTTACTGTGTATGGTCACGTTACATCAGTGCTGGATCACATGTTGCCCTCTAAATATAGCAAGGCTACAACTAAATATACCAGTTTCTCTGCGCAAAGCTATGCTATATATCTATAATGGAATAATTGCTGCGTGATTCCTGCTAATTGGTGAAGCTGCCATTATTAATAATTAACCGTGTGGTTTACTTTTAAAATTGCTAGTCAGTCATCGCTAAAGGCAACATGAACTTGCATCAGCGATGAGGTGTTATCATTTGGGCCTTCTACTGCATCATGTTGTGTTTTTAAGATCCCCGCAGTGGTTTAACATGTTAGCTCGTTAAGTCATTTACAGACTTGGCAGCGTAATACTTCACACTTAAAGGACGACTTCACCCATTTTTAGCAACCGCGCCTACCTCACTGGTATAGGCGGGTTTCTGAACTGTCTACAGCCCTCCTCTGAGACACAGACAGAGTAGACAGAATTGATACCATATTATCATGAGCATTACTGAGGACCAATTACATGAAGATAGGTTGAAAACGGGTGAAGCCGTCCATTAAGCTATTAACAACTGGAACACCAGATTGGCAAGTACATTTGCAGTATACTCTATATCATAGTTTGTTTTACTCCACTGAAAGAGTTTCAGGACTATTCAGAACAAGCACAGGTTTTGAAACACTGTGGCTGTCTAAACTTTCTGGTGCATTTGGCAGGCCTACTCCTAACCAATGGTACCCGTGTGGAAATGCATTGGTTAATTAAATACTTTATTAACAGTTTGCAAAAAGTACAGATGTACAGTTATACAATAATGCTAAAAAGATAACACAAAAAGTCCTGAGGGCTTGTTTCTATTTTGGCCCTGTGTATTCAATTCATCAAGACATATAAAGACATACAATACTATACAAGAAAGGAATGACCTTGAAGGTCTACTTGTTTGTATATAATGCTGTATATATATATATATATATATATATATATATATATATATATATATATATATATATGTGTATGTATGTATGTATGTATGTATGTATGTATGTATACCATACAGTACTTTTCAATATGTAAACAGCCGCACGTGCCAGACGTCCAGGACTGTATATCAACTTTGACAATGAGAGAGCTGGTGATTCATAGATGTTTGACAAGGTCAGGTAGTCCACTTGACATCTGTCAATAGGGGAACATAAAACATGGTGTAAATAAAGCTGTCATTTGTGACTCCTCTCTCCTCTGCCTCTGCTGTTTTTAAACCTCCCCTCTAAATTCTCCAATCATTGCTTTCAGAACAAAACCACAGTCTAAAAATAAAACATTATGGTATCAAAGAACCTTTAAGGAGTCATCTTTTTATAGTGCAGAATCTCATCAAAACCAAAGCAGGTAATGATGTCAGTAGGTATCAATAGTGTAGGTGTTGATAGGAATGAGTCTGGCAGCAGACTCCAAATATCACATGCTGGTTATACTAGCCTTGCCCAACATGTATCAATTACAGTACATGCATCCGGCAGTTGGAGTCCCTACTGGAAAAGTTCAAAAAGGTTGACAATGTGACCCCTAGTGAGATTGTAGATCTGCTATTTTTGCCTTTTTTAAAAAAAACAAATTTAAAGAACAAAAAATTGCAATTTGTGACCATCTTTTTTTCTTCTTCAAATTTTCAGAAATTCTAACGTTTTTCAACTCAAGCAGATGTGACATAACAATAGACTGAACAGATACATTTCTGGATGTAGTCAGCAGGGCCAACTGTAACCTCATCTTTTGTCCTTAGTGACCTTACTAAGGCACGCTATATAGGCTATGATACTGAATAACAAGTCAACAAGGAATTGTGTCAGTGATGGAGCCGCCAACATTTTTTTTTTCAATCCTCTCCTCTGCTTTGCTATTCAGGGAATGGCACTGCCACTTAGGCTACACTTTTTCCTAAGAGTTGGATTCCACTGGCACCCTGAAAAGACTTTTGCACATTTACACGTAGCCCAAGTGTTATGAGCTCTCTAGGGTTTAACCACTTAGACCCTGTATACTTAATAAAACGGACCCAGATTGCACTATACTACCTGGTGCAATCTACACAAAATCCTCTCTCCAAAAATAGCAGATCACAACACGTTAGCTTGTAGATCAGCTATTTTTGGTGAATGTTCCCCCAGAATAGGGCTGATGGGGTTAATTTGGTTAAGGAGCATTACATTACATTATTGTTGTTTCATAGCTTGTGACAATCTGAAAGGTAGGCTTATGATAACACATATTGTAGGATTCTATAATGTTTGAACATGCTGGGTACATTCTAAACCAATGGTTCTTAAATGAGAGCATGTGTATGCCTAGGGGTACGTAGAGGTACTACAGGGGGTAGTTTAGTGGGAAATGGGAAAAGTAATTTACTGTTATGTTTAATGATAGAACTTTGACACATTTTGTGTGAACCTGCTGGTCTATTTGTCAAATCTAATTAAATAAAAAACTTAACTAGCACAACTTTGAATATAAATCAGTAGTTATTTGCTGTTATGCTGTTTTATTCTGAACATATTGACGTCACAACTGGACTTAATGAAATGTTATGGCCACGTTTAAAATACATCTCCAATAAGGCTCCATTTCACATTTGTAATGTTATATTTTTCAACAGGTTACCATTCAGTCATAGCATCATTATGCTAGTTATGGTTTTCTCTTGCAATTTAATAAGCAAAATGTAGTAAAGAGTAAAGAGGGTGCTTGGATTCAGAAATCAGGGAGAAAGGTACTACTACTGAAGTAAAAAAAAGTTTGAATATAGGAGTTTAGAATATATGGACACATCAGTTTTTAAAGGAGGAGTTCACCCAAAAAATTACTTATTTTCTTTCAATTGCACACCCTATGAAGCCTTGAATTCATGGATTCTTTTTCGTTTTTGTCGCATTCGTAAGCTAATAATTTGATTCCCGTCTCCTACCGGCTAATGTATCCGGTAGGAGACACAAAGTAGATTATTTGTGTCTCCTACCGGAAATACACACGGTCATCAAATTATCGTCTTAGGAATGCCACAAAAACAAAAAAGAATCAATGAAATCAAGGCTTCATGGGGTGCGTAATTGATAGAAAATAAGTAATTTTTTGGGTGAACTCCTCCTTTAAGAAGTCATAGGGGATAATTGTTATATGGTATGAGTGCAACTGCAGCATATGATGTAGTTTTATCAAAAAATGATTATACACAATTAGAAGTTATAATAGTTTACTAATGTATTTATGCAAGTATTAACAAATAACAAATGTTTTGCTCGAGAATATAGCTTGTTTGTGGTACTGGCCCCTGCTGACACCAGTCTCTGCATAACACACCCATAGAAAAAAACTAAATGAGAGACTTACATACTTAAGATAGAGACTTAGATACTAATAAATTACAGGATAGTTTGAAAAGGAACCCCAGAACAACCATGTTCATGATATATATGATGGCAAAATACATTTATAATTTAAAGGTGGTCTAAGTGATATACCGTATACTGTATTTTGTTTTGTTAAAATAAGTGTTAAATAACTCTGTATTCCTATAGTAATCATCTGTTCAGTAACGGGGGACTTCCCGTCGCTCAGGCTCTTCAATATTAAAGCAGGGGGGGAAAGATCTGGCCGGGACACCAATTTTATCCAATCAGGAGAGATAACTCCTTTAGTTAGATGATAAGTGAAATTACCGTAGACGTAATCAAACAAAAAATTGGCAGACAAAATTGGAACACTTGGTGAAATTGGTGTCCCACCTAAAAGGTTATTTTCGGTTTACTAAAGAGCTGGTCAGATGGGGAGACGCATGTTACTGAACAAACTATAGCAATGATAACCATCAGAATATATAACTTTAACTTTTTAACAAAACGCTCAATGTTTTAGCAAAATAAATTCATCAACAGCACCTAGAGACATACATTTAGAGAGAGAGAAAGAGAGAGAGAGAGAGAGAGAGAGAGAGTTGTAGTAGTAAAGTAGAGGTTGAGTCAGACCATTCAAGGCAACAGCAGGCAACTCAAAGGAACTGGAGTGACTTCAGCATGTCACAAGACACCTTCTCTGGCCTTTCCGTGACATTACAGTAATGCAGTAAGCCCTGCACAGACGGCTGGGGAGTGGGATATAGTATTCCTCTATTTCAGATGAGGTTTTTCTGTGATCAACAATGGGCCACAACAAATACACTGACTGTACTGTATACTCACAAACTGAGACCTACTGTTGATTTTGACAGCAAATTTTGATTCCGTTTTAGTCATAGTCTTTTGAATCAATTTAGTTTTAGTCATCGTAGCTTAGTTTTTATTTCGTTTTTTTTTTGTTTCCGTCAGTGAAAAAAGGTAGTCGACCAATATTTTTCGTCATAGTTTTAGTCGACGAAATCAACACTGCTGAGACCTTGCTTCCACTTCGTCCACAAATCAAAAAACAAAAACTCCTTGGTAAACAAGAAAGGTACCATAGCCTCTCCATTCCTTAAATAACTGGCCGATCAAAGAACCCTGAAGTCACGCTGAAACTGAGTGATCCGTTTCAAAGTGGGTTGTGCACTGTCACACGTACAGTGTCCCACCTTGGCCATTTTAGTCTGCTGACTTGGCAGCTTGAGTTCTTGATTTACAGTCCAAGATGACTAGCCGCACTATGAAATCAGATATACTCTTAAGCAAACATACTGTAGCTGAAACAGCCAATAATATATCAAGGATATCTGTTCCAGAGCAACAGCTGGATAAATATAATAAAGTAGGGCTGGAAGTTGAACTTGTTTATGCATAGGTTTTCAAATGAGGAAAGACTAGAAAAAAGCGCCCTACCGGAAAGCCCCCCCCCATCCCCATAACCCCCATACCCACACCACCCTCAACCCATACCTCTATAATCCCTACACCCCATACCCCCCTTAACCCAACCCCCATCCATCTGATTATGAAAGATTAATAAAAAATATCTTCTTACCCAGTAACTCATTTAATACTAGGTGTTTTAATGGTTCTGCAGGGGGGGGGGAATGTTTTGGGAATTTGGATTCATTTGTGGTTAAACTGTATTCAAATTAAATACGTATATTTGGTATAATTATCAGTATAGTGATATGTACTGTAACTCCCTGCACCATTTCTTCTGTAACCATGTCAGTGTATGAAAGTGAATCTTTAAACATCATCAAGAGGTATACTGTATGACACTGTTTGAGCGCTTATGAAACTATAACAAAACATTACATTTGTAATTCATATTGATTTTGTTTTCTTTTTCAATCTTTTTCAGCAGCCCCGGAGGGAGGAGGTAAGTCACCTTCATTAGAACACTTGCCTTCTGACCTTTTCTTACCCCGTCTACGTTGTTCCACAGTGACTTGATTATGGTTCTCACCTTCTCACATGTGTTCACATATCCATGTCAACTGGCCATGTCATACAACAGACGCGCCGCCTCCTGATGGTGTGTAATGAGCATGTGCCAATCCCTAAGCTCTAGAATTGTCTACTGTGACTTGTATGTCAGCATGCCGTACAGTTTGCTCGGAAATGTGTGTTTTTACAAACACACATTTGCATCTGTAAGGTTTGATATAAGTGTACTAGCCGTGTCAAATATTGGTCCATCAGCTGTTCAACCACTTAAACCCTATAAACTCTGTCGACTGGGGTCCCCCAGGGATCTATACTTGCTCCACTCCTTTTCCCCCTCCACAGCAATTCTTTTCATGAAAATAGCCCATATTTCTTTCCTTTTTTTTCTCTTTTTTTTCTAATTTAGAGTAGCCAATTATTTTTTACCCCTTTTTCTCCCCAATTTAGTCTTTATGAAAATGTATTCTTCCCCACACACATTTCTGTGTTGTCACTGCTGTCTTATCCTACTGACTCACCTACCAGTGAGGAGGCCCCACCAGGAGGACGTAGAGCCTTCGTCCTACTCCTCCCGCCCAACACTCCCCACGGACAAGTGCCGCCCCGTAGGGGTACGTGCAATGACCAATATCACCCTCCCCGCCTGGCTTCCCTCCCCCGAACACGATGTTAGTGTGGACGCTCGACAAAGCCAGATGCACCACAGTGGATTCGAACCCGCAATCTCCGTGGTGGTGGGCAGTGACTTTACCACTGCGCCACCCGAGCACATGGAAAATAGCCCATATAAGCTCACAGCACGTTGCATTGTGACATGTTGTGAGCTTGCTATTTTTGCCCAATGTTCGCTTATTATGACATGCCCAGAATAGGGGCGTCAGGGTTCATGTGGTTATAGATACAGTATCACTCAGCTGTTCTGGGAAAATATTTGGTGTACCGTGATGTCTACAATGCCATGTTCATGTGTGGTCGTACCGTGTCTGTTTTGGGTTTTATGTGTTGCCTACTGACGACATGTACATGTTCAGCTGTTGAAGTGTGTTTAAAAATACATGTTCTAATGAGCAAACACAGTGTTCTTTTTCATTAGTGTTTATAATTAAAATTCATTTTAGTTGCAGAATTTGCAGAAGTGAAAGCTGAGGCGGGTAAGGGGCACTTGTTCTGTTGTGGTGTAACTTGGTCTCATTCTGTGTGCATTCAATTCATTCACACAGTTTAACGTTAACGTTTAATAACGTTTAAAGCGTGGTATTGAGTGGGAGGTTATGTTATGTTTAGATAATAAGATTGATTATATAAAATGGAACAAGTGCGATTGCTACAGATACTGTAATAGGTTGTTGTTGTATCCATACAATCCAGGTGGGGAAAATATAAAGTCATTCACTTTATATGCATCAAAACAAAAGACTGTCAGTTGTAAAATAATGTGTGATGTGTCTTGGGCAGCTTAAAATATAGGCTACTTAAATTGTTTTAGCTGAAAAAGCACCTACAGAAGAGGGTAAAAGAGGAAATCTGAAGGGAGTATGTTGAAAATAACTCAAGTGAAACAACTTTATGTAGTGTCTTGTCTTGTCTTGTGTCACAGCGAGCATTATATGGACTTGTTTCTTTCACTTTTGTCTTTATACTGACATACTGACATACAATGGATTTCTTCAGCATGTATGGATTTACGTAGACTATAAAGCTACATTGTGTGCCTGCGTGTATCGTCTTATACAATAATATCATGTGTTCATGGAATGCATCTGTATGGAATTCAAAAAGTTTGTTTATCGTTCTTTTTCATGAGTTGTTTACAATTAAAAAACAATCACTTTAGTTGCAGAAATGGTGCGACTTCATCAGATTCAGTGAATTCATTCAGTTTTACTTGTGTGGTATTGAGTGTGCATTTGTTCTTCATTGGTTATTTACAATTAAAATTCACTATAATTTTAGTTGCAGAAGTTGCAGAAGTCATAGCTGAGCCGGGTAAGGGCGCTTGTTGTGCTTTGGTGTGACTTGGGTCTTATTCAGTGTATCCATTCACAGTGTTACTCGTGTGGTATCGAGTGTGTGCCTTTGAGTTTAACCCGATGTTGAAGGAGTTAAGTGTGTGTGTGTGTGTGTGTGTGTGTGTGTGTGTGTGTGTGTGTGTGTGTGTGTGTGTGTTGCTGGTAAAGTGTAGTTTTGTGTGATTATAAAAGAATAGAGTCTGCACACTGGTGATGCTGAAAAAGCTCTGCTGTATTTTTATTGGGTCGTCGACACAATAAAAATACATCTTTTTCAGCATCACGTTTTTGTGCAGACTCAATGTCTCTTTTATGATACTTTTGCTCGTCTTGCACCTGGGCCACGGATGTGTGTGCACTACCTTCCTCATAAGTGTGTGATTAGTCTTGGCCAGGCAGCAAGTATAGACTACTTAAATTGTTTTAGCTGAAGACGCACGTACTGTAGGCCTACAGGGCAGAAGCACCTACGAGGTGAGAGTTTTCTGATGGGATTATGATCAAAATAACTCAAGTGAAACAATTTGTATGACAGACTATTAATGGATTTCTTCAGCCTGTATGGTTTTACTGTAAAGAAATGTGCACTCGTGTGTACGTGATATTGTCATATTTTCATGGACTGCATCTGTTACTTGTGTGGTATTGAGTGTGCATTATTCTTCTTCATTAGTTGTTTACAATTAAAACCCATTATAATTTTAGTTGCAGAAGTTGCAGAAGTCATAGCTGAGCCGGGTAAGGGCACTACGTGTTTTGGTGTGACTTGGTCTTATTCAGTGTCTTCATTCACAGTTACTCGTGTGTTCTGTTGCACCCCGTCCGTCCGTCCGTCCGTCCGTCCGTCCCTCTGTCCGTCTGTGAACGGCTAATCTCCGGCACCGTTGAGCCGGTCGCTGCGAAACTGTGCACACACACTCCCTCGATGCCAATTCAGAACCTCTGCCCCAATTTTTCACATGGGCCTGTTATAGCGCCACCAGGAGGTTGATTTGTGCAAAACCAATTTTTTAATATTACTCCTACAGATTTTATCCAAACGTCATGCAAATCGGTACACAGTATCTCTATAGTCATGTGATCAACCCGGATCTGTCCGATTTTCACATTGGCCTGTTATAGCGCCACCAGCAGGTCTAATTTAGCATTTTTGACACATTTAGCATTTTTGACACATAATTTTTGACGCGTCAAATCATGAATGCAGTATCCGATTGCCGTGAAAGGCCTAAGAAGAAATGGCACCCTTTTCACATTGGCCTATTTTAGCACCACCAGGAGGCCACAATAACCTACCTGACCTGGTGGAGACCTGTGCTCCGAGGAGCACTTTTTCTAGTATGGACTTGTGTTTCTTTCATTTTTGTCGTTGACTACTGACATGGATTTCTTCAGCATGTGTGGTTTTAGACTGTCAAGAGATATGGTGTGTTCATGTGTATGTAATATTGTCATAGCATGTTCATGGAATTCCTCTCTATGGGATTTTAAAGAGTGTTAATTTATTGTTCGTCTTATTAGTTGTTTACAATTCAAATCACTTTAGTTGCAGAAGTTGCAGAGGAGAAAGCAGAGGCGGGTAAGAGCACTTGTTCTGCTTTGGTGTGACTTGTCCGAGTTTGTGAATTCATTCAGTGTTATTCATTCAGTGTGATATAGTGCGTGCGTTTGTTCTTCATTAGCTAATTACAATTCAAATCCACTATAATTTTAGCTGCAGAAGTTGCAGAAGAAAAACCCGAGCCTGGTAAGGGCCCTTGTTGTGTTTTGGAGTGACTTCAGTGTCTTCACTCACAGTGTTACTCATGTGTTTTGGAGTGACTTCAGTGTCTTCACTCACAGTGTTACTCATGTGGTATTGAGTGTGCCTTTCAGTTTAACCCGATATTGCAGGAGTTAAAGCTCTATTATGTAGTTTATTTTGTGAATTAAATGGTATTTTGCCCAATATGTATGGTAGAGTTAATACAATATAACTTAATTGAGGTAGTTGTATTTGGATTTGGAGTCATTTAGATCCTGTGTCTAGGTTGGACACAACCTTTGACACAATCCTGTTTCTGGTTTGACACAAATGTTGACCTTAAGGTCAAAATTCTATCTCTCCTCTGAATAAGCAGGCAGGTTCTGTTAGCTCAGTGTTAGCTCAGTGGTAAAAAGTAAGTATTTGCGCAGGAGACCTGGGTTCAAGTCCAGGGTAGAACAGGAAGTTGCACTACTGGACAGTAATATTTATTATATTATAGGGGTTCTCAAACCTATGTATACCACAAGCCCATTTTATGAATGTTTGTCACAGCATTATATGGACTTGTGTTTCTTTCATTTTTGTCGTTGACTACTGACATGGATTTCTTCAGCATGTATGGTTTTAGACTGAAAAGAGATATGGTGTGTTCATGTGTATGTGATATTGTCATAGCATGTCTATGGAAAAAAAAAAGTGCTCATTTATTGTTCGTCTTATTAGTTGATTACAATTCAAATCCACTATAATTTTAGTTGCAGAAGATGCAGAAGAAAAACCAGAGCCGGGTAAGGGCACTTGTTGTGTTTTGGTGTGACTTGGTCAGATTCAGTGTATTCATTCACCCAGTGTTACTCGTGTTGAGTGAGTGTTTCAGTTTTAGACCGATGTTGAAGGTTGAAGTTTGTACAGTAGGAATAATTATTTAATTATAATGGTATCGCTACAGACAACAGATTGTGTAAATATTGTATGAGACTCCAGGTCAGGAACATTTAAAATCATTCACTTAAAGCTCACTACACATGATAGAGTGTGTTAATGTAATATTACACCATTGGGGTGGTGGTATTTGGTCTCCATGCTCTTCTATTGAGAAATGTACACGTATTTCCTGTAGTCTGGTTTGACCACTACTGGTTGACATTTGGCACAATTTAATTTCTCCCCTGAGCAAGCAAGCAGGTTCTATTGGCTCAGTGGTAAAAAGGTCAACACTTGAGTGGGGATCAGGGGTAGAACATGAAAGTTACATAGTGTAGGTTTAATATGCATCAACCTGACATAGAAGTCTATTGTTTGTCATTGGTCAACAGTGGATAAGCATATATTTATTGGCCAGCTCATCGTATACTTCACTTGTTTTAGCTGAAGAAGCACCTACAGACGAGGGTAAGAGGATTTTTTATTTTTTATGTTGGAGTTATCTAATGGCATTATGATGAAAATAACTCAAGTGAATCCCCATCGTATGACACTTATCATGGGCTTGTCTGCATAGTGTGTGTCACAGTTTTTTTTATGGATTTGAGTTTCTGTCACTTTTGTCGTCGACTGCTAATGAATAGACTGAATGGATGTCTTGGGCATGTATTTGGTTTCAGATTGTTAAGAGATAGGTGTGCTCATGTGTATGTGACATTGCCTCTCTCTCAAGTTATGATCCATATATCTGCTTGTCTGCACAATGTGTGTCACAGCATTCTATGGAATTGTGTTTCTTTAATTTTTGTCATCGATTGCTGATGAATAGACTTCTGGTTTATTGATTTAGACCGTAAAGAGACATGGTGTGCTCGTGTGTATGTGATATTTTCACAATATTTGTTCATGGAGGGCTTCTATATGGAATTCAACAAAAATTGTTCATTGTCCTTCATTAGTTTTTTACTATTCACAACCACTATAATTTTAGTTGCAGAAGTGATTCAGGGTTGCTTGTGTGGTATTGAGTGTGCGTTTTTCTTTTCTTTTTCATTAGTTGTTTACGATTAAAATACACTATAATTTTAGCTGCAGAAGTGTATTCATAGTAGCCATGTGACGTGTGGTATTGAGTCTGCGTTTGTTCATCTCCATAAGTTTCCATTTTAAATATACTTACATTTTAGTTGCAGAAGTTGCAGAAGAGACAGCCGAAGCGGGTAAGGGCACTTGTTGTGTTTTGGTGTGACTTGGTCAGATTCAGGGTTACTTGTGTGGTATCGAGTGTGCGTTTTTTCTTTTTCACTAGTTGTTTACAATTAAATTACACAATAAGTTTAGCTGCAGAAGTGTGTATTCACAGTAGCCGTGTGACGTGTGGTATTGAATGTGCGTTTGTTCATCTCCATTAGTTTACAATAAAAATACACTATCATCTTAGTTGCAGAAGAGAATGCAGAGCCGGGTAAGGGCACTTGTTGTGTTTTGGTGTGACTTGGTCTCATTCAGTGTATTCGTTCACACAGTGTTTCTCGTGTGGTATGGAGTGTGTGTTTTTAGTGCAACCCGATGTTGAAGGAGTTTGGACAGTATGACATATTATCTTATAATGGCATTGCTACAGATTGGACAGATGAAATATTGAATAAGGATCCAGTGTGTGATTAGTCTTGGCCAGCTTAAAGTTGACTTTAATTGTTTAAGCTGAAGAAGCACCTACGGAAGAGGGTAAGAATAATAATGTGTTACATTGGGAGTTATCTGAGGAGTTATTGATGACACTTATTATGTGCTTGTCTGTATTATGTGTGTCACGGAATTACAGTACATGGATTTGTGTTTCTTTCACTTTTGTCGTCGACTGCTGATGGACAGACTATGAATGCATTTCTTTGGCATGTATGGTTTTAGACTATTAAGAGATATGGTGTGCTGTATGTGTGATATTGTCAGAATATACTGTATGTCGTTGACGTCTGTATGGAAATCAATTTTGTTTATTCATAGTTTGTTAACTTGCGACGATTGCTGGTGGATGCAATTTCCAAAACTGAAATAACTTATTTTGTTATCGTTACTATTATGTTTTTATGCTGTGCCAAAGGCATGTGATGTGGTTGGGAATGTTCTTTGTATTTTGGTTTATCTGCCGAAGTTTTGTCTGTGTGACATAAGCACGGTGAAAGTTGGCATCACGTTGTTGGCATCCTTCTCCATTCACCCAGTTAATAATTATATCTATTTGCTCAGCTGAAGGCCCGGAAGAAACACATGGTAAGGGCCCGCTTAGTGTCAGGAAATAAATGCTGTACTCTACTGTATGCGGATTCGTCTGCTATACTGTTATGTACAACTGAAATAACTATAGCATTGATCTCTCAAAATTGTCACTCATTTTCTTTAGCTGATGGACATGCAGACGAAGGTAAGATAGAGCTGTATGCCTACCGGACTGATTTAATCTATTTTTATACTAAATGTATTCACAGAGTGACGTGTATACATGTTCGAGAATGTGTGAAACTGATATCTGTGCATGTACGTTTTAAACATTTCAACTCAGAACATGTTTAAAGTTAAAGTAGTATATAGGTTTGTCTAGTGAACTGTAGGCTCGAGCTGTATCAAGGTATTATGATATACCAGAGTATTTAGATGGTATGATTTTCAATGCAGTACCATCAAAAAATACAGGCATGTCTTTCTATTAAACGGATTGTGATTCTGAAATGAACAGCCATCTGGTCATAGACCCCCTCAAGGGTTCCTTGAGGGGGTCCAAATAGAGGTCTGTAACTTCGAGAGATATGGGGGTCCTAGAAATTTAAAGGTTTGACACTGTCCTATAGCTAATCAAGTAAATATGACCAGATGAATCATGTAAATATTGTCACATACAACAGTATCTTCAGATGACTACAAAGGTGGTTTGTTAGACACATTTTATTCAACTGCCAACTGCTGTCACCTCCAACCACACATCATCTGATGACCACTATGGCAACATGTGTCATGGGGTCCTCCAGCAAGATAATCAGAATCTATGGAAGAAGGGGGCTTTGTTCCTCTCTATTCGTTATTATGTGGGCCATAGGTATTTAAACCCAGCAAGACTTGTCCAAGTAAAGCCAATTTCATGTTTTAGACTATAGACAATGTTGTCATGGATGCTGCAATACCCTCAAATCACCAGCAGCACAATTTTACATTTTTACTGTGTTGCTCTGCAGTGTAGTCTAGCCGTCTATAAAAGGGTCAGTCCGTCTGTGTGTCTGGTGCTAATCTCGTAAACCAATGAACTGATCAGCGCCAACGTTCTTGTGCACACTACCAGTAGGCCACAGAGGTGAGGTCTCTCCCAGAAAAAAGAGAGGAAAAAGAGTATGTTAGCAAACACAAATATTGTTATGAAACAGATATTTCATGATTTAACACTTGGGTGCCTTATGCTGTGTTTTTTAATTCCATCTGGTAGCACTTTAAACGAACGTCCTATTAACAAACATTAATTAACAGTTAATAAACAACTTATTAAATACTTATTAACAGTTAATAAACTACTTATAAGATAGTTATTAACCTTACTCTGTGTTTATAAACGTTTATAAACAAAGATTAAGGTTTATAAGCATCTTATAAGTTGTTTATTTATTGTTAATAAGTGTCGTGTTAATAGTATTTATAATGCTTTATAAACGTTTATAAACACAGAATAAGGTTAATAACTATCTTATAAGTAGTTTATTAACTGTTAATAAGTATTTAATAAGTTGTCTATTATTTGTTATTTAATGTTTGTTATTAGGACGTTCAAGGCTTTATAAACGTTTATAAACACAGAATAAGGTTAATAACTATCTTATAAATAGTTTATTAACTGTTAATAAGTATTTAATAAGTTAAATACTTATTATAAGATAATTAATGTTTGTTAATAGGACGTTAGTTTAAAGTGCTACCAATATGGTAATATATTTAATATATGTTTGAACCAAACATTTAATCAATGTGTTTTTGTCCTGAAACTTCACTTTACTGTTGTACTTCCAAGTCTACAACGATAATACTGTGTGTTTAATTCTGTTACCTATGTGTTCTTTTTATTCTATGTGTTATTTTATTATTAATTGTTTTAATTTACTTATTTTGCATGTCGTAGCACTTCAAAATGACAAAATGAAGACAAGGGTTGACCTAATGAGTGCAACAACAGCTGGTTGTTGGTTTTGTGTTTGTCCTTGTGTGCTCATTCATTGTGTGGCATGCTTACTGCAGTGTTTGTTATCAAGCTCCACTGTTACTGTATATATACGTTTGTCCTGTGCAAAGTCATAGCGTATGTCTGCCAAGCTGCTTTGTCCATGTTCATTTGCTTCCTTGCTTGTCCGCAGAATATTCAGACAGTGAAGAGTATGGTAAGAGAAATAGCAAATGTTCCCCAACGAGCGCATGGCCTGTGTGTCTGTTAACGTCTTACTTCATGTTTAAATGTGGTAATCTGAGTTGGACAGGATGTCAAATAATATAAAAATAATTTTGTAGACCTGGGGCAATTTATATCTGCAGTGCTTTTGACTTCTCAATGTCTGACTGAACCTTTGTGTTTACCAAGATTCAAGTTTCATAAATCAGGCGTCATTAAAATATAGGATAAATACAACTGGGGAAGCTATACAACCTTACCAGATCATTGTCTGGGAGTACGTTTTACAAGGTGGCAGCATCCCCATCTAACTTGACTGAACGTTCTCATAAACAATGAAGACACCTGATAGATTATTTAATTGTTGTAAACAATAAGATCCAAGATCAAATGCTATCCAAATAGTCAATATTGTTAGGTTAATGCTCCCATTGCTGATAGAACTGTGTGCCGCTGACTTGCAGGCTATGTCTAAAAACATATAACATCCAGTCAAGATATGTGATAAAATCCTGCTTGCTGTGTCATTCACATTCTAAAGAGAAGTGGCCTATAAAATGATCACCCACTAAGTTGCGAGAACCCTAGTCGAATTGTTTGCAGTTTCTCTGCAGGTAATATGTTTAACCCATTATGACATGACTCCAAAGAGCTTGCCAATTGACACGACTACGACATCTGACTGGGATACTGAACTCTGTAATTCACTATACCATTACATTATGTGCAGTCTGTGCATAGCATATCTAAACATTTCCTCTGCCAAATGTAAAGAAATAGGAGAGAAACATTCACAAAGTGAATACAGTTAATACATATTAATACTGTATGCAATGCAAGATAAATAATTTACAGTAAATGACATTGGTACTGTGACTCAGTAGTCCAAGTATCGCTCACTGTCAGCGAATTCGAACTTATAGCTATAGGCTACGGGTATGAGATGTCACAGCGACAAATCATGCCCAGCGGGGCTCCTTAGGTGAACAGGAATTTGTTTTTCCATACGCAGAGTGCTGCCCAACATGCATGCGAGCTATGAGACTCTCTTACCCTTTTTGTTTCTGTCCCTCGGGTATAGCTATAGAACAAAGAGGCTCGCCTTGAACCACAGCTGTGGTTCATGTGTAGCATGCCTAAAGGAAGAACAGCTGCTGCTGCTACTGCTGCTGCTACTGTCGCTAGGCCAAGTTACCTATGATATCATGACAAGTTTAAAGCGTAGGGTACATACATACATACATAAATTATACGCATGTCATCGCCTGTCGGCGGAAACCTAGTATGTCCAATGGATGCAATGTAGTTATTATTAGTCAAAAGCTCTTGCTAATACTTTTCCATTAGTTGAATATTTATAAAAACCCACTGACACACTTCCCCCCCACGGCCCTCAAAAACTAACAAAAATAGCCGATCTACAAGCTGGTAGATCGCCTATTTTTGCCACTTCAGTGTGACACTGGAGTATGACAAAGTAGGTGCATTAATGTACAAAACGAAAAACATGCAATATGGAGATACGAGGTTTCTGCCTCACAGCAACACATTTTATTACATGTACAGCAAGTCAAGGTCATGCTGTTTGTGCAACACAACCTCGTAGGGTGACGACACAACCAACAACCATCTAACAGTAAATCATTTTCAGCGGTTTTATTTTCATCAAAATGTCATCAGTACCAAGACACTTCTTTTTTTTTTAAATGTCCTTGACACACAAATCGTTTGGAGGTGTGCTGAGAAAAGCCTTGAGCTGGTAATAGGTTATTGCCAAATTCGCAAAAACAAAAGTGTTTTCCCTTTAAATCCAATGAGATATAGGCCTACTGTACACAGTAATTACAGCTAAAAACAAATGCATGTGGTTTGTAATTTTATACTGCTGACATATATTGTAAATAAAAGGGATATATGATGTTCCTTTAAATACATTCTGAAATGAATAATGGCTAGACCAAACAATTCCTCATACCCAAGGGGTCCTTGACATGGAGATTGTTTTAGATATTCTTTTAATAACAAACTGAAATACTGCCGCTATCGGGCAGAAACCTTGTATCTCCATATAATATCTTTATGTTATAATTTGTTTTGAATGCCCTATTTTATACTTCACTTATATGACAGTGTCGCACAAAAGTAGATAAAATAGCCAATCTACAAGCTCACAACATGTCGTGATGTGACGCATTGTGAGCTTGTAGATCTGCTATATTCGCTAGTTTTTTTTAAAAGTGTTGAAAATGCCCAAAACAAGGATACCAGGTTTAAATTGGTAGTTCCCCCCCTTTTTCTATCAATTACACTCCCCATGAAGCCTTGATTTATGGAGATATTTTAGTTTTTGTCGCATTCCTGAGCCAATTATTTGATGGCTCAAGAATAAGACAAAAACAAAAACATAAGATAAAAAACATTCAAGGCTTCATGGGGTGTGTAATTAATAGAAAAAGGGAAAAAAAATGGGTGAACTACTCAATATTGAACCACTGAAAAGTGTGAACAAGAGCATTAATACTATTCACGTTCTGCACCAGAATGATTGTAAGCCATTGACAATAATGCCGACAGAGCTCTGTGGATATCTATCTGTGCAAAACCAATAAAACGGAGACAAAAAAATAAATTAAAAGAAAAAAGGAGCCAAATGTCATTTAAGAAATGCATTAATCATTCCTCAGCATGCCAGGAGTGCAGGATGGGTGGGGATTGGTCACCGTATGGGGTATACTAATTGGCTCCCTTGGACCAAACACAAGTCAGTCCAACAGAAGCAGTCATTGCAAAATAATTTGTCCCACGTCTGATGGAGAATACAGTAATCAAAAGATTGTATAACTTTTTTTTTTTAACAGTTGTACATGTGTATTTTTCCATGTGTGATATAATAATTAAATATTATATAAAAGATTTGAGCTCTTTCTTGACTAAAGGCTTACCAAATTGTGGGCCAGGTACAAGAGGCCAGAATAATAGGCCAACGTAATCAGAAATAGTAGGGGTAAAGTGGATGCTTTGGTTCTCAGGTCGGAGAAATGTCCACTTGTTTCACTCAGTCACTTTTCCCCCCATATGTAAAGAAATATAATTTTTCTTTCCACAAAGTCTCAATCGTTTTTTCTTTTCATTGTACAGGCTTTTTTCTGATTACGTTGATATCATAATTTTTTTAAAAGTTTTTTTTATTATTATTATTCCTTTGTTTTACCTCACATATTTACATTGCCTCGTGGCAGAGTATAACACTTAATTGCTATCCTTCCATATGTTGTAATGGGGTTGTATTTTTCTCAGATATGGCTTGTCCTCAACAGTATGGTAAGAGATAGCTGGAGACACAGTGTGAGGATAATGATTATGAATTGCATGGAGATTAGATGTTGTGAAATGCAGTTGATTGTACTGTAGATGACAACTGAAATAATGTAATAATTATTTGTTTGGATTGGTTTTCTTTTTTCTCGTGGATGATAGGACACTGTTTATGTGAATTGCCGAGGTATTTTGTGTGTGTGTTGAATGATTAAATTAAACTGATGTTTTTAAAAATTAACTAAAACCCTACCTTTTTAACAAAGTGTTTTCTTAATTTTTCCTGGGCCTTTGTTTTTTACCTAGTTTTAATTTGACCCTTTAGTCTAGCCTAGTTGGGTCCCATGTAATTGTTTGGTTGCCTATGCTGTTTTTATGCCATGCTTTTAACCCTGTAGCACTTTGAGATTCACAAGAATGTATTTGATTTGATTTGATTTGATGTATTTATTATTAGACGTTATACAGGAAAAAACACATGTTACATCATGTTCATCGTAGAAACGTCAAGGATACAGACACAGAAAAGTCTTGCGACTTATTTTCATTGTGGTCCTTGGTCTGAGACAAACAACATTGCTGGCTCTGGTTAGGTGGGAATGGGCTTCGCTACGCTTCTGAAAAATGTTACATAGGTACACAGGGGCGCTGTTTATGTAGATGTTATGCACCAGGTTCAGCTGTAGTTGAACTGACCTGGCTGCCAGAGGGAGCCAACCCAACTGCTGGAAATGATGTTTTCCAACATGGTCCCTTGCAGACAGCCCCAAGACAAGCGTGACCAACCTATTTTGAGAAACCTGCAACTTCTCTTTTAGGGCTTTGGTTCGGCCACCGTACCATGAGCCAATGGCATAGTCGAAACAACATACTGTAAAACCAGTGAGTTTGCTAATAAGCGAAGACTGGCTGAGTCCAGAAACTGCGCTTTCCTGGCTAAGAATTTGGTTGTACCATTTACCTTACTAATGGTCTTAAGAGCCATGTTTTCACCACCCAGGCTGCGATCAAGCAGACAACCAAGGTAGCTGACTGAGGGTTTGGCCGGAAAGGACTGGCCCCCAAGAGTGATACTGGGTGAGGCCAGTTTGTGCAACCTGGGCTGAGAACCAAATAAAATATATTCAGTTTTGGCCAAAAAACTGAATATGAAGAGTGCGTTATAAATAAAATGCATTATTATTATTATTTGTCAAGTCCCAGTACACCAGTTTTCTATGAGTGACTTGTAAATAAGGTCATACAGTATACAGTATTGTATTCTGTGTGTTATGGATAGATGTGTACATTGGATGTCTTGACTTCAACATTCAACTGTGTCCATGTCTTGGCGAGACAGTCCATGGAGATGACCGTTCCATACTGTACAATACATAACTGAAATACCGTCAGACCAAGGTTCTCAAAGACTTTATTTGGGAATGATACATTGCGATGCAATTATATCATGAATATCCTTGGAACCTTTGCGTGTTTATGGCAACAGCACACTACTTTCCTATCCAATTGTTTTTGTTGATGCATGATTGCATTCCATTGTTTATTTTTGTGCTTTGAGTCAAGGACATGGAGAAGTTTGCTGTTGGCATAAATTTGTCTCATTGTGGAATAAGCTCGCTAAATGTCTCGCTCTGGTTTACAGTACCTTGGGAAGAAAGTAATGCAAATGATTCTCACAATTCTCTGTGATGAACGACCTACCCCAGTATATGTAGATTTGTGGTGATTTACCTAAAGTCTTAATAGTCACAAATGAGGAAAAGTGTTAGTTACAATATTAAGATCGTGGGCCCTAGTTTGGGACCAACTCACTGCTGTAAGGTGTGCGGTACTCGTGCAAATTAACAATTTCCTCAGGTGCAGTGGCGATTTCTCCTCACCTGCATGCATTAGGTATTTTAATGACTCACAATGTGCCAAAGTTGGAGGAGAAGCACAGTAGGCTGTGTGTCATTTTGGTGTTGATGGTGACCACAATTTATGGCGTCCACCTACCTGGACCAATTTAACTTGCGTATAACGAGGCATGCATTCTTTTCTTGTGCCTTTTTCGTCACTTTTAAAAATATCTTCGGGCGCTATAGGGACCCTGCAGCACTCGTTGCTGGACATTATTCAAGCGTTTCTTACACTTCTCATAGAAGCCAAATGCACGTGTAATTTCCTCCCAAGCTAATTTTACATGTTTGAGGTGATGTACAGTAGGTTTGTCGTTGACGACTCTGCACTTCCTGCACACGGACACCAGTTTACTCTTGGTAGGGGTGGTTACAGAGAACGACTGTTCAGAACCAAAATCTGGACAAATTGTGCTGCAATCGGTATTTGATAGTCAATTCAATCTAGTGTGTTTAACAAACACAGGTCTTACTGGGACAGGGCACGCATATATGAAGACCCAGTTTCTATTTCCATTTTATTTCTGAGAAAACAATGGCCTCCCCAATCGTTTAATTAGTGTACAGTCTCCTCTCTCTGTCCCTCCGGTCCCTGTTCGTTCACAGTACACACTACACACACACAGTCGCCAACACAGTATTAGTGTTGGCTACTGTGTGTGTCACAAACTGTGGAGTTTTTACTAGCAAAGCCATCAGATTTTCTGCTTATTGTGTAATTATTCTCTGACTTTGGCTGTAGTTTAATTCTATGAAAGAAAGGTGCCATATGTTCGTATCTGGTAGATGGTCATACATCCCATTAAATTGAAGGACAGGTGCATTCTAAATGGCTAGTTGATGGTCTAAATCCCATAACCCAGAGGGACCATCACATTGCAATTGTTCTCATAAACCGGAGGGATGATCGCATTGTAATTGGCTAGCACAACTTATTTTTCTCACCAAATCAGAGGAGGAGTATCAATAAGAATGTAAATAACTATCAGCATCGATAAATAAGTTTGAGGCACATGGTCATGTCTGTATTTAATTGCCTGATGTCCTTCTCACCAGTTCAATCTACTGTTGGTTCTTTGTTTGGTTGTTCCAATGTTTCATAATGTATGTCTGTGTGCATACGTTTGACAAAGGATTTTTTTTATTTCTATATGTTCTAGAGTTGAATACATCCTCCATGTACTCTCAATGACAACTTTAAGAGCATTTTTTGTTTTGTCCATTACTACAATATGACTTGTCATACAGTATGTGAGCATGTTTCTCACATGTGGTCTAATGGACATGGCCATCTTCCATATAAGAGAATGAATGAAATCACAGCTTCTGTTCCACCTTTCAGACGGAGCGACTGAGCTTTCAGGGGTCTTCCTGGACAAACCTGAAGCATACATATCAACCGTTGCAGGTGAGAAACAGACACTTTCTTTTAAATGTAGAATTAGCTTACCTTTTAGTAGTACTTAGTGGCTGGGTGTCTTAATTGTGGTGTATATTTATGTATTGTCTTGTCTTGAATGTATGCATTGACCTGAGCAAAACGATTTTGTGGATAATATAGGACGTCTAAACTAAATTAGACAGACAACCCAGTGGAGTAATTCCTTATTATAAGTAGTAACTTATGATAAGATGACACTGACTTGGAACAGTGATTCATCATGCTACTTGATTGATCATGTAGTTATTTCATATACGTTTGTGGGCAACAGGCAAGGATGTCACGATCACAATAAAGGTGGACTCAACCACTCTGGTAAGAAAGCCTACAATGAAGTGGCTGAAGGGGAAGTGGATGGACCTTTGCAGCAAGGCCGGAAAACATTTCCAATTCAAGGAAACCTACGACAGAAACACTAAGGTGTGTGTGTGTTCCCATTATCTGACTGCACTGGCAGTGTTTATGTCCTTTGTACAAGGCATTCTTGTACTTCTGTTTATGTGGACATAAATAAATATTTCAAATGTATGTGTGTGTGTGTGCGTGTGCGTGTGTGTTTGTGTGTGTGTGTGTGTGTGAGAGAGTAAGTGAGTGAGTGAGTCCGTCCATGTGACAGACAGAAGGACACACTCACAATCTCAAGTGTGTAAAATGTACATGTTAACAGCTGCTAACTAACTTAATCCCCCTCAAAGATCTATACCTATGAGATGAAGATTATCAAAATGGTCCCTGGTGATGCCGGGGGCTACAGGTGTGAGGTGACAGCAAAAGACAAGTGTGACAGCTGCACCTTCGAGATCACCGTGGAGGGTGAGTGGAAGCAAACACTGGGTTCTGCCTCGGGTGGAGGGTTGTCAGTTGTCTTGAGCCCATTAATCCCCTTATCATGTGTTCAATGCAAACTCTCTCATTCCAGCCGCAGCGCAAGAGGCGGCGCCGACGGATGATTTGTCTGCCTTCAAGAGAGAGTAAGTGCACTGAGTTTACAGTGTTTTAGCTTCAGACTGTCGTGTGTGTGTGTGTGTGTGTGTGTGTGTGTGTGTGTGTGTGTGTGTGTGTGTGTGTGTGTGTGTGTGTGTGTGTGTGTGTGTGTGTGTGTGTGTGTGCGTGCGTGCGTGCGTACTTATCCAGCAGTCAAACACACTACTTTTAATTTTATAATGTGAAGAAAAGAAAGACTAGCATTAACATTTTGGTTAAGTTGTAAATGACACATATTATACATCTAAATAACAATTATTCGATTGCTGAAATTAAATCTGATGAATCTTCTTACAGTTGTTTAATTAACTGTTTCACCCCGACAGACACGTGAGAATGTGTCTTTGTTTATAGCCTATTTTAAAGTGCCAAGTGCATATGTGTGGTTGTATCTTTCAGCACATGTGGGATATATGATATGTTACTGTCCTTGGCACCATCTCATGTGCAGTAGATACTGTATGTTTGCTCTCCATTAAGCTACACCTGACACCCCGTCTGTTTCCAAACACAGAGGTGCCGGGGAGGACGACGGAGATCTGGATTTCAGCGCTTTGCTGAAAGCTGCTAAAAAGTGAGAAGAAGAGTAGATTGGTGACAAAAGTATTAAGCATCATCCTATCCCTCCAAGGGATAAGACAATAAGTGTTACCAAGCTGTATGCTTGGTAACACTTTGAAACCCCCCCATTAAAAGGCCCCTTTTCCTTGACAAACAGGAAGAAGAAACCTCAAAAGGAAGAGGAAAGGATGGATGTGTGGGAACTGCTTAAGAGTGCCCATCCCAGCGAATATGAGAAGATCGCCTTTGAGTATGGCATCACCGACCTGAGGGGCATGCTCAAACGTCTGAAGAAGATGAAAACTGTTGAAATCAAGCCAATGGAGGGTAGGGTGTGCTTGGGAAAAAGAACAATGTAGAATACAAGACAGGGGAGGTGGAGAATGAAAGGCCATTTAAGGAGAAAGGAAATAAAAATAACTATTAGTTTATCTCCAAGAGGTCACGTTACTCTGAGTATAGCTCCCCTCCGGTCAACAATCACGGACACAAGGTGTTCTTTTTGCTACAGACATTTATTAACACCAATGCCTTAATGCCATCAAATGCCGTGAGAACTACGTAGATCTACGTCCTTTCAGATCCAACCGTTGACCGCCATTGACGTAGACGTCTTTTAAAAAAAAAAAGACGTCTACGTCAAAAAATCCACAAGAGGGCACTCAAACGCAACTTACGAATGATCCCTCGACTCTGCTAGAAGGAATCGACGGATGTGGCGTCATCCCAAAAAACTAACCAAAACAACACTCAGAATTTGCTGTGTGTGAAAGGAGACGAGATGAGAGAGGAATCGAGAGAAAATAAAGCAAGGATCTAACAGATGAGATGTACATTTGTGTGAATGCCTGCTACGAGAGCCTGATCTATTTTGTGCCATCTGTCTGCGCCCTCAGCGTTCCTGAAGAGGCTTGACTCTTGCTACTCAGTGGAGAAGGGCAAGAAGATTGTTTTGACCTGCGAGGTGGTTGATCCCAATGTCCAAGTCAAATGGTTGAAGAACGGGCAGGAGATCAAACCCTCAGCCAAGTACACAAGCATGAACACACACACACACACACACACACACACGTTCACTTCTTTAATAGGGTACTTTTTTTTGCTACATTAAGAGATTTTATTAATTAGACACTAGCCCATATATTTTTCCACGTTTACTAAGATAGATAGCAGTATGTAGCTGCGGAAAAATATCAAGCTAAAATTATCCATGCCACAACGCCATATTTTCAGATGACACTGCCAACACTTTTTATTTATAGGACGTTGTAATTAGCCTCTCAGGGACGCTTGCAAGTCACATTGCTAAGACGTCTCATGGGCCTTGGTCAAAGACCTCTCAGGTCTGAACTGACTGGTCATTTTGATCTATTATTACAGGACTTTTGAAACCAAAAGTGTGTGGTTTGGCACTGTAAGCTATATTTAAAAAAATCTGTTTATCTTGCATTGTGCGACATCTTTTAGATGTCAAAATAATCAGAAAGTAATTTTTCATCGACGATTTTTCATCGACTACTCATAATGCTGGACCACCCCAGTCGGCCATGTTGTCCCCCCCCCCCCTTCTTTCTAAAGCATGTTGTTAAAATTCAGCTCCAATTCCAAGCTCCAGCTAAGGGCGTTTCTGCACTTGGGCTGCCTGTAGGGTTTTCTTCTAGACCCGAGGGCAGTTGCCCTGGGAGTTCAAGTGTGAAAGGTGTTTTCGATCCTGGGTGGGGTCCAGAAAAGCCTGCTTTGGTCCACCTCAAAGAGGTGGTCTGGGTTTACTTCAAGCAATCTTGATAATCAGACAGCACCAGATTTGAAAGCGATATGCGCCACACACGTATACGTATACTGTATGCCAAATAGTGATTGGTTGAACGTGTCGCATAAGGCAGTTTCTGTGCCAGGGGAAATATACTGTACGCATCTTGTACCTTGGCTCTTCTTTTTTACTCTCTCTTCTATTAAACCGATTGATATCAGATTTCTTTGTGACAAAGTCCTTATTTTGTCTTCGATCAATTTGCGGTCATATTAAGTGGACTTTGCATGATGGCTGCTCACTCACGAACAAACTCCATTATCCTTTCTCCAGTCTAAAATTCTAGTTATATCCAACCAAAGCAACAGATAAAAAGAGCATGTTTGGGACAGATTCGTTTTTTCACACTCTTCTTGTCTTGTCACTTTGCCAGGTATGTCATGGAGCAAAATGGAAACCTCAGGACTCTGACCATCAACAGGACAACCCTGGCTGACGACGCTGCATACGAGTGTGTGGTTGGCGAGGAGAAGTGTTTCACTGAGGTGTTTGTGAAAGGTAAGCAGAGTAGAAGCAGTTGTTGATCCTGACTATAGCACTAGCTTTTTGTATTGACTACTAGTCTCTCTAACCAGACATACCTACCGACACGTCTGGGGAAATCAAAGTGTTATGTAGTGGTTCGAGCAGTGGAGGAAACCTTCGCTACCAAACCTACACCCACTGCTTTGAAGGCCCATCCTGACACCGTCACAGTATGAAGTACATCCCTAAAGGCGTTGCATTGGTTCTGCAATGCAGTTCATATTTTTGCCAAATTGTTTCCACCCAGTTCAAACGCGTCATTTCATTAAAATATTTCAAAAATAACACGAGCAGATTAGCTTTTAAAAATAAATAATGACATGCCCCAAATAGGGAGACCAGTTTTAAAGTGATTAATGAATGTGTGGTAGCAGAAAGAAAACAAGTGTCAATCAAAAAATCTGATTAATCTGCATAGGAAATAATAAAAGACCTGAGTTTTGAGGTTAAATGAGAAAGCTAGGGGGTGGCAAATGGCAATTGCCATCCCCTGGAACCCCAAATGACGCCACTGAACCAATTTTAGCCTCTACACAGAATCTTGATATTACCAGACGTATCGATAGGCCAACAATCTCCCAATGTTTGGCTATAAACGAGACTGATTGATATAGTTACAGAATGTAGTGGTGTAAAGTAACTAAGTACATTTACTCAAGTACTGTACTTAAGTACAATTTTGAGGTACTTTTACTTTACCGTAGTGTTTCCAACGGTCTATACTTTTACTTCTACTCCACTACATCTCAGAGGCAAATATTAAACTTTTACTCCACTACAATTATTTGAAAACTAGGGGTTACGTAGGTAACCCCAGTTTTGTTAGTTCCGTAGTAAGATGCTTACTTATGGGATATCATCGCTCTCTAGCGATGCACAGAGCACAACACATGAACTCCCGGTCACAATTCTTCAATTGGCTAGGGTTATGTGACGCAAACCGGAAGTCGGTTGGGGTATAAGACCCCCTGCGTCACTAGGTTCGTCCTCTTAAACCCTTCATTCTGCACGGTAGTTGAAGAGCACAGAAGGAGTTTCTGGTAAGCATCTTACTACGGAACTAACAAAACTGGGGTTACCTACGTAACCCCTAGTTATTGTTTCGTTCCTCCTTAAGATGCTTACTTATGGGACACATAAACGCCCCCTGGGGAGCCCCAGGCAGCAACCCTACCCAATCCGTACGCCCATGGCCCCAGGCCTTGCCTCCGGCAAGACCCTGACCTCCAGACGCATGACCCCTCAGGTCAAGACGGAAAGGATGTAAGGCAAGGACCCGTCAGACAAGTCCGACCCCTCTAAGAGAGAGTTAGGCCCCTTTCTTACCCCCACTCCCCCGGACCTGGCCAAGCCGGTCCTGGGGAAGCAGAAAGGAGACTACCAGCAGAGGAAGAGGCCAGCCCCAGGCATGCGCCAACCTCCCCTGACTATAGCCACCCCACCCCACCCAGACCGTGAGTGACACCCGTAGTGCCACCATGGTCAAGCTGGGGTCACAAAGGTCAAGACCTCTGTCACTTTTTTTGACGACAGGCCAGCAGAAGGAGAAACGTGCCCTTAAGTACGTACACTACCTCCCCGGCTGCCAACGGCCTCCACACCTAAGACTGTGTGCGTCATCCCAGACGCCGCCACACCTAGGCCGTGGATGAAAAGGCCCCATCTAGCTACTACGCCAGTCCCAGACACCAAGGCCAAGTCAGGTTCCAACAGAAACCTCCTGCCGATTGTCTGAAAACCGCATGCAACCTGGGCTCACAGAGAGCGCCTGCATGCCAACGCGTGTAGCTTTCAGGGAACAAAGACCAGTCCATCGGCTTAATCCACTTAAAACCGGCCAAGCCCAGCCTTTCACGGGCCAGACCCAAAGGTCCAATGTCTGAGGGTGCTCGTCCCCGCCCTGTCTCAGAAGGTCTCTGAACGGCGGGAGAGGCCACGGCTCGGCGTAGAGGAGAGGAGTAATCTCCGATCTCCACACACCCCATGCTGGAGCCACCAGCAGCAGAGTCCTGCCTTGGACCCTGATTCTCTCCAGCATTGGAGGGATCAGTTCCAAGGGCGGGAAGGCATACAGCAGAACGTCTGGCCAGACGTGTGCCAAAGCGTCCACCCCCAAGGAGAAGTCCTTGTGACTCATCGAGAAGAACTGTGGGCACTTCGCGTTCCCACTGGATGCAAACAAGTCAACTTGAGCCCGGCCGAACCGGGCCCAGATCAGGTTCGCAACCTGCGGGTTGAGAGACCACTCCTCGTACCGAAGCTCGCCTCTAGACAGCAGGTCCGCCCGCTGTTGAGGAGGCCCGGTACATGGGAGGCGCGTAGCGAGGCTAGGCGCGACATGCTCCAGAGCGTCAGCTCGCGTGCTAACCTGTCCAACACAAAGGAGCCCAGGCCTCCTTGCTTGTTGACATAGCACATCGTTGTAGTGTTGTCCGTCCTGACCAGAACATGGCACCCCACAATGCGGCTCTCGAACCGTTCGAGAGCGAGGAAGACTGCCAACAGCTCCAGGTAGTTGATGTGGTACTCCTTCTGAGCGGAGTTCCACACCCCCCTGGCTGAGTAGCCTTCGTGGACAGCCCCCCAACCCGAGAGGCTAGCGTCCGTGGTAATCACCTTACGTGACACTACCGCGCCTATCCTGACCCCTTCGGACAGGAAGGACGCCTGTGACCACGGCTGTAGCGTCGTTACGCACCAGGGTGATACCAACACCTTTCGAGAGCTCATGGTGTGCGGGATCCTTAAAGCCCGCATCCATCTCTGAAAAGGTCTCATGTGGAATCTGCCCAACCGGATTAGGTGTATGGCCGAGGCCATGAGACCCGCCGCTCGCATGCATGTCCTGTACGTGACTCTGCGCCCCACGCGTAAAGAGCGCACACACGCCAGGAAGCTGGCTATCCTGTTCTGAGACAGGCGCGCCACCATCGTGGTTGAATCCAGAGAAATCCCCACGAAGGTGGCTTGTTGGGATGGGATCAAGACACTCTTTTGAGTGTTGATCGTGAACCCCAGGGATGTCAGGTGCGCAATGGCCAACACTGTGTGCCGTGCCACCTCTTCCCTTGACCCCGCTAGTCAGTCATCTATGTACGTCGCCAGACGGAGACCCTGTTGGCGCAGCGGGCAATAGCCGCGTCCGTGCATTTCACAAAGAACAGAGGGCTTAGTGACATGCCGAACGGTGTATTCGTATACTTTGCCTTCGAAGCCAAAGCGCAGGAACTTCCGGTGTGAGGGGTAGATTGGGACGTGAAAATAGGCATCCTTGAGATCTATACTCGTCCACCAATCTCCTTGTCGTATCGAGCGTAACAACGTGGCCGTTGTCAGCATTCGAAATTTGAAGACCTTCAGAAATCTATTTAAACCTTTTAGGTTCAAAATAGGTCTTACGCCCCCCCTTTTTTTTCACCAGGAAATATTCCGAATAGAAGCCCAACCGGCTCTGATCCGGGGATAATTCTCTGATTGCACCCTTGCTCAGTAGTGACAAAACTTCCTCTCTCAGCGTTTTAGCGGCTTGGCCTGACGCTCGAGAGAAAATAACCTTGTCTGTCAAGGGAGGTTTGCTGGAAAATTGCAACCTATACCGTGCGCAGCACCCAGGGGTTTGGTTTGCAAGTTTTCCATCGCGCTAGGCAACGAGCTAGAGGGTTCGTGGGGTTGGTGGGGGCTACAGACGTCACCTGCTCCAAAGAGCGCTGGCCCGTTACCAAGGTAACTCCTGACGCTTCCGGTCCGATCGCTCTGATCATTGGGAAGGCGTCCACGAGGGGCAGCAGCGGTAGCGTCTGTCCGTGCAAAGGACGCGATGAGGTCACCGCCTCGGAGGACGTGCCTGTTTCCATGGGAACGGGAGGCGTCGTCACTCCGGGCGACGTGACAGCGGAACCCTTCCTCGGTGTTGTCGTTACCCGTAACGATACTTTCGTCCCACCCGGGGAGTGTCGATGGGGTAACACCGGGGTCCTCCGACCTGTCAACTTCCGCCTCTTGTCGTCCGCCATCTTAGGGAGGTCGACTGGGGCGGACCTTTTGTGCAGTGTTGTTGTTACACGGAACGAAACTTTCGGAGTCTCGATGGTGTAACACCGGGGCCCTCTGGAATGTCCTTCTCCCCTCGTCCGCCATTTTGGGGAGGTTGAGGGAGGCCGCCATTTTGACCTTCGACCGTCCTACAGATGAGCTTTGCAGCCATCTGCCGGACGGAAGAAGGAACTGCCATGGCGCAGTTAGAAATGTTTTATTCACAGAGGGACCCTGTTTCACACTTTGAAAACAACACTTTAGAGACATTTGATTCATAGCAATAGGTTTTACTACCTGCATTTGATTCATCATGTTCATGGCACGCACAGGACCTGTCCCTACAGTGTTCGGAATGCTGTCCAGGGTGCAAACCGAACACTGAGGGCTCATAGCAGAGATTTGAGGACAGGGCACCCCATTTGCTTCGGGGTACGATCTGCCTCGATCATTAGCATGAGAATAATTGTGATTTTGGCAATAGATTTATTCCACACACAGGATGCACATTTGACACACACATTTTAGACACAAATGACACCGTGGCAACCGTATTGTCATTAGCGTCTCTTTTAGTCTCTGTGTACCCGCGGAGCCGCCCGTGGCTCTGTCCGTCGGGGCAAGAACAGCGCCAGTTCTGTTCCCCAAGTGGGGAGCTGACCCCGCATGATGCCGGCCAAGTGGCCGTGACGGGATCAGCTAAAAACTTAGCTGATCCCGTCAGGGATCAGCTAAGTTACCCCTCACTTACCCCTCCCTCTGCGGCTAGCCCCGTTGTCCTTACGTGGAGGCTTAGTCGGAGGGGGGGTTTGAGGGTCCTTGCGCCTTACGTCTCCCACACCCAGAGAACCGTAGGGACGCTCCCAGGAGCTGGTTCTCACGGAGGAAGACCTGGACGCACCTTGCCTACGTCCAGGGGCGGCGTTGGCGAGGAGATCTGCGGCCGCCTCTTGCCTCTGTTGCTCCTCCACCTGCGTTCTGCCGATCAGATCCGAGGTGGTGTCGAACAGATTGTGGGCCTGGAGTGGAAGGGCAAGAAGTCCCGTAGAAACGTTTGCCCTCGACTCCGTGGCGAGGTCCAGCCATTTGACCCTTTCCAGGTCCGCGGTGAGGGTCCACATTAGCCCTTGGCAGGTGCAGAGGATCGCGATCTGTACCAGTCTGTCTAGTTCTGTCGCATCCTCCACCCACTCCTTGTGGACCACCGACGCAGGCTTTCTCTCTACCAGGGGTTTGGCCATCAGCTCCTTCAGTCTTACGGCGGCTGACCCCTGTAGAAGCGACACCGTGTTGAGCGCCTCTGCAGCCGAGCCCGAGGCTTTGTACAGAGTGTTCAGGGCCGCGGTGTGCTCCCTCCTAGAGTGGTCGGCGAAGACGGGCCTGTCCCCTGGGCCTAGCTTCACCGATCGATGGTGGTCGCTAGGGTAGGACCCACGGGAGGGAGGCCTGAGACCCCCAGGTCCGCACCGGAGAGGATCTTAAGTGCGAAGCCCAGCCTCTCTGGTTCCTTCCTCCCTCTCCGCCACGAGTAGTGCAGGGCCCCTCGGACTCCATCCGCCTCGGGCAGGAGTTTGGAAGCGACCTGTCGGGGAATGAGGGGTGCCAGGCCTTGGAACCCCGGGATGGGGGCCCCGACAGACACCTTTACGGCCTCCATAGGCTGCTCCAGGCCGCATCTGGAGATCGCCCGTTTCAGCACGGCCGAGACGGGCTCGAGAGGCTCCTCCGCCTGGCTAGGAGCCTCCGCCCTCGCCGCTGCACAGGAGGACCCGGACTGGACATCGTTACCTCCTGTGCTCGGTGGGAGGTGAGTTCGTGCTCCTCCTCATCGCGGAAGGCGTCCTCTCCCCCGAAGTCCTCGCCGTCCGAGCTGCCGTCCGGCGTGTCGCCCCAGGCGAGAAGAGAGAAGGGGGGAGAGGAAGGAGCACAGCAGCCGAGTAATGGCCCTCCTGGCACCTCTGGAACTCGGGGCAGCCTGTCGCGGTGGGCCTGTGGACCCAAGGCCTGTGCTCACCACCGACGCCGTGGAGCCCATGGCGAGGCTAGCATCAGGGTGAGCGCCGCTGCTGCTGCTGGAGGCCGCCAGCCCTCTGGCTCTTGTAAGGCGATGCTCCAGCTGATGAACGGTGAAGTCATCACAGGCCTTGCACGCGTCCTCGTCCCCTGGGTTGTTCAGGGCGAGCCACGCGTGGTTGGGTCCCAGGAACAGGATGCACAGACGGTGGCGATCGTCCGCGGCTACAGGCAGGCCGCAGCCCACTAGGCCGCAGACACGAGGCGCCTCCATCTGTTCCTCTTGTTTGAGCACGAGGTCGAACAAGGCTAGCTAGCACTAGCCTAGCGTAGATGTTAGCTTTAAGCGGCCTACTAGCCTGGCTAACAGCGTAGCTTCGATAGCTTTCCTCGTGGCAGAAAACTTGAGAGGATAGGAAAGGACTAAGTAACGCGGGAACGTTTTTAACCGAAAACAGAAAACTTAAATTTACGAATCGCCCGTAGAGTGGCACTGGGTGCCCTCGCTCTGGGATCAGCTGGGATTCGAAGGGTTTTTGTCGTGGTTGCTAGTTGTTGCTTCAGGGCTCGTGCGCTTCGCTGTTTGCAGAGTGAAGGAAGAGGACGAACCTAGTGACGCAGGGGGTCTTATACCCCAACCGACTTCCAGTTTGCGTCACATAACCCTAGCCAATTGAAGAATTGTGACCAGTTCATGTGTTGTTCTCTGTGCATCGCTAGAGGGAGATGATATCCCATAAGTAAGCATCTTAAGGAAGAACGAAACAATAACTTCAGTTACTAGTTACTTTGCAGATAAATTATTACATTATAAAACATACATCAACTACTGTATCCCTATTTTGTACCTAGGCTATTTGAAAATAGCCGATCTACAATCTCACAACACGTCGCATCGCGACACGTTGTGAGCTTATAGATCTGCTATTTTCAAACATTTTAGTACTTTTGGTACTTTAAGTACATTTTGATACCAATACTTTTGTACTTTTACTCAAGTACATTTTGAACTTTTACTTGTAACAGAGTATTTCTACATTGCAGTATTGATACTTTCACTGAAGTAAAACATTTGAGTACTTTTTCCACCACTGACAGAATGTTAGTAGCTTCTGACCAACACGACATGTTTCTGAACAGAGCCCCCTGTGACCATCAACCTACTGATGGATGACTACCACGTGGTGGTGGGGGAGCGGGTGGAGTTTGAGATCGAGGTGTCTGAGGAAGGTGCTCACGTGATGTGGTCAGTAAATATCCCTCCCCATTATGTTGACATGGGGTCTTCAGCGTTTTTCAGCCCAAGGACCCCCTATCTGAGAGAGAGATGAAGCAGGGACCCCCACTATATATTGTATAAAATTGGGTTGCAGATTAAACCTTTTCATAGATTTCATTGATAGCTTCATTGACAGCACTATCATCAGTGTATGTTGGATTCGTGTTCATTTGTATTTTCTGACATTTAACCACTTTTTTTGACCAACTTGTTTTCATCCAGGTATTTTGAAGATATCGAGCTGCACAAAGATACAAATAATGAGAAGTATCGCATTAAGAAAGATGGAAAGAAGCACACTCTCATCATCCTGGAGGCTGGGTTAGATGACATTGGAATGTACCATGCCTGGACAAACGGGGGTCATACCAAAGGAGAGCTGGAGGTGGAAGGTACCACATTATAAACCACAGCTGCACAGTAAAATCCTCAATGTCAATTTAACTCAGAGAGTGTACAATGTAACCAAATGGGTGAGGGTCGATTCAGTTACATTTGTCCACTCTCAGGGTTATAAATGGACAAATTAACACTGAGGATTGCGTGAGGGGTGTGGCATAACAAAATATATAACCAAATCAGTGTGGGGCTCCATGGGCCAAATGCAAGTTCGGAAGCAACATGCTGTAATGACAGACTGGTGTTATGTAGATGCAACATGAACTTTGTCCTCCCTCTCCCTCTCTGACTTAACATGTTTTGTCTTTGTCTCTCCTTCTCCTCCTTGAATCCCCCCTATGGTTGCCTCACATCCAATGTGATCTCCTTCAGAAAAGGAACTGCAGGTGTTACAAGACATTGCTGATCTGACTGTCAGAGCAACAGACCAGGCTATGTTCAAGTGTGAGGTGTCTGATGACAAGGTGATAGGGAAGTGGTTCAAAGATGGCGTGGAGGTCCTGCCAGATGAGCGTCACAAAATGACCCACGTTGGAAGGTACTGTAGGAGGCGTGAAGCAGGCTGGGCACCTGTGGTAATATGGGTGCTGCCCTATGGAATCAGTTATCACGGAAATGTAGAGGATTGCACGGAATTCACACAGGTATGCAGTAACTGTAAGAATCTGAAATAAGAATATATCTGGGGAAAAAATTAAATAAAAATAAAATAATAATTTTGAACCCACTGAATCCATAGGGCTGTACAACATCTGACAACAGGAAGAAAAAGGTGGAATATTTACACATGTACAATATACTTTTCTGCCCCATCCTCACCATTACTTTACAATGCCCGTTTCAGGATACACAAGCTGCTCATCGATAATGTGAAGCCTGAAGACGCTGGCGATTACACTTTTGTTCCTGAAGGTTATGCCCTGTCGCTCTCTGCCAAACTCAACTTCTTGGGTGAGTTAAACGGATGACAAAGAATATTGGATGCATTAAAATTCCTTTGATAATTTTGCTAACACTTATTTTGTTTCCCAAACCAGAGATCAAGATTGACTATGTACCCAGACAAGGTAAGTAGCTGACAAACTACATCAAACAACACTTGTGCAGTTCATGCACTACATACTGTAGGAGCAGTGGTGGAAAGCTTTTGAGGTATTTTTACTGGAATATTTCCAATGTTCAATACTTTTACTTCTACCCCATTACATCTCACAGTCAAATATTGTACTTTTACTCCACTACAATCATTTGAAAACTTTAGTTACTACTGTAGTTACTTTGAAGATTTTGATTATTATTACGAAACATTCATTAACCACTCCAGCCCTATACATACAGTACTTTGGCTATTTGAAAATAGCCGATCTACAAGCTCACTTGTAGATCTACTATTTTCAAAAAAAAATTATACATTTGAAAACTTGAAATTGGACATTCTGCATAATGAGTACATTACATTACAGTCATTTAGCATACGCTTTGATCCAAAGCGATTTACAATAAGAATAATTTTGAGTTTGAAAGAGAGTATTTTTACATTATGGTATTGATACTTTTACTAAGTAAAACATTTTAGTGCTTCTTCCACCACTCTGTGTGAGTGACTCCATCTCCATCTCTCTGTACTTCTAACAAGATCCTCCCAAGATCCACCTGGACACCACTGGCAACATGGTCTCGCAGAACACCATCATTGTGGTGGCAGGCAACAAGCTGCGCCTGGACGTCGAGATCTCAGGGGACCCAGCGCCCACTGTTGTGTGGTCCAAGGGAGACCAAGTACGGATACACCTAAACCAGTAGTATTGCCGTGTCTGCTTATTATAAGCGAATTATTGGTAGTTGCGGGTTACAGGTTTTTGGGCTTGTTTGTAAAATGTAGTTGCTTATTTGGGCTTGTATCCTAATGTTGTTTAAACCAGTGGTTCTCACACATTTTCATGTCAGGGACCCCCGTACCAGATTTGTGTTTAAAAAAATATTCAGCTGAAAATAGCAGATCTACATCGTGACGCGTTGTGAGCTTGTAGATCGGCTATTTTCAAATATCCAATGCATATACTGTAGGTTTAAAGTGCTCATGTGGCCTATAGTCGATTCTTTTGGGCATTATTATTGCTAGCTAGAGAATTATTTCTCGAGATGAAAAGGTGGACATTTTGCACAATAGCACACACTAGTGGTGGTATTACTATCTGCAGAGGCAGATTTCACAGAGCTTACTCATAAATAATGATGTCCTGTCTCTCAGCCAATCACTGATGCCGAAGGCCGTGTGAGAGTAGAGGCGAGAAAAGACTTGAGCTGCTTCGTCATAGAGGGAGCTGAGAGGGAGGATGAGGGGAACTACACTATCGTTGTCACCAACCCCGCTGGAGAGGACAAGGCTCAGCTGTTTGTCAAGATTGTGGGTGAGTCAGAGATCCAATATATATTATGGATGGATTACTGAAGCTACACTGGTCAATGATTGATTGATGTTTTTATTGACAAAAAAAATAATTTACCCCATATATATTTGTACATATCTATGAAAAGGATGAAACACAAAAGACCTTTGCTAATAGTGAACAGAATATAGCTCAAAGAGACTTATGCTATTGGCCAATGACTGATTTCTCATGCTGCCATAATGATGGGTTAGAGTTATAATGGAATCTTAATAGGGCCCTAAACTGCAATCTCAGTATTTGTTATCTTTTCCCCCTGATTATGCAATGACTTGAATGCTTTTGTTTTGTTTCCCCCTTAGATGTGCCTGACCCCCCTGAGAATGTCAAGTGCACCGGAGTGGGAGAGGACACTGCCACCATTATCTGGGAGCCACCCAAATTTGATGGTGGTGCGCCAGTCAAAGGTAAGTCCATGGGCTGTATCCTGAACAGAAACATTGAGTGGGTCCTATCTGCCCCGGGACACATTTCACTTCAACCATGTGTGCACTCTCTCTCTCTCACTCACTCACACACTCACACACACACACACACACACACACTATTCATCAACAAAAGATTACTACAATAAATGTTTTGTATTGAAATAATCAGTTATGTGATTTTATCGTGTAAAACTTTCTAATGTGTGCTATTTAGAACTTCAGCTTAATATGAAAAGAGATTTGGTTTTCAGCTTCACCCAGCTGGCTCGGTCCAGCTGCTCAAGTGGTTACGATATGTGATTGGGGGGGAGCAGTTAGGGGTTAAGTGTCCTGCTCAGGGACACTTCGACCGGGAGGCAAACAGGTGGCCTTCTGATTTCCAGACCCCCTCTCCCCCCTTCAGTTCAGATTACATAAGTTTCCATCATTTATCTAGTCATTATCTTTTTACCATAATGTTATGGTCTCAACAAATTGTGTGGATAAAATCATTAGTTGCAGCTTTACACACAAACACACATGCAGGCTACACCCATACAATTAGGCCAAGGATTTGCTACACACGTTTAGATGTAAAAATGTTATTTCCTACCTTGTCTTCATCACTGACTTTTGCATAGCCATCAGCCGTCTTCCTCATCTTTGGGGATGCATAAAGTCCTTTTAATGTCTTCGAAGTCCATCTGCTTAGCCAGTTTAGAATAGACTACGGTGTGTGCGCTTTCCAGATGGCACATTTGCTTTTCCAAATCCTCAGATAGATCCTTGGAATACTCTTATTTCTACAAGATGTCCTGCTTGAATATTAACATAGCAAATGTCTTCTCAGATTGATTCAAATCAGGTATTCCATTGTGCAATAATAACTACTGTCACACAATATCAACTATAGAATGTGTCCCTGGTGCATCACTTTCCCCGTCTGCCATAGGTAAACTCACATTATGAGTTTCAGCAGGCATCGACTCCCAGTCTTGTCAAAGAAATGTAATATTTCCTGCAGTAGAGCAGTGGTTCTCAACCCACATAATTTTGGGGGATCCCCATATGACAGTGAAGTGTCATATGGGGATTTAAAGTATTTTAAGACTTTTAATACCTAAAAAAAGAGAAACAAAGACAAGAAAAAAGACCATTACTGCATAAAGTAAATCAAAAACTAGCCTATAAAAACTGGTCAAACATTGGCTAAATTGTCAACAACTAATATAAGAAAGAGGCAAACATTGTGAAAATAGACGATCTACAAGCTCACAACGCCTCACGTTGCGAGGCGTTGTGAGCTTGTAGATCTGCTATTTTCACAAGTCTTATCTAGTCTAACAAAATGTAATGCCTCAACTCGTACAATTCCAAGCGCTTGTCAGGGTGGGAAGTCCCCAGTTCAAATATGATTGTTTTGGGGGTCGCGGCCTGAAAAGGTTGAGAACCACTGCAGTAGAGCTTCAATGTAGCTTCCTGGTTATTATCCTGTCACTCTGTAGGAGCAGATTCAGATTTTTAGAAAGCCACTCCCTCCTCAGATGGCAACCATCACACTAACGGGCCCCAGACTGGACACTGCTGGGAAAGCAGACAGGAATCAGCAGTTAGACAATTGGAACCAATTAGACACCAAGGTGAATCGGAGAAATAGAGAGATAGAGAAGAGACAGAGTGGAGAGAGACAGAGGCCCGTCACACCGGAAATATTTATCAGAATGTCACCAAATTCGACTGTATGTTAACATGCAGTGCAGTTATGGAATAAAGCATTTCATTAAAAACATTTCATCTATACTTTGAAATGTATACACTTGAACATATGAATCTTCATTTGGGGTCAGTTGAAAAGCAGGCATATGTCTGAGGTGGCCAGTGAATACCTCAACTCATCAGCATTAGGACCGAAGCTGAGCCGAACATGGTCCAACTTGCATAATACAAGAGCAACAGACAGATGCCAGTGTTCTCACACTTTATGACTCTTGTATGTGTCTTGGTGAGTTCGATGGCATGATGGCACTGTAGCACTATCCTGGTGTTCGTTCACCTCTGCTTTATAACTGATCAGATCAATGATGGTTTTGGTTTCTTCTGCACCTTCAAAATCTTTGGCCAATATGATCACTGGATCACTGGTTCCCAAACAGTGGGTCAGGACCCATCTTTGGGTCACAAGTAAATATCCCTTTATTTTTGGTTTCCTACAGTTTGCTTTTAGCTAATGTTAGTTAAAAATATTTTAAAACATTTCCCAAAAAAACGAAACTTTTTTTTCATAAATTAAAAACAAATGCAATCATTTTTCAAAAGAATTGCATAAATACAATTTAAAAAATAAAGAAATTCCATACAAATTAAAGTAAAAAAAACGTTCAAAAGTATAATGAAAATAGCAGAAATACAAGCTCACAACAGCTTGTAGATCTGCTACTTGCAGATCTGCTACTACTGTAGTTTGGGTCCTGGGCAAACATCTAATTTCTCTTTTGGGTCTTTAGCTAAAACGTTTGGGAACCACTGGTCTACATGGACCTGAGCTAGTTATTATGTTGTTGCAAAATCGTAGACCTGTTGCCATTGCTTGTCAAGCAGCTCCTGAAATGTGATACTTTTGCTCTCTGATCGCCTGGCTATGTGAGACTACTGCATCTCAAACTGCTTCACATCTTTGTCTCTCTTGTTGCTGGACAGAGTTTGTGTGGTTGTTCATATCTAACACACAAACCCACACAGTTACGAGACGTAGACCCAGTAATCTTTTGGTGATATTCAAAAGCTGTGTTCATATTAAACTTTTAGGCAAAGGCCTATACTGTGTAGGATACTGGCTACTCAATGTAAAACAAGCCCCTCTCTCCCAGTATATCTCCGTTTCTTTCTTTGTAGTGATGTTTATAAGTTGTTGTTTTTTGCATCATGACATGTTTCCTAAATACAGACTTTTCCATCCATCATCAGGTTATCTCATGGAGAGGAAGAAGAAGGGTTCGTCCCGATGGACAAAGCTCAACTTTGACGTTTACGAGTCGACCACGTACGAGGCTAAGAGGATGATTGAAGGCGTGCTCTATGAGATGAGGGTGTTCGCTATCAACAGCATCGGCATGTCTGCGCCCAGTGCCACCTCCAAGCCTTTCATGCCCATCGGTAAAGCCTGATTTATACTCCCCCACAGCAATGTGGCGCACCGAAAATAGCAGGTTTACACGCTCACAATCTGATCCGCTGTGAGCTTGTACATCGGCTATTTTCGGTGTGTTTAAATGAACCCATAACTCAGCCGCATTCAACATGCAGTGGTTTATTGCCATGTCAAACCGGATTGTTAGGAATTTATATCGTTGCACACCTCCTGATAAACACATAGGTTAGGATGTGTGGAAGACATAAACATTTAACACTCACATAACACACATTATTGTATACAGCAATGCACAAATCAGTCTGACACTCTGTCTGACATCTAGCAGTCAGAGCACACCCCAAAATGCTCCTTGTCTGCCTTTGTGACTACTTCGTCCATCAGCTGAGACAGTTCTCACTGAATGGAAAGTACTGCGGCACTGCAAATGTGGCACCACAAATAGCACCGAGCATGCCACGCTACAGTATGTTACAAAAGGGTCACCATAGATTCTGTGAGGATGTCTACAATCACTATATTGTGGCATGATATAATTGAATTGAATTGTACTTCCATGTACTGTTTCTCATGTCTTACTAAAGTACACCATAATACATTATGCCACAATAATGACTGCAGAGACATTATGTATAAACTATATATTTTCTTGTTATTTCTATAATTTTCCATTTTACAGGCTACTCTTTCCCAGCTTCTCTTTCCCGCTGTCTGTTAATTGGCCTTTGTCAATGCAGCCCTGTGATTCTCTTCGCTCTCCTGTTATTAATAATTATGAGTGTTAATAATTAGCGTTGCTGCTCTTCTTAATTTTTTCTCTCCCTGTCAGCCCCAACTAGCGAGCCCACACGTCTGTTGGTGCATGATGTGACAGATACTACATGCGCTCTGAAGTGGTTCCCCCCAGAGAGGATCGGAGCTGGAGGCCTGGACGGCTACATTATTGAATACTGCAAGGAAGGAGGTAAAAGAACTTAGCCATGGTGCAAAAGACCACATTTCACTTACTGTTCGCGGTCTTACTTTGACACATTTAATTTAATTCTCTTCAAGTGTAGAGACAGAGTGGGCGCTGTCCCGCGGGCAGCTTAAAAGAATAAAGAATTAACCAGAATTAATAGCCAAAATGGGAAAACGCTGCAGGAGAGAGATCCCGTCTTTCTCACTGTTTAATTATGTTACCGCAGACACGGAGTGGGTGGTGGCCAACACTCACATTTGTGAGAAGCAGAGCTACACTGTGCGCAATCTACCTGTTGGAGAGAAGTTGAACTTCAGGGTAGTGGCCAAGAACATGGCTGGATCCAGCCCCCCTGCTACATTGGCCCAGCCTGTCACCATTCGTGAGATCATGGGTGAGTTATCTTAAGATGGGTGAGTAGAAGAACAGTATTTTAAAATGCATTTATGCCCTGTGGATGAGCATTACTACTTGTTTTTTTAATACATGAAACATGTACAGCAGTTTAGACATACACTTTGTTCCTTACGTACTTACATACTTACTTAATCCTCTTCATTCCATGTGGAACATACAGTACTACAAGGCTGCGACGATCTACTTCCATCTGGTCCTATCCTGTGCAGCATGTTGTGCCTTGCCCAAGGGCCCAACTTCCTGCTTTGAAATTGAGTCTATTCACCTGTTTCCTAGGCTGTGTGTTTTCCACTTCCTGTCGATTTGATCCAATGAAATCCAATGAAACTGGTCAGATGACCAATGATATCCAATGAAATCGACAGGAAGTGGAAAACACTCAGCCTAGGAAACAGGTGAATATAGGAAGTGACAGTTCATATGAATGGCCTGTAGTTTCACTGTTTTACCCCTGCTGGTGTCAGAAAGATTTTTTTTCTCCATTCAAGTGGGTTCCAACAGCCGGAGCTGATCAACACAATATTTGGACTTGTATCATGGCCAAGTATCTAACCCAAGGTTCTGCCAAAGTCCATGATCACTAAGATTCTTGACTGCACCTCTTATGCCATATGGCACCCTACAACACATTTATTTATAACCACTTGAAACCTGGCATCCCTATTCCGGGGGTAACATTCACAGAAAATAGCGGATCTACAAGCATGCAACACGTTGTGTAACCTGACACCGTCAAATGGAAGAAGCTTGCGACACATTGTTTCACAGCCTACTAAATGCAAATGAGATCGGCTATTTTCAGCAAAGAGATGGTATAGAGGGAAAAAGAGCGGACCAAGTACAGAGCCAACTCTGGTCAAGTTTACTAAGTATTGAAGTAGTTAAAATGAGAATCCTCCTCCATTAGAACTGCCCAAGATCCGCCTGCCGCGTGAGCTGAGGACCAAGTTCATCAGGAAAGTTGGAGACAAGATCAACCTGACCATCCCCTTCCAGGTTTGTAACGTGATCCATTTCCCATCTCAAGTTTAGCACAAAATGCTTACAATTCACCATCGCCCAAAGAAGACCAGGTTTAATATAATCCTCAATTATTTCATTATTACCGCATGGCTTTGCAAGAGGCCAGCCTTCTATAAGAGGTGTGTGTGTGTGTGTGTGTGTGTGTGTGTGTGTGTGTGTGTGTGTGTGTGTGTGTGTGTGTGTGTGTGTGTGTGTGTGTGTGTGTGTGTGTGTGTGTGTGTGTGTGTGTGTGTGTGTGTGTGTGTGTGTGTGTGTGTGCCTCCACTATTTCTTTATGTCTTCTTTGTAAATAATGTCATTGGTTATCTGGTTTCGGAACTGTCCACAGCCCACCTATGAGACAGAGTAGACAGAAATGGTACCATCTTATAATGAGCATTAGCTAAATATATGAAGATAAAGTTGAAAATGGGTGAAGTGCTCCTTCTATTTCAAATGGGGGGACAAATAACTTAAACTTAAAATGCTCTGTCGTCTCCTAAATGGTGTTATCACTATCTGTGTTTCTTCATCACCTGCACTCTTAGGGTAAGCCACGCCCTGTTGCCACATGGTTCAAGGATGGCGAGCCCGTTGACCAGAAGAAGGTGGGCATCCGTAACACATTAGTGGACTCCATCTTCTTCATCCGCTCAGCGGAGAGAGATCATTCTGGAAAGTATGAGCTGCTTCTAAAGATTGAGAACATGGAAGACAGGGCCGCCATCGACATCAGAGTTATCGGTAAGAAGCCGGTGCTCACACACATTGTTCAACTTCAAGCCTTAACTGTCCCTTTAAAAAAAAGGAAGATTTGGAGAAAAGAAACAAAACAGGGTACAACGCAAAATTCCTGATCACAGTGAACAAAGCAAGTGCAGAAAATGACCACAGAGGTAGCGGCATGATTTATGTAAGTTAAGTGATGATTCCTTTGAGGAGAATGAATGACAACTATGCATTGAGGAAAATGCCCATACCCTGTAGAAGAAATAAAATTATCAAGTGTGACATAGCCTAGAAAAAGGAGCAGGACGGTAAAGGTTTTTGTCATTGTCTAAGGACACTTCCAAAAGACAGCGTCACTCCTTGTTGGACCACCTACACCTCTTTGTAAACGACGACCTTGCAGGCTCATGCAAAGGCTAAAATGTAATTTAGATAGCATGTTATGTAGACAGATGCCAGGTCATTTGTAGACCTGGCATCCTATAGTGTGTATAGTTTCAATGTACAGATTATAGATTTTTTGTATGATACGGTTTAGACTGATGATAGGTTCTCGGTTTACCTATGATCCTAGATTACTATTTCTATGCATTTGATGTATTACCTCATGATATCATTGCTTACTGTAAATCGCTCTGGATTAAGAGCGTCTGCTAAATGCCTAAATTGTAAAATTGTAAACATTATTTAGTATGTCTGAAATGTATCCACTAACAACAGCTAACTGTGTATCTGTAAGTTGAGAGCAGTGGATGAAACCATTATACATACCTTTTTTTGAATCCTTTTTTAAAGAGTTACCTGGGCCTCCGATCAAGGTCAATGTGTCGGAAGTCTGGGGCTTCAACGCAGCGCTGGAATGGGAACCTCCCAAAGATGATGGCAACAGTGAGATCACCGGTTATACCATCCAGAAGGCAGACAAGAAGACCATGGTGAGTGAGGAAGGAAAGAACTGAGAGTGCTTGATTTCCCCCATCCCGGGAGGGCCAGAGCCTGTGTCTCAGTAGTCTAGCTAACAGTGCCGGGCAGATTGTAAGATATTGTACTTTATTTACTTTATTAATGGTGCATTTATATAGCGTTTTTATCCAAATCGCTTTACATAGATTGTGCATTACATTTACCCATTCACACACACATTCATACACCGATGGTGGAGGAAACCATGCAAGGCACCAACCTGCTCATCGGGAGCAATTAGGGGTTCAGCGTCATGCTCAAGGACACTTTGACACTAACTCTGGAGGAGCTAGAGTGGCCGCTCTACCCCTGAGCCACTGCCACCCCCTATCTTTCCTCTTAAATTCCTCTTAAATTTACACGCAATTAACTTTGCTCTCTCTCAGTCTTACTCTGTCTCTCCCTCTCATTCCTCTTTCTCTCTCTCTCTCATTGTTTACATCTCCAGGAGTGGTTCACTGTTTATGAGCACAACAGACGGACAAACTGCACAGCCTCCGACCTGATCATGGGCAACGAGTACGTGTTCCGCATCTACAGCGAGAACCTCTGTGGCATGAGTGAGGAGTGTGGCCTCAGCAAGAACTCAGCCGTCATTACTAAGACAGGTGTGTGTCTGCTTGTATACATATCCATATAATTTTTACGACCGATATTGATTTCTTCGTACTTACGTGTGAGTTTAACACCTTCACTCAGGGAAACACATGCTCTCCCATACTCAGCCATTCATGTGCTGCAAAATGAAGATATCAAGTGTGGCATGCCGTCAAAACCCGAGTCTGATTTACGGTGTTTGACAAACCTTGCCCTCCCTCCTGCTAGCCCTGGAGTACAAGCCCCCTAGCTATGAGGAGAAGGACAAGAACTGCATGCCTAAGTTTACCCAGCCTCTGGTGGACAGATCTTTGGTAGCCGGCTACAGCACCACCATTAGCTGCTCCGTCCGAGGCGTTCCCAAGGTATGTGCGCATGCCTGGCTAAGTAAGTTAAAATAGACTGTCTAGCGTAGAACATAAACTTGAATGTGTCCACACACATGAGTGTCATTTACCTTTTGGCTGCTATGTGGCAGAATTAAAAAACTATGGAATGAAAACTGACTGAATATATACAGTATAAATAGAATAATTGCATTCAGTAGAGTGCATTCCTCTGCCAATGCTGAAAATCCAGCTATCAGTACTCACATTATTATAGATTGTTTGTTTTTTGTTTCTGTCTGTTATTTTGCTAACAGACAAAAACACAGACAAACAGAATGGGGCAAAACCATAACCCCCGTTCAACTATATCGGTGGAGGTAACAAACAGAAACACAGTAAAATTCTTGCTGTTGAGGACTGAAAATAGCCGATCTACAAGCTCACAACACGTTGCATCATGTCTTGTGGGCCTTTAGATCGGCTATTTTCGGGGCACAACACCAGTGTGCAACTATCACCCTTCAATTTAACTCTGAGTTCAATTAACTTGTAACCCCCTCCAGCCTAAGATCGTCTGGCTGAGGAACAAAATGATCCTGGGTGACAACCCCAAGTACATGATGTTTAACAACGGAGGGGTATTGACCCTCAACATCCGCAAGCCCGGCCAATACGACGGGGGCTGCTTCGTCTGCAGGGCTGTCAACGCCCTGGGCCAAGATGAAGTGGAGTGCAAGATTGAGATCCGAGGTGGGGAGCGGGACTTAGGAGTGTTTTTTAAATTTAATTGTATTTTATTTTGTCTCCACCAGTCCACCAGGCCGAAGGCGTGGCCGAGACTATGTTTTGCTCCCTGTCCGTCTGTCCGTCCGTCCGTGAACAGCTCATCTCCGGCACCGTTGGCCTGATCAAAGCGAAACACACTCCCTGGAATGCGTGCAGTTTCTGGCCCAAATATTTCCGATCGGCCTGTTATAGCGCCACCAGGAGGCCGATCTTTGCAAAACATTTTATTTTATAATACTTCTACAGATTTTGTTCAAACATCACGCAAATCGGTACACATTATCTCTATAGTCATGTGATAAATATAGTAGATCATATAATTAAATATTCAAATATTTTTTTTTATTGTACTGTAATGATGTTTGCATAGTGTTTGGAGACAACCAGAGACCTTTACCTAATACGGTACATTGTTTGTATGACTTCCATCATAACACCAACTCTCTCCTCTGTCTTAGTTCCCCAAGACCCGGACGCAGAGAAGGAGCAGTGAGAACTGAGAAGCCGAACAGCATTGAATGTCAAACTACATGTACCGAATGAAACTCCACACGTTTAGTCAAATAAAAAGAGCTTGAAGTGTTGATTGATGCAAATTTTTATTTATTCATTTTCAAATCTGCTTCCCAACAATACCAGTGGTTCTCAAAGTGGTGTCCAGGGACCCCCAGGGGTCCTAGGGGGTTTCAGTGGGTCCCCTAGATAGATTAGTTAATATTGCATCAGATTCAGTTTAACCAATTTAAACCTATACATCGGCTATTTGAAAATATCTTGTAGATCGGCTGTTTTAAAAAGAATCATGAAAATAATTGAAAAATATTTTTGAAACATTTTAACAACACAAATCTTGTACGGGGGTCCTTGGCACCAAATAGTTTCTGATGGGGGTCCTTGGCACCAAATAGTTTCTGATTTTTGGGGGTCCTTGACATGAAAAGGTTTGAGAACCACTGCATCATACTGTAAGCACAATATTCCCTTCACTGTGAAGCACCGTTCCAGATGATTGGCAGTGTGTGTTGACAGTCTTCTCCACACTACACCTCCCTGGAGTAGTGTGCTCGTCTCCTGATGCACACCACCGCTGCCACAATCAACAGCGCCACCCCCAGGAAAGCAACAGCTACTGCGAGAGTCACTATGATCCCTGTGGGAGAGAGTGGTTTAATTCCAGCGATATTCAGCAGCCAGTCATCATTCTGTGTTGGAGTGAGTGTCACATTTTGCAAATGGTATGGTGGAGATCACTGCAAGTATAGTACACCACAGAGAAGAATGGTAACCATGCTAAAGCAAAGTCAAATACAATACCAGTGGTGAAATAAGTACTTTACCTAAGTATAAGTATCAATACCACAATAAAAAAAAGACTCTATAGATACATAGTATATGTATTCAACATTTTACTTGAGTAAAAGTACAATGTGTTGGCATAACAGTATCAAAGTAATAGTAGGCTACTTGTAATTTTGTCTTAGATCTACAAGCTCACAACACGTGTCGTCGCAAGGAGTTGTGAGCTTGTAGATCTGCATTTTTTTTTAAACTGGTTAATGAATGTTTTGCCTAAATAACCAAGTAACTAGTAACTAAAGGTTTCAAATGATTGTAGTGGAGTAAAAAGTATGAAGTATCGAACATTTTCTCAACTCAAGTGATGTAAAAGTGGGCTACCTCACAATTGTACTTAAAGGACGACTTCACCCATTTTCAACCTATCTTCATATAATTGGAACTCACTAATGCTCATAATAATATGGTACCATTTTTGTCTACTCAGTCTGTGTCTCAGAGGAGGGCTGTGGACAGTTCAGAAATCTGCCTACCAGTTACTGTACATCGTCGCTGGGGAATCCAAGCTAATAGAAAGCTTGGTAACTGCAGGCTTTCTATTCCTGTAGAGTTAGCATGCTATAATGGAAGCCATTGTTCTTGCATTAATACAAAATGTAATGCACATTTTTTAATCGCGTTTGAAGAAAAAAAACCTGCCTAACAATGATGTCACTGGTAAGCGGGTTTCTGAACTCTCCACAGCCCTCCTCAGAGACACAGACTGAGTACACAAAATAGCACCATATCATAATGAGCATTAGTGAGGACCAATTATAAAGATGGGTTGAAAATGGGTGAAGTATCCTTTCAAGTTCAGTACTTGGAGAAAAACACACTTGGTTACTTTCCACCACTGTACGACACAAAGCAAGCATGACAACAGCATGTCACGTAATCACAGCAGCAACCCGCCCGCCTTACCTGCACTTGAAATTCTTCCCTTGAGGCCGCACTCCCACTCCCAGTCGTCCGACACCACGCCCCTCACCAGGTCTTTGAACAGGTTCAGGGGGCAGGGGCTCAGCCCGTTGCACCCTGGCACAGGGGTAGCGAAGGGTTCGCGCCAGGTGTCGTTGCGGTAATAGAGCTCCAGAGAATAGGATCTGTGGAATTAGGGGGGACAAATGACAATGAGCTGACACACATTCCTGCATAGTGTTATATAAACAGCTTTGTATAGCTCGGTTAATTGCTCATTGCAGCCCTGGCTCGGCGCCAGGCTTCCCGTTTTAATTGAAAAGGGGAAACGCGGGAGTGTGTTTGGTGTGTCGCATAAAAGTGTTTAAATGTTGGCACGTGAGCTCCACACAGCAGGGTTGGGACTGACCAGCCAGAGGGACAGTGTAATATTCACTAGTTGCTACCAGTGGTGGAAGAAGTACTCTGATATTTTTACGTAAGCAAAAGCATTGTTAGGGAAAACTGATATTCCATGCAATACTGCTTGTGTGTGACTTAGCAGGCCTGGGAACAGGCTATGTGATGTGATATGAACATCTTTAATGTTGAGCAATATAAAGTGCTGCAGTGAGGAAATAGCCAGATTTATCTATCTTGGTCGAAGGGGATCATGTTGGAGAACTAAATGTCAGGTCAGAGTGCTCCATTCTTGGCCCAATCTGAGACACAGGAAACCGGACAGTGGGAAAAAACATCCTCTGGCCAGAACTGATATAAGTGTCAAGTGTGTTTATAATGACGCATTGCTAAGGATATGGCTTATCCTTGATTGGTCAGAAGAAAGGTGGGGAAACTACTGTGGGACAAGACACTGTTCATGACTTAAGCTTTAGCTAATCATATGTCCATGGTCGCGATGTGACTGTTGTATGCTTGTAGATCAGCTATTTTCAAATAGCCCACGTATAAATAAGGGCTTAAGAATAAAAAAATAAGGAAATACTCAAGTAAAGAGAAAGTACCTCAAAAGTATAGTACTTGAGTAAATGTACTTAGTTACTTTCCACCACCGGTTGCTACGGCGTTCCATCCTCTGACTTTTTAATGCCGCCTGCCTCGACGCCTCCCTACTAATCTGTCTCAGCGAAGACGACGACAACAAAGGGGGAGAGGATCACCCACTCTCCTTATTTCAAATATGCAGACAGAAATGGGCATGCAGGAACAATAGAATTACCGCTGTACCCATCATATTCCTGGTAGAACTCGAAGATCTGACAGGCAGCGTAAGGCGGAAGAAGGCCATTGTACACATCGAGTGCAGCCTGCAGGGTGATGAGTGTTGAGTCATGCTGGAAGGAGAAAGCACACGTTCTATCAAATACAATAGCACTGCATCGACGGCAAGCGTGTGCTTACATGTGTACTTATGTGGATGATGGATAATGTATGAGTGAGGAACTACGCGAAGAAAGGCTTTACATAATATATGATCAAATTCGGTGTGTTCTGTGTGGCCTTTTTTTCCAGTGGTGGAAAAAGTACTCACATTTCTTACTTGAGTATAAGTATCAATACTGCAATTTAAAAATACTCCGTTACAAGTAAAAGTCTGGAATACTACATTTACTTGAGTAAAAGTACAAAAGTATTGGTATCAAAATATACTTAAAGTACAAAAGTAAAAGTGCTCATTATGCAAAATGTCCCATTTCACATGATTTCAAATGTATAAAAATATTTTGAAAATAGCAGATCTACAAGCTCACAATGCGTCGCATTGCGACGCATTGTGAGCTTGTACAGTAGATCGTCTATTTTCAAATGACCGAAATGTATATAATTGTAGTGGAGTAAAAGTATAATATTTGACTCTGAGATGTAGTGGAGTAGAAGTAAAAGTACTGAAAATTGGAAATACTCCAGTAAAGTAATAATACCTCAAAACTATACTTCTAAATGAAGTATAGTATATATTCATATAGAAAATGAATGTCGGTTCTGACATTCATTTTCACTTTTTTTTTTTTTAATGTTTTTTGGGGGGTTTTATGACTTCAATTACACCCAAAAAATCAGAACTTTGAACATTCAGTGGATTTTCTGTGGTCTGGGGTTTTCTGAATAAGGCTGAAAAGTAATCTGAGCTTGGCCCTTGGGCAGTGAAGTCACAGGCCATTAATCCCGCCCACTCTCCTCCTCGCCCCTCCCCTCCCCTATCCTTTCCTTTGGGGGGGGGGGCAGAGCAGAGGCGATGATTGACAGGCAAAATCCCTCAACAGCGACACCCACAGGCAAAGATTTCTTTTTTCATTGCAGTTGAAAAGGCTTTAGAAATGTGAAAACACCTGCCATGGATCACTGGAGTGGAATTTTTTGTTAAAACTTTTTATACACGTTTGAAGGACCATGACAAAGACTTTTAATGTGTGGTAAAACTGAATGTCATGAAACCTTTAAGTACAGTACTTGAGTAAATGTACTTAGTTACACCACTGCTTTTTTCACTCGCCCCAAACAGTGAACTTACAGCCGAGTACAGGATGAGTTTGAGAGTGCTCCCTTGCTCCATGGCCTTAGAGAAATTCCTCAGGATGGCATTCAGCAGTAACCCTGGTAAACAAACACTGTATCAGCGGTACACGATTCAACATGGCACTTACAACAAATTAGCTGGCAATGAACATGGCTGGAGGAGTTTGACACTGGCTTTTTATGAGCTCTATTGTGCTTTTGGAGCCGAGGACACACCACAGCATGAGTAAAATCTGTAGCTGACCGTCATAACATTAAGAACCCTGGCATCCGTGTTCTGGGCAAGTTATTATATATTATGACATTTTCAGAAAAACTGAATCATGTGGATCTCAGGATCCACATCTGAACAGTGTGGCTCCAATGTGTTATGACAGGTTTCATGTGGCCAGCCTGTGACGTCAGTCATCATCTGACTTACTTATGACGTATATATGCCTCTGAATTTGGCCAAGGTTTCAGCCCGAGCCAAGCCCCATTACTGTACTTCCATTATATTTAAGTTAAATATTTCAAAAAGTATAAAACATTATATGCAATTTGTTTATATTGAGGTACTAAAGTTAGCCTTGTGCACAAGAAATCTGACACTGATCAATGGCAATGATCAATGACAATTATATGAAGATAAGGTTGAAAGTGGTTAACTGAATGTTCTGTCATTACTGTAACAAAGCTCCCACACCCATCCTCCATGTTTGACATTTCACTGCACATACGGCACAGTACAGTACGTACAGTAACAATAGCACAGTACACGTATGAGCAGTAAGCACGTGCCAGATAAAATCTGTGAACCTTGATTTCTCACCCCCTGAGAGCCTGGCCTTCTCTTTTCTCTTATGACTCAGGATGCTATACATGACCTCAAAAGATGCAATTCTCCTCAGGGTGTTGAGCACGTCCTGATTGGCCCAGCGCGGCAGGGTCAGATTGTGGATCCTCTGTAAGAGGGAGAGAATAATGTTCATTACGCCGCATCAGTGATCACTCCCGTAATAAATAACCACATTGCACGAACGCATGAGTCACAATGGAAAAGCGTCTAAATGGCTCTTTTTCGTTGTTTCGTTGACTATTTTTGGTATGCGTTTGAAAATAACAGATGCTCATTTTTGCATGTGTAAATGGGTGTATGCAACCTGGGCCAGAATGCACCTCTCTGCCTCAATTATCACTTCACTGTGTGTTGTGATATTTACAGTAAGTCATACAGTATGTACAATGATGATCCTCTCCCCGCTCATCTCTCTCTCTCTCTCTCTCTCTCTCTCTCTCTCTCTCTCTCTCTCTCTCTCTCTCTCTCTCTCTCTCTCTCTCTGTCTCTCTCTCTCTCTCTCTCTCTCTCTCTCTCTCTCTATTTTGTACAGATGGTGTGTATATCGTTGCTGTCGGGCAGAAACCTCTTATCTCCATATTCTAACTTTGTGTGTTTTTTCGTAAATTAACGCCCTACTTGATCATACTACAGAGTCACATGAAAGTATCAAAAGTAGCAGATCCACAAGCTCGAAACGTGGCGCGAAGCAACGCTTTGAGCTTGTAGATCTGCTACTTTTGATTGAATTTGAATCCTGAAGAGTAACATTTTTGGACATCCAGAGACGTTATGCAAGTGTTGAAATATATGCAAAATGTCACTACTTAGGCCCAATTGTCGTTACAGTTTGTGTGTATGTTTGCCACGGTGAGGCGCATACCTGACAGGTCAGGGTGTCATAAACTCGCCATATTTTTCTCCCAACGAGTCGTGACACGGGGTAACCAGTGTTGTTGGAAAGCTCCTCCACGAAATACTGCATGGTGAAAAGAATCATTACAAATGTTAATCTCCTCCTCACTTTAAGTGATACATTTTGAAGTAATGAAATGATATAAACTTTGATTGACATTGCAATATAGAAATTTGGCCAACATTCTTTTAGACACTTTCTCCAGGTACACTAACAGAACAGAATAGAAATATTCATTTATTTCTGTTCAACATGGCATGTGGGGGCTAGTTAAAGTTATGAACCATAATTTCCCTTTCAATGAGGGACACATTCTAAACATTCAAGTACTTTTACTTTTTGAAAAAGTTTTACAAATTCTGAAACATTTTAGTACTTTTACTTTGGTACTGTAAGTATATTTTTATACCAATACTTTTGAATTCAAGTCAAATTCTGAGTACAGGCCTTTTACTGAGTGCGTTCTTCTACTGTACCAGTGGAACTCTGTCACCTGTGGTCAAACAGGACAGGACAAAGCTCATGCCTCCATTTTGCTTTACTGCATTTCACTTCCTGGTTCAATACCTCCAGTAGAGGGTGATAAAATTCAATGTGGGAGGCTGCTGCTTGATGTCAAGCACCTCCTTAATAGGCAGCAGGCAGGGACTGAGTTTAATTAAAACCTTTTCATTGTAATTCTCGATCTAATTCAATCCTGCTGTTAATTAGTGTTGCAAAGAATGTGAGAGAAATTGCACCGAGCAGCGATTTGAGGCGCTGCAGTCACCCATGCCTGAGAAAATAATGTTGAGAGGACATGTCTTCCAGGAGAACTAACAGGGACACTGAAGCACCGATAACTGTGATGTATATATTAACTCACGTGTTTAAATGTTAATTAAAATGAATGCAGAGGTAGAGTATTCTCAGCAATATTTGTCTTTTGATAGTGATCAAAAGGCAATGATTTACAATGTACCAATGAATACATTTTCTGCAGCTGGCAGTTTTTCTTTTACACAGTCATGTTTGAAGGCTACACATACACAACTAATGATTTATATCAAACTGTTGATCATAATGCAACCGTTCAGTACAGTATACTATGAGATTTATTTCCACCTGTGGTCATTCTTACCTGGTTAGACCTGATGAACCTCTGGTAGGGTTCACTGTCAAAGGTCTGAGTCATCAGCTCTCTGAACTTGGGGCAATCCTTCCCCGGGGACCTCAACAGCTGACAGATAAGAAAATGAAACACAACTTTAATTTGTAAAACACATTCTGTATTGTGAATTCTGTACAGTTACAAATGTGCATTCATACTGTATGGTATGGTGTATTAACATTCATGTCAATTATACAGTATACAAATACAGGACTTATTATGCAATACACATTATATAACATCTCCTATAACTAGTATGCATTATACAAGGCCTTCAGTTGTACAGCCTAAATTGCCCTGGTGAATTCCGAGTGTAATGCTAAGCTACAGAAGGATAATGACCCCTGCCCTGACCAGCAGTATAGGCTATAGTGGGATATTTTCAAGATGGTAAATGTTACAAATGTGATATTGTGGGATATTGTGGATATATAAAGGAGATACATTTTGCGTGCGTGGACCAGAGGCACCTACCCTGTCCTGTGCCCGGGGGACGGTATGGACCGGAATGGGTCGCCAGAGTAATTGGGGGTTTATGGGCGGGGGCCGTCTGCTGCCCGGGGGGAACATGCCAGCCAAGCAGGCCTGAGCGCTCATCAGCGTGCGGTCATAGTCGGTGCTCCGCACGTAAACCTGTGGGCCGGGTCGGAGGGAGAGAGAATTGCTTTAGACATGTGTCTGAGGATGGAAAGCTCCAAATATAAATGGAGCCAGTGCTAATGCAGTAATGTATCACAAGTAAGTGGTATTTATCTTCCGAGTCAACTAAGGTGCATCAGGCGCAACACGAAGAGTCTGCGGAGAGAACTGAACGGATGAGAGGCAGGATGAGAGAGAGATCCGTCTCACTGTGATCTTTTCTGACATCAGCCTTCGCTTGTCTACTGTATATCTCTCTGTCACCCCCCGTGTCAGGTTTTTGTGCGCCATAAATCACGGCGATAAGGTTGGATTTGTGATGTGATGCTGAGAAAATGTTTTCTTTCTTTCTTGCCTTATCTAAATTGAAGCCGACATGACAGCGCCAGGTAAATTCACGGCACAAGTTGACTAGCGGCCTCTGACGACAAATTGCCAGTGACAGCCATTTAGGAACGTTGTTATTTCGGTGGTAATTGCATGTTATTTAAGTGACGGCGAGAGAGAGAGAGAGAGAGAAAGAGAGAGAGAGATTAGCAACACAAACACATTTGAAGAGACTGGAGGAGAGGTAGTAGACTGCAATGGAGGAGAATAAAGGGTGAAGAAAAGGAAAAACACTTGAGTGGAGAAAGCGGGCAGACAGGAATAGAAGAAGGAAAATCTCATCTTCATAATGACAGTGGGCTGAGCATGTTGCCCTGGGGCGCACTGAGCCCAACATGCATGCAGGCCTACTCCACTGTACGAGGGCCTCCAGGGCCAGATTAGCCTGCGTGTTACATCATATTACAAGGTAAGGCTGAACGATTAATCGTTTTCAAACCGAAATCGCGATTTGAAACCACGCGATTAGCTAATCGCAAAGGCCGCGATTTTTTTATTTTTTATTTTATCATAATAAATCATTTTAATATTCATATTAATCCCAGAGCACCCGCGGGACTTGTCTCCTTCTCTCCAGAGTGGCTGCCTGCATCTCTCTACAGGGAGCGAGAGGGCAGCGAGCCCCCCCCCCCCCCCCCCTCTCTCTCTCTCTCTCTCTCTCTCTCTCTCTCTCGCCCTGTCCCTCTCATAGAGTTAGGTCTCCGTCGGCTACGAGTATTTAAAGTTTGTCGAACGGCCGTGTTGAGCAAATCCCTGATGCCGCGCGTAGCGGTAAAACATTATTTTCGGTGCGACACAAGTAGTGTAGTAGTAGTGTTGCTCCTATCTATGTTTGTTTCTGTAAGTGTAACTTATATTTTTACCATCATTATTAAACTATTACTGTTGGATGCAATGTAAACAATACGATGGAAAGCACTTCCTGGTCAGTGTTGCCAGGTTTTGTGAGAGAAATAAGCAACCCTGTCTATGAAAACAAGCCCAAAAGAAGCGACTATGAACTGTATCTTTGTCACTTCTGTTATGTACAGTGGCGGAAAAAGTACTCAAATGTTGTACTTAAGTAAAAGTATCAATACTGCAATGTAGAAGTACTCTGTTACAAGTAAAAAGTCAAAATGTACTTGAATAAAAGTACAAAAGTATTGGTATCAAAATGTACTTAAAGTACCAAAAGTAAAAGTACTAATGTTTGAAAATAGCAGATCTACAAGCTCACAACGCGTTGCATCACGGCGCGTTGTGAGCTTGTAGATCTGCTATTTTCAAATAACCTAGGTATAAAATAGGGCCAAAGTGGTTAATGTAGGTTTTACAATATTATAATTTATATCTGAAAAGTAAGTAGTCACTAAAGTTTTCAAATAATTGTAGTGGAGTAAAAGTACAATATTTGCCTCTGAGATGTAGTGGAGTAGAAGTTAAAGTATTGGAAATTAGAAATACTCAAGTAAAGTACAAATACAGTACTTAAGTAAATGTACTTAGTTACTTTCCACCACTGCGTTATGTATTCTGAGTTTGATAGAGTCATTTCATTTGATCTCTTATCTTAATTATCATAATGTGTCTAGGGTCCTTAACCTTAAAATGTCCTATTAATTATGGTCTCATATGGGCCTGTACTTTGTCATGGTAAAAGTACTCTGTACTCTTAGTCTCTGTGTCTACAAGCCAAGGTCAAACGCAAGCAGGCTTTCTCTGCGGCAATCTTGTTTTGGGAACACGGTATCTGGGTGTTCTCTTCTCTTCTACAGCTGTCTCCCTTAGTGTCACCAAATCTCCACTGACCAGTGACAGGTCAGAGATGTCAAACGTGTTTGACCCAGACATGGGGACGCTGTTGTCCAGAGATAAACTGTCACACAATCATCATCTACCATCATCTACCATCATCAGACGACAACGGAACCTCATCGCTCTCCACCAATGGCAGGATTACACCTCCGACGGCTGGACGATTGATGTCACATCCTATGATGTCATATGTTTATGTTACTGGACAATGTTAAAAGCTCGTGCTTGCTCTGTTACACTGCGGAGAGACGGACGGCCGATGTTGCGGACACCTGTGATATACTGTAACCTTCTATTGTCTCTCTGATCTGAATACTAAACATGTTTCCTTACACCCTTCGTTGCCTGTCTGAGTCTGAGTCTTTTCCTTATTGTCTCCGTGCTACAAGTATCTGTACTTTGTGTGGGTCATAAGGTGAAATTCAGCTCCAACAGAGTTTTTCACTTCCAAGGAGTAGTAGTAATACAATGTACAGTAGGAGAGGACTTTGCCTTGTGAGACAAAAAAGTGTTACATTTTAGTTGAATGAAAAGTCTACATAAGCTAAATACTGGATATCAGTAAATATGCTTCTTTAGCCATAAGTGAAATACCTACTTATTTCACTGCTGTGAATTGTTTACACAAAAAGGTAATTATTTGTTTAATTTTATTTTTATTTATTGAACTTCATTTCAGAAAAAGCTTCTCTTCTTGAGCCATAAGTTAATGACTTAACAAGTTCAATGTTGGGTTGTTTACAAAAATAAGCTATTTCTATTCCAGCTAAATGTTTAAATATATACATGGGAAAAAAAGTACTTGGAAGATACATGTTGGAAGCAATGAAGCAATTCATATCTTTTAGTTCTCATCCTTATTTATTAGGATCTAGAACAGTAAATAAATGGTATGCCATTTGGTAATGTTCCATTACTTCCAATTACTTTTTAAACGTACACAGTGAATACTAAACTGAAGCTTGACTTTAAAAAAATTTAAAGATTTTTTTTTTTAATTAAAAAATCGCAATCAAATCGCAATCGCAATATCAGTCAGAAAAATCGCAATTAGATTTTTTCCCAAAATCGTTCAGCCCTATTACAAGGCCACGGAGGCGATATCATCAACATGAGTCATGTTCATTAACCTACGTATTTACAGCCATTACAGACAGCAACTGGCCACACGTGAACAAAAGATGTGACGTATGCTACAGAGGGAGAAGGGAAGACATACCGCGGGAGGATGGCGTAGATTGGAACACACGCATACACACATACTGTACATAATCGTCGCTGTCGGGTGGAAACCTTGTATGTCCGAACCTATTTCTTTTTTATTATTAATATTTTAGAAACGTTTAAATATAGTGAAAATATATCTACAAGCTCACAACGCGTCACATTTTCAATGTTTGTGTGACGAAGTAGGGCATTAAGTTACGAAACAAAACCCCCAAAAAAGAAATGTGGAGGTTTCTCCCGACAGCAACGATATAAGAAATATACATCCACTCATAGCCATAATTTTCTACAGAACCTCATGCATACATCACACGCGAAATCTCAGCTACACGTGCTGTATTGTAGGCTACACATGCAATCCCAGGCACACATACATACACGCATGCAAAAGGTCATATCCATCAGTGGTGGAAAGTAACTAAGTACATGTACTCAAGTACTGTACTTAAGTACACATTTGAGGAATTTTTACTTGACTGGGTATTTTCTTTTTTTTTCAACAATCGTGGTATTGATACTTTTACTTAGGTAAAAAATGTGAGTGCTCGTCCACCACTGATAGCCCATACATGTGTTGCATACAGGACCGTCCACACAGATGTAACGGGGTCTGATAACTGTGTGGTGTCCCTGTTGGATCTATTTCATGTTGAGGATGCTACTGTGGAACTCAATATTTGGGCGTAAGACTGACTGGTGAATTGGCGGGACAGTGGGACCTGAGATTATGAATAAACAAAATGTTAATGCGAATATGTGTGATAGAAAAAATCAGGGATTTACTTCCTTGCCTACTGGCAGCGTGGGCAAGAAATGTGGCGCTGATCATCAGCCCATGTGGTTTGCAAGATTATTAGACAGGCGACCACACCGTAAAAATACATGCACACATACAGAACAAATGATTGCAGTGGCACAGTATGTCTACTGTACATCAAGGGTTCCAAAACCTTTCAGGCCGCGACCCCCCAAAATAATGATATTTGAACTGGGGACCCCCCAACCTGACTAGCACATGGAATTGTAGGCATTACATTTAGTTTGACTCGGGTTCCCAGATAAATATTGTGAAAATAGCCTATCTACAAGCTCACTGCGAGGCCTTGTGAGCTTGTAGAGCTATTAGCTTGTAGCTATTTCCCAATGTTTGCCTCTTTCTTACATCATATTTGACAATTTGGCCAAATTGGTATTAAAAAGGTCTTAAGTCCTTAAATTGTAACTTTAGTAATGTGCCAGATACCATGTATACACTTATATTGTATGTTGGTTTGTTTACTGTTGAGTGAGAAAACAATGTTGCACATTAAGCTAATCACCCCCAGTTTGGTAACCACTGCTGTACATAAGCACACACACACACACGCGCGCGCGAGCACACTCACACGCACACACACACACACACACACACACACACACACCTACCTCTTTGTTATTGTATTCCTGGCTGAGAATGTGTCCGTAGCGTCTCCTCAGGAACCTGCCCAGGTCATGCTGCTGCCTCATGCCCAGCTGAGAGAACAAGGACCCTGTTTACTCTGGTCACAACACTGCCTTTTCACATTAAAATGCATCCTCTGGACCAAATAATTGGCATAAACACTAAGATTTGAAAGATAATATAACATTAATATTTTAAAAAATGTATGTAGAAAAAAAAAGAATTCTGGTCAAGAAAAGGTTGAGAACCACTGCTCTGGACAATTAACGTTTTTTTACGAAGATAATTATATTCATATATCAGATTGCACCTTACACAGTGTTCACACACAGGTTTATCATGGGGTCACAACGGGTCAAATGATGAAGGGGAGAGTTATCTAGGATAGAAGCTATAGGAAGATTGACAGAACAGTGACGCAGGAATACTAGATCTTACAGCCGAGGGGAAGGTGTTTGATTTTAACTTGCACAAGAAAACAACAACTTAGTGAATAAAATATCCCAGCGCCTTAGGCCTTCTCACATGCTGATCAGCAATGTGCGAGTCGTTTTGTTTTTATGCTGTAACATCCATCAAAATGACAAACTGTGAATTCCATCTAAAGCTACACCGCTGCACCTTGACATTCAGGCACAAAGTGCCTTTTATTGGTGGACTTTTAATATAAAGACCCTACGCTAGATTTACTTACAACTAGGACACAGCTACGTTATACCAGTGGTTCCCAAACAGTGGTGTATACCGTTTAAGATAAATCCAGGTGTGCCTTGACAACCACACATTATCATTATATGCAGCAACTACTGTTTACAAAATGTTATGAATTACTTTTGAATGTACAGTACTATATCACTGCACTCATGTCCCAATACAGAGGCAAATTCTATACCCTATAAATATATATTTGAACCATTTTCAACCTGGTGTCCCTATTTTGAGCATGTCGTTATGGGTAAAGTAAACTTGTATTTTATTTCTTTTTTTCCACCACACATTTTCAAAAAATTGCTAAAATTGTGGATGTCAATTTGCTACTTACGCAATGAATGTGCCTTGAAATTTTGACTGAAAACCACTGCTCTAGACCAACTATAGGCACTATAAAAAAGTAAATACTATAACATCATGTTAATATAACAAAATTGACCCATAAAGATCCATTTGAAAAAGAAAACCTTTAAATTCAATGAATGCTCATGATTCTAAGAATTACTATTGCTGATGATATCTTGAAATAGGCAGAGACTGTATACTGTAGCTTGATCAACTCCAGGTTCCGTCCAGAGGCAGTACCTCAGTCAGCTGTCCAAATCCTTGAGCCCACACCTCTTCTCCGTGAGGATCCCTCGGGTACGACTCAATGGGCGATCGATCCCCATGACGGAACACCTTACACAATGGCACAACAACAACTTATGTCACGCAGTGATGCAGCAGCTATTACTGTTCTTACAGTGTACCTTCACGCTCAATACAAAAACATGTTTTGATGACGTCTCCGAGATGTGAGGCCTTTGTGGCATTTCTTGGAGTTGGTCCAGGGTCATTAAATAGAGGACTGACGTCGCTCACACTGTGGTGGCACATGCAGTCATTGGGTGGCACCCAGGGAGATTATATGGGGGATAATGGCCCATTTTCCGGTCCATTCCTGCTGGAACTACAATGGCTTTAAGATCATTTGGATGTAAGAGTTCAAAAAAGACTGGCCCACAAACACAGTATTCATTTCGCTGTCACTGGAGCAGCTCCAAGTTTTGTTTTGTCTCTTCATTGAATCACAGATTAGAACCTTTGTTCTCTGGGTTCCTTGTTTCAACAAATATTGTTTAAAAAAGAAAATAAGGGCATATAATATAAGCTAAAAAGAAAAGTAAGATAGACCGTTCATGTGGAGTATTCTGCCCTAGAGCCATATGAAAATGTTCCAAGTTGTTCCTCAATTCTTTTGTTGAACTACAGTGGTAGTCAGATAAGCAAAGAGGTTTATAAAAGAGGCTGTTGTGTCTGTTTAGTCTCCTAGTAATCCTTTATTATATAAAGTGTGAACATAATAATTCTCCTTGAGCGAGTAATGCTCCGTAATCGTTTAAAAAGAGCAATGCAACAACATAATCCCAGATGGGTTGACATGGCAATCCAGATGAAATTTGAGACTACGGCATTTCACACTCATCAACTCAATAATCAATACTGTTATGGCATTACCTTGGAAGTGAATGCTTTCTTTCTTTAGACATAATATGACAATACAACCGCATACTGTTTTCTAAAGTTGTTATTGATTTGTATAGACAAGAGAAACTTGGCAAAAGACTCACAGCCACAACAAACTTCAGTAGACGGGCTTCAGTCAGGGAGTAGCAGCAGAGAAGGAGCAGGTAGGCTATACTTTTCGTCAACTTCCACATGTTTTCAGTTGTCCGTCGTCTCTTCCGTCACACAATTCCCTTAATGTCAACAAAAAAACAACGTTCACTATTTAGTATCAACAGTTTATTTTTGTATGGCTATAGATACATCGACGTAAAAAAGAAATACGGAAATCTTCTTTTGGACTTGCAAGTTTCATCATAACATATCGAAAGCAAAAAGTAGCTCCACAATTGATCTTTCAGATCACATCATTTTAACTCATAAATAGATCATTGTTCCTCATGAAAGATGCATGCTGTGTCATCAATCCATTTGGCAAAGTCCTGTAATATTTACGCCAGGATTTAGGTCAAATTAAATACTTGATAAGGATTCATGAATACTAACGTATGCAATAAAGCTCAAATAAATTGTGACCTGTCAAAAATTGATCCAAATCAGGAAAATTAAACACGTTCACTTACCTCAGCATACTCAGTTGCACATTTTGTTCTTTTAGTCAAATGACTGTAAGAGAGCGGCATTCGGCAGTGAATCCCATGTCTTCTGCCATACCCAGATGTGATTTGACGTTAAGTGCATGTACCACTAAAGTACGCGGCTTTTATAGTCCAACCTACCTGACGTATGCCTCTTTGTCCCTCTCTCCCCCCCCCGGGGATTGCTGGTCCCAGTCTACTCCATGGCCGACCACATTCCAAATCACTGTCGCTGTCAATTCCTGTCTGTTCGTTGATATGACAGCCCTTGTTGGCAGATCATTACCGCGCCTTTTGGCCCCTCACGGTGGATAACGCCATTTAAAAATCCGTGCTATGGTGCCTAACTTTGAGAGTAACACCAAAGCCGAATGGGTTAAAGTGCATGCATGACTCACCCGGTGGTTCCCAACTTGTATTGGTGTTCATATAAAAACATACTGTATGCACGTGCACGCGCACACACACACGCACACACGCGCGCGCACACACACACACACACACACACACACACACACACACACACACACACACACACACACACACACACACACACACACACACACACACACACACACACACACACACACACACACACACACACACACACACGCACGCACAGGGCCACAAACACTCATTATAACTTGCTATGTCATTCACCATGGGTTTGGCCCCAAAATTACAGGGCCTGGTGTGTTTTCCCTGACTCGGCACATGTGTAAGTGTCTGTTGGAATCAAAGCAGCTTAATGGGATACAATGGGATTAGCCCGTGCCAAGATTCAGAGCCGTACAGTGTTGACATCGTCATACATGATAAAAGCAGTCCTTTTTCCTTTTTTTCCCCCTCCCTCCTTTATGGAAGTTGTGGTGTTGGTGTCACAGCCTTTGAGTGTAATATTTAGAAAATGAAACTCAACAATGCCATCTTTTCATATTTTTTTATGACAGCCAGATCTGGGTAAGTGTGTGGGCACAAACGTGCACGCATGCATGCACACACAAAACCAAGGTCATGTCTGTTGGTTGAATGGACGTCATGCAGAAGTCTCGCTCCCTCTCTATCCGTCATTCTCTTGCTCTCATTCTTTTTTACCTTCTCTTTCTTTCTTCCCTCTCTGTTCCCCAGGATACCTCTGCCACTCGATCCCACACGCACACGCGCACACACACACACACACACACACACACACACACACACACACACACACACACACACACACACACACACACACACACACACACACACACACACACACACACACGTTTGTATTATTATATTTGTTAGGACGTCAACATTTAGGACGACGATTTTATAAAATCAAATTTTTATGTTTTTTTGCCATTTGTAACCCTAAAGCTAACGCCAAAAATAGTATAAATTAGTATAAATCCTCTAAATGGACCAGGAGAATGGTCCTCCTCCTATTACTATACTAGTGGGGACATTTGGCCCTCACGAGTGTAGTACACAACCGCACGCACGCACGTACACACACACACACACACACACACACACACACACACACACACACACACACAGGCTGCAGGCCAAGTTTGAAAGGCTGTGCACTTTTAGAAACCAGTCCAGCGAGTCACCTGTGTGTGGTTGCGATCCAGAGATGTACTCAGCACTTCATTGTAATCTCCTATAATCACACTGACACTATTCCTAAACACCGGTTCACTGATGCTTGACTAAACACACACACACACCTACAGACCTAACGAGACTGCAAGGAGGAAGGAGAGCAAGGAGAACCCCCCCCCCCCCCCAACCAGTGGCTTTAGTGTTTTTGTCTTTGTTGAAATAATTGCCGTGATTTTCGCGACCGTCGCCATGGCAACGTGGAGGTTGATGCATGTTGACAGAATCTGTTGCAGGGCGACTGAGAGACTGAAAATGGATGATAAGAGGGTGGGAGGAGAGGGTGTGCGCGCGTGCGTGCATTTGTGGCTGCGCGCGCGTGTGTGTGCCTGCGCGCACACGCGTGTGTGTGTGTGTACGCGTGTGCATGTGTGTGTGTGCGCGTGCTTGTGTATGTGCGTGCATGCATGTGTGTATACGTGTGTGTGTGTGTGTGTGTTGGGATGGGGGGGATGTACAACAGATAGTGTGATCCATATGATGAATGGCGATTAGCAGACAGCCCGGGACATCTCAGCCTGATAGAGCGCGGCCCGAGATGGGCAGGGAACTGGGCTATGTGGTGTAGCGCGAGATAGAGAGGGAGAGAGAGAGAGAGAGAGGGAGAGCGAGAGAGAAAGAGAGAGAGAGAAAAAGAGAGAGAGAGAAAGAGAGAAGCGCGGTGCTATTTTAGGCCGGGCGTTGTCATGGAAACAGCAGCCTCACTACAAATGGAGACATCCAGAACCCACATGGATGGACAAACAAATGGCGTGCGTATGGGCGTGTGTGTGTGGAGCTGCATGCGCCGGGCCCCTACTTCGCCGTACGGCCGCATCGCCCGGCCCAAAAAAAACAACAGTTTTTTCCCACTTGAGAATCGGTGGCTTTCAGCGCGATGAAGTATATGAACCAGCCATCAGCCGGATTAACCCCGCAAACACCAGTGCCACTGCCACGGGCCCCACCCCCCAACATCCGTGTGTGCCCCCCCCCCCCGCAACTGCACTAACGCCGGTGTCTTTCACATAGACTGAATATCAATGCCTTTAGCAAAGGGGACAAATGCTGGGAGTCAGGGGGCTAAGTGACAAGCAATGGTGTCCATTCAGTCAGTGAATCACAGCCACTCGCGCGCTGTCTTTTAATTAACAGTCTTTTCGACGCTTCCACAAACCCCCATCCTCCTTCTGCCTCTCTCTCTCTACTCATTCTCTCTCTCTCTCTCTCTCTCTCTGTCTCTCTCTGTCTCTGTCTCTCTTACGCTTTCTCCCCATCTCTCTCCCTCTCTCTCTCCCCCTCTCTGAAGGACGGAGGTATTCCCACATTTCTCCGTTGCTATAGCAACACTGCAGCGAGAAAAAGAAAGGGAGGACGCAGGCTGGGTAGGAGGAGGAAGAGGGGGAGGGGGAGGCGAAGGAGGAGGAGGAGGAGAAGTGGAGAGAGGGAGAGAGAAAAAGGAGAGATAGGGGAGGGAGAGAGAGAGAGAGAGAAGAGGGGGAGGGGCAGAAGAGGCCTAAGAAGATGAGGGGATGTGTGAACAATGCTAATGCTAATGTTAGCGGCGTGAAGCAACCTGACCGATGGCGAATTCCCCTCTCGTCACCCTCCACATCACCCTCCACATCCCACCCAGGATTTGCATAATTGTTGATGCGAATCTAGAATATCGTATAGCTGTCTGGTGGAAACCTTGTAGGCTATGTACAAAACCATTAATTTTCATGAAAAGAGAAAAAAAAAAGAAAAAACGCTTCCAATGGATCTAATGGGAGTTATGAGATTTAATTGTCACAAGCTCTAATGCTTTTCGTTGGTTAACCAATTAAACATGGTGTCCCTATTTTGGGCATGACATTATTATAGGTGAAACTTTTCAAATTGTTTCACAACATTTCATATTGCGTGGTGGTGCGTGAGCTTGTAGATCTGCTATTTTAGCTTTTTATTTTTGCTATTTTGGCTTAAGTGGTTAAACATTTGTAAAACCCACAGAGACACGTAAAGTGTAACCAATAGCATTGATGTATTAAAAAAATGAAAAAACAGCAAGAAATAAATACCTCCTGACGGTGGCGATGCTCCGTTTATATTGATGTCTCCCTCAACTGGATACATAGGCTCTTTTTCCACTCAGACATTTGACTGCTTTTATATCTATGTCATTGCTGCCTCTGTCAAACTCGCATCCAATTTCAGTCATCTCATGAGCATCGTTTGGAATGATAAGGAAATACATAAGGCCACGGTTGTCCGGTATATTTGCAACTTAGCAGGCAGTCAGGAGGACAGTGGGGCTTTTAGAGGCTGAATTGTGGGGTGTGTGCGCCTATTCCTTTTTCATTCAATCAGTGCAAACCAGGGCAGGTCAGAGGCCCCCACTTGACAAGAAGATGGATCCAGTAAATGGGATACACACCAGGAAGACCTGCGAAGGTCTGAAGCTATTTCATACTGATGTCATCATCCCCTTCTATCCGGACAGAATGCAGTCTCATTATCTGTAAATATTCTGAGTCCGTAGAACAAAGCTGCATCACGTCAGTTTTACCAACTAGTAAAGACGTGGAGCTGCGGCTCCAAAGCCCATGTGGTACTTAACAGACAAGAATATCTATCTGCTTGTGCGTGCGTGCATGCATGCGTGCGTGTGTGTGCGTGTGTGTGTGCGTGCACACACATATACTGTATATATATACCATATTTTATATTATTTTATGCATGGCGCGTATACATGTATGAGCGGTGGTGTTGTTTGGGCCCTGCATTGCCTCCTGCATGTCAACTGTCCCGCTAGCCTCCTTTCTCAATCAATATCTCATCTCTCGACATCAATACTGTTGTCCCCCCATGGGACAAAAATGTCCTTCTTTAGGACAAATGGAGAATGCAGCATGAGATGAAAGAAAACATGACAACGAAAGACAAAGAGCGATGGGCTTGTTCTGACTTTATATCTCAGCACGTTGTGCATAATGTATCAGACACGGGAAGAATTCCCCATGACTTACCTTGACTCTTCACTTGCTGTCCCCTGTAGCCAGCGATATGCTCCTCCCCTTCTGAACAGAGCAATATCTACAGACTGGTGACAGAGAGAAAGATTATTAGCTTTTACATGGCAAATACATGTAAGTGACAAGCTCACAGTCAAGATGCAACGCGTTGTAGATTGGCTATTTTCAAATATCTGATGTATAGGTTTTAAGTGGTTAAAACTTTGATGCTATTAACTAATTTGGCTGCGGACCCCCTAGGATCCCACTCAAGGACCCCTGGGGGTCCCCGGACCCCACTTTGAGAACCACTGACATACTGTATGACTTCGGGCTAAAATGTGACACTCCAAGCCTCTTGTCATCCACTGTGGGGCTGTAGTGTTTTAGGAGAGAGAAATGACATGCAGGCATATGGGTGCAGGCAGGTCTCATGAGAAAAGACCCTTCATCTTGCAAAAGCCGTCTTGCTTGATTTGATCCCCGCTAGTGGAGGAGCACTAGGGATGGCGATGTTGGTCACCAACAATTCCCAAACAAGATGTCTCAAATACTATACTGGTTGGATTGCCATGGAAACGGCTTTGGAACTTTATGCTCCCCAGATGAACCCTTCATATTTTTTTCTTACCCCTATAGCTTTTCCTCTATATTAGGCCCACTTTTCCACTCACACACAAAAATATCTGAAAATCTAGTGGGTGGCATGCCATGACACTCCCCTGAGGATGAGCCCTACTGATTTTCGTGACCCCGTGGCCTTTCCTCCAGCGACACCATTACACCAAAATGTCAACATTTCCCATAATCTTGATTGCAGGATTAAACCCTAACGGGGTGCTCGGGTGGCGGAGTGGTAAAGTCCCTTGTGGGGTCGAATCCACCGTGGTGCATCCGGCTTTGTCGAGTGTCTATACCATATGGGCAACTGGCGGCCCGGGGGCCACATGCGGCCCCCACCTTCACTTAATGCGGCCCACAGGTTAATATCGGATTACTGATATATTATTGATTTCAGCTGTTACAATTCCAAACATGCAAACATGACCCGCTTTAATTACTTCACTCTATATTAGTAGCTTAATGACTAGTATTACAATTCTAGTCTTTTTTATGTCCAAAGTATTTGTATTTAAGTTCAAAAAGTTAACATAAGTATAACTAAAAGCATTTGAAATTAAATAAAAATGTTACTTTTCAGGATTCCAATAAAAAAATAGCGCAACAAAAAACAGTATTCGAATTCAAAAATAGCAGATCTACAAGCTCAAAACGCGTCACGCTGCGACGCGTTTTGAGCTTGTAGATTTTTTGCGATTTTTGTGTGATATAGAATTCATTCATTTACGAAAAAAGTTGGAGATAAGAGGTTTCTGCCCGACAACAACAATATGCAATGTGGCCCTCTGGAGTGAGTGTGGAAATATACAGTAGTGGACCTCTCCATCATAAAGTTGCCCACCCCTGGTCTATACGAACACAATTGGCCCGTGTTCGGGGGAAGGAAGCCGGGTAGGGAGGGTGTTATCACTGCATGTATTCCTACGGACTGGGGGCAGCATCTGTCAGCAGGGAGTGTTGGGCGGGAGGAGTAGGACGAAGGCTCTACTACGTCCTCCCGTGAGGGATCCTCACTGGCAGGTGGGTCAGTAGGATACGACCGCAGTGACAATGCAGAAATGTGTGTGGGGAGGAATTCAGTGACAAAACAACTACATTGGGAAGAAAATGGGGGAAAAGCAATACAATTAAAAAAAGGATTAACCCTAACAAGATGTACAGCCTCTAGGGGCCATTAGCGGGACTTCTAGACTCTTAATCTTGTTTTTTATTAAATCAATTTCCAAGCCATGATTGTAGAACAAGAAACACTGCAGGATGACATGCTTTATTCAGTATCTAGTCATTCAAGTAATCCCATAACCACATCAACCACATTGTGATATTATGAGCTGTATTAGAGCTTTTGTCTGGGAAATCCCAAGTCACAGAGAGTGGCTGCAGAATGACATCTTCACAGGGTGAGTTCCAGAGTTACATTCGGAAGAATTAAGTCTCATTTTATATAACAAGAAGCAGTGAGATATTCATGGGCCAACTGCTTGTACAGTTTCTGTATTGGTAACATCTAACATGGTTAGGATGCATAATAAATGAGCCCATAATGCACGGGTGCATTTGAAATGCATGAGCTATTTTAGAACGTGTCGAGGATTCAGCGCCTGGAAGAGATATTTTTGTCATTGACCCATTGCTGCAAATTACGGTCTGCAAGACAATAGAGTCTTTTGAACTACAATGTTTTCTATTTAAAGCTGCAGTAAGTGATTAACAAAACGTGTTCAATAGCTCTATAGTCTGATAGCAATCATTGCTATAGAGTGTTTGCTCAGTAATAGGCGTCTCCCTGTCTCTCCAGCTCTTTAGTAAATGGAAAATGCATTTTCAGGTCAGGATACCAATTTTATCCAATCAGAACTCATACAGGATAAACAAGTGATGACACAAAGAAATTAGCAGGCAAAATTGGAGCACTATAAAATGTATTGAAAATGTATGTTTTTTATTATTAAAGTAATACTGGAGAGACAGGGAGGGCCCTGTTATTGAATAAACACACTATATCAATGATTACTGTATAGGCTATAGAACTCTATTTTTTTCCCACAAAATACTTTTTGTTTTAGCCATAAAATACCACTTGCACTAACTTTAACAGAAGGAGGAAAATGTATTTGGTTAACAATGTCCAACATTAGATTACATATTCAGTGTTTTTATAGCAATATCAACTACAGAATTAACACCAAAATGAAACATTCCAATAATTAATGTATCACCAACAACATCTATAAAGCTATGACAAAAGCTGTCAGTCGTAGGTTGCAGCCGGCAGGACGGGCGGAAACTGCGGGGCAAAATTACGTTTAATACGGTTCACCTTTTTGCATTAGTGGCCAGAAGAGAAGGGGCCAAGATGTAAAGCGACCTGGTATAGTGGCATCATGAGGCTAACTTTTTAAATTTAGTGTCGTCCTTGGCCTACTGGGAGTGTGCATGCTTTGATGCTAATTGGCCCTGAAATTAGCTGTGCAGAGACACATCACACACGTACAAACACACACACAGGCGAAAACATAGTCTTCGCCTCCTGGCCTGTCGAAGACAATTCTGATGTTGTTCTTGATTAAGTCCAGGAACCTCCCCTCAGTTAATTCCTAATATTAATTACCCAATGATTTATTATTTTGATGAAAAAGCATGCAGCATCACACACAGACAGGCATGAACCAAGGCAAAGCCACACACACACACACACACACACACACACACACACACACACACACACACACACACACACACACACACACACACACACACACACACACACACACACACACACACACCCCTCAGTCCCTATAGCATGTTGTAAGTTGCTATGGATAAGTGTCGGCTAAATGCATAAATTGTAGCACAACATTACTGAAATATTTAGGAAGCTACAAACAGGCATCGTATGAGAGAGCCTTCATATGTGGTGAAGATCTGCCTGTAGTTACAAGGTCTACTGGGACTGGATGGATATATAGGGGTTAAGAGTTCTTCACACAAATAGCTTTCCTACCCCTGAATTGCCACTCTTGCCTGGATCCTTTTTTACAGAGGACATTTTGTTGTATCTTAGATGTAAACTCAACTGAAGGTGATACATTAATTATGGGACTACTGTTTCATGCTGGTGTTTCTGTGTGCCAGCATGAAGTCAAGTAGTGCTGCATTCGAGACCATGGGGGACTCGGGGAGTCCGCAGAGGCGGGGGAGACTGATTCAAGACTGAGCCAAAAGACTGAGGGTGGAACGAGACCAATACCAGAATTTGTTTTTTTCTGTCCCGGTCACTACTGACCCCAACTCTTCGGTCTTGGGGAGGGTATAGACCAGTGGCTCCCAAACTTTTCAGGCCGTGACCCCCCCCCCCCCCCACATATAATCATTTTTGAACTGGGGACCCCCCACCCTGACAAGCACTTGGAATTCAATTGGAACATTAGATTTAGTTTGACTCGGTTCCACAGATAAATATTGTGAAAATAGCCGACCTACAATCTCACAACGCCTCACAACCAGTGTTGTAAAGGAACTTAAGTAAAGTAACAAAAAAAGTTATATCATTACTTTTTTCCAGTAACGACTAATTACTTTCACGTTTTGAGTAATACATATTACAGTTACTATTTTCCAAAAGAAACTTGTTACTATTTTTGCGAGCCTTGAAGTTACTGTGGGCTTGAGTGTCTAGACTTGATCGTACGTTGTTTTTGGTTCATTGATATAATGGTCAAATGGATATAAATGTCAAATACAGTATACTGTTTTGAACAATATTAATAGGCTATTTGAAATGTCATTTTGTTATAGCATATAAATTTTTCTGTTCCCACATTCTGTCAGAAACCTTGTGTTGCTGAGGGAGCAGCACCACCAGGTTCTTGAACAGTTTTCACCCGGTTGCCGTCAGACTGCTGAACAAGGCATAAGCCTTGTTCAGCAGCCTGATGATAGTCGGTGCTGTCAGGCTGGACTCAGACCTTTGCTCTTCCTTGGACCTACCTGTGGATTATACCAGGGACAAGTGACTTGGAGTTTAGCTCTTCCTTGGACCTAACTGTGGATTATACCGACAAGTGACTTGGCTTTTTTCTTTGCTATTCCTCATGGACCTATTTGCGGATTATACCAGTGTCAGTCTACTTTAGGCGGATTATGCAGTCGATGCGGACTGACATTTTGCACTTAAATCCCATGTACACACTGACTTGTCTTTTTTGTGTGTTTTTTTTTCTAGCACCTTAACTAACGTCCATAAGTAAATCATGCACAATATACATCTGCTGCTATGCTCACGCACCTTTATATATCTTATCTCAGGTACCATGTGTAAATATTTTCTTGTTTGATCTCCTCCCCCCCCCCCCTTCATCTTCTTCCCTTTCTTTCTTCTATGGAAATAACGATACGGTATGATATGGGAACTATGCACGAAAACTAATTTCACCCACTTCTTTACTGTGATGCAAAACTGTGATGTGAATAAAGCTGATTCGGGAGCCTTTTTTCCAGAATTATTGTAGTCGAACTGAAGCACTTTATAAAAACTTGTAGGCTTATTATGTGTAATGCTGTGTTATGTGTCAAGCCTGACCCAGGTTTTCTTTGGCAAGTTATAGAACACCAGATTTATAATGATGCACTAAATATCCAGCCATACAGAATGTTTCGTCCTTCTGATTTTTGAATGACGCATTATAGCCTGTAAAATATAAGTTAACACATTATTTTTGTTAAACTTATTACTGTCACTCAGGTAGATATTGTAGGGCTATTTGTGAAATTGTGACTGACTGTGACAAACGTGTTATGCTAATCTGCATATTTTTGGATTGCATAGGCACATGTTGGCCTCATATAGCCTAGCACTTTGTTTGGAGCTTATCTACTTGAATAAACAACAGACGTTGTTCAAAGATTGTGTCTCATTATCAGTTCGAGCCCAGGTGTGGTTTTCATTTAGTCTGTAAGTTATGAATCCATACACAGTAAAAGTCTTAGCGTTCATTTAATTCAAATACAGTAAGTGTACAAATGGAACTGTAGCGACAAGATCCTATGTAGAAGAGAAACCTCCTAGGGGTGAGATCCTATGTAAAAGAAAGAGGATAGGGGTTAGAAGGCCTCTAGAGCAGGATATTGAGTAAAAGTATTTATGCACGAAGAGCAGATGGTGAAACATCTACTCTGAGTTCAGCAAATATTGAGCGCCAATTAGGGCAAGGATCTGAAGTCCATTTCTGGGAAAGAACGGTGAAGAGAGCCATAGAAGATCCCATAAGAGGGTGATAGCAAACATACAAATCAAATGTTGTCATGATCAAGAACGTTATCAGACCGATGAACTCTTATTTCTCGGAATCAAGGGTTTTTTCCCAGAAATGGACTTCAGACCCTTGCCTAAGTGGCGCTGAATATTTGCTGAACACACAAGTAGATGTTTCACCATCTACTCTTCGTGCATAAATTATTTTACTCAATATCCTGCTCTAGAGGCCTTCTAGCCCCTATCATCTTTCTCTAGTTTTACATAGGATCTCGCCCCTGCAGATAGGAGGTTTCTCTTCTATATAGGATCTCGCCACTACAGAACCAAATGGACCCATCATGTCATGTGTATACACTTTTTGGAGTTAAATCAACAATGAGGATTTTACGATGTAGGCTCTCAGAAAAGCGGGGGGAAAAACTGCTAATGTTGAAAATCCAAAGTAAGACTTTTGGGGAGAAAGGATGCGATAACTGGGGGCGAGAAAAAAAAAGTAAAGTAATAAGTAACAAGTTACTTTTGGCAGGGAGTATTATGTAAAGCAATAATATTACTTTTAAAACAAGTAACGAGTAGTAAGTAATATATTACTGTTTGAGTTTGAGCTTTCTTATATTATTTGACAATTTGGCCAATGTTTGACCAGTTTTTATAGTATAGTTTGTTGATTACTTTTGATGCTGTAGTTGTCTTTTTCTTTGCTTTCTTTTTTGGTATCAAAAAGGTTACTTAAATTGTCACTTCACTGTCATCTGGGGACCCCCACAAGATCATGTGGAGACCCAGCTGGGGGTCTCGACCCACAGGTTGAGAACCACTGGTGTAGACAACCATGTGTCTCCTACAATACATACAGTACGTTGCTGCCAGCCACAACTTTTCACGTGACAGCGAGGAGTTTCACGGAGGGAGGACATAACAACACATGTTGAGGAACAGCACTCTCCTTCCTTATTCCCTGCTGAACAGGCGTCCTGCTGAGCAGCGACAGAGCTCACCCAGAAACCCACAAACAAGGCCCAATTGTGTTTGTTGGAACACAACCAGTCAATCCAGCTACACTGTGGAGGATTTGAACCCCAGTCTCCATGTTGGTGGGCAGGAACTTTATACCCCTGCGGCCGGATGCCCAGAATTATGAATTATAATTGAGAGCACGACCAAATAATTCTCTTTTTCAAAAGAATTTCAGTAAAATACAAACATCAGAAGGCAATATTTTGATCTGAAACACTGCAATTGAAAGCGCAGAGCTGGGAGAAGTGTCAAATAAAATTAGGCCTTCTACATAATAATGGTCTATATCCCAAAGTATTTGTAAATGTATTACAGCACCTGGCTGTATTAAAGTATGCAGTACAAACAAGACTGTCTAATAACAGTGTGGCTTCCCTGTGCAATATTTTTCACAGCAGCCATTTTGACATGATATAGTAAGGTAAATACAGGTGTTATCAATGATACTAATTAAGGTTCCATTCTACTCACTGAAAAAGCTCCACTACACTAAATGGAACAGAACCTTAACAGTAGGAATATTGGTAACACGTTTGCCCTTCAATTTCATTGTGAAAAAAAAGGTAGTATTGTATGAGCATAACAGCTGTGATAGTAATGCATGCACATGCTAATGTGAGTTTTAGCCTACATTTTAAAATGTGAATTGAAAACCATGCTTCAATCTTACTGTAGTGGGAGAATTGCTTTCCATCATCCTTTTGCCCTGGACTACAGTGATGATATGCATAGCTTGAACAATCACCTATATGACAAGCTGTAAGCTTATTGTGGTAATGTTGCTGCTGAGCTTTGATTGGCATTATTGTTTCCAGATGTTGCAAGAGAAACAAGCGACCAGGTCTACGAAAACAAGCCCAAAAGAAGCGACTATACAGTAGGTCGCATCATCACACTCACAGGACGTCCCCAGCTAAATTAGCTAATGAGAGCATCAAAATCTTTTTTCTTATTTTTTTACCACTTGAACCCTCTTTTCCCCTCTTTTTTTAAAATATAAAAACAAACAAACACTTGAACCCTGTATAGATTGGCTATTTGAAAATAGCCGATCTGCAAGCTCACAACGTGTGGTGAGCTCGTAGATCTGCTATTTTCAAATGAATATCTGGAATATTTTTGAAACATTATAATAATAATAATAATAATAATGGATTTTATTTATAACGCACTTTACATTTACAAGAAATCTCAAAGTGCTTACAGAAGGCAAATGCATAAAAACAAACATCACACCAATAAAAGAAAACAACAACTAAGAAACAATTAAAACATGGGGGCATAAAGCCTAGAGGTAAAACCAGCAAAAAAAATGCTTTGCTAAAAAGGTAGGTCTTTAATCCTCTCTTATAACTACACAAATGTTGTATGGGGGTCCCTGGCACAAAATATTTTCAGATGGGCTCCGCGGACAAATAGACTATATTAATTTGGGGGTCCTTGACATGACAAGGTTAGCAAACCACTGATTTAAACAACATTATGAAGCGTTATTTACAAGCGATTAGACAAGCCCAAAGTCGCCTATAATAAGCAGAATTGGCAACACAGAGCAACGTCAGCTGAGCCACGCTGGGCAAGACCTAGCCGATTGAGTGTCTAAACGAAAGTACCAGAATTTGGTGGAAGTACCGCCCAAGGACGTTGACGTTTTACAAATCTGTTTACATTATCTGCATGGGAATGAAACGAGTGTTGTGATTGGTCAAAAAATATCGTTTCCGGGGGAAATACGTCAGACGGAAGTCCCGCCCCTATAGACAGTGTCTGCATTAGGTGTACACCACCTGGTGTACAGCTTGTCATTCTTTACCCAGCAATTAAAATCACATTCACAGAGTCAGTACACTGTACAAACTCTTACATACACATTATCTGAGAACTATTCATCCGGACCCAAGGAGTGGAAAAACTAGTGGACCCAGTATAGAGGGTCAGGGTAGGCTATCCAGAAGACTGGGCACCTGAGAACTGTGAGAAGTATGGCCAGTGGTGGCTTATCCAACGGGCTTGAGGTGCTGAAGCGCAGGGCACCAACCTCGGGGGGGCACCAAACGGCGTGAAGAAAAAAACGCGCCGGTGAAGCGTCATTTCTTTCCGCGCAGCGGCAGATTGAGCCAGATGTATGCCAGCAACCTGGGAATAAAATAACAAGATAAGAGTGAGAAAGCAGGGAAGACAAGAGCAAACGATATGCAGTACACAGATGCTGGGGTCTATATTTAGTTGTTGATAATTTGAATTATTTTTGTGATACTTTATATCTATTTTTATGGCGTTACTCTGCAAGAGAGAGAGAGAGAGAGAGAGAGAGAGAGAGAGTGAGTGTGAGTGTGTGTTTGTCCGGAGACAATCTGGGAACCCATTGATAAAAATGTAAAAAAGCACACAACCTTTTATGCACACTGCCATTAGGCCACAGAAGTACCTGCACTATTATGTTTTATACTTTTTGAAATGATTAACTTTTAACAACTATTTAATGTGAGGCAACGAAGACCTGATCCGGCAGAGACCTTGCCCAAATTTGGAGTCATACAACAAAGACAAATAGTAGAGGACCGATGTGACAGATTGGCCACATGAAGTCCAAAACCCTCATTGGACCCACTCTATTCTCATGTGTATCTGGCATGTATAATGCATTGAGTAGCCTACCGTCAGGAAAATGCTAGAACAATGATGCCATACCAGTACAGCTATGTCTGTAGAACTCTCTATGCATGTTATGACTGACGTGAGCCACAAGGGAATACCCTATGGAACTGGATGCACATCAGAGATGGAGAGCCATTTGACTACCAGATCTGGGAAAAGGGAAAGGGGGGTATTTTTGTCACAGCATATTTGCACGTACGTGGAATTTGTCCTCTGCATTTAACCCAATCCTAACTGGTATTGCAGACATGTAGTGAAGAAGAAGAAGAAAGAATGTTCATTGTTTCATCAGGTATATTATGTGCAGGAAAGCTCTCTCTGGCATACTACTCCTTCTCTCTGACCTCTGCCTGTTTCCAAGCTATATCTTGGATATCTTCTTATTAAATCGTCAACATGACTATTGACTTGGATCATTTATATTCGGCGTGCAGTGTACCATCCGTTAAGTACTGTATATATGTTGTTGTTTTTTTGTGTAGTCTTTCACTACTACTACTACCCACACACGTACACCAAACATGTTGCAGCATGTTGTACAGCATCAGAATGTATGTCTCTTCTTCGCCGCAAGTAAAGAGTGAAAGAAAGAAAAGGAGAAGAAAAAAAAATAAACCCAACATTTTCATGTGTTGCCTTAATCAGCAGAGATGCAGCCTAGAGACTGTGACATCTCTACTTCATAGTGGAGTTCATGTTGTGTCAGTTTCCCCACAGAGCTCCTCAGTCTGTCTCTGGGCCAAGGGAACCAGGGGGATTCCCTGGAGAAACACACTACTGGGAGGTTATTGAATTTGAAGGAAGGAGACAGCATAGGGGGGCGGTGTGGGGGGGTTAGCGCAGGCACAGTGAGTTGCTAGAAAATGACTGCACCATAATCCCACTAAGGAAGCAATCTTGGTACAGAAATACATTTGTATTTTGCTCACACACAATAGCTCTTTCTTTCTTTCTTTTTTGTTTGATGGATCAGTTTAAATCAATGGGATTTATGCCGAGAGGGGGAATGCAGTGGATGATTGTCTTTTACTGCCAGGCCTGAAGATGTTTTTTTTTCTTCTTCCCCCCGTCTCGTCACATTGCTCAATCACATATGTTCACATGAAGATCATTTGCTGTTCTAATCGCATTTGCATTCAAGCATTTCACTTACAGCTGTGATGCATATGTATGTTAAGTGCATTCCTTCATGCTGCATTGTACACTCTCTGTTCACTGTTATTATGACCTCCCTCTATGGGCATTACAATTTGAAATATCGAAATATTCCCATTCTCACGACTTCAAAGGCAGCTGTTACATAAGAAACATGCAAGTAGGGTTTTTTTCACCATATGTTTGCTCTCTCTATACAGTATATGTGCGCTAAGTAACAGCATTGCAAAGCATTTACACACATTTGTGAACACACTGTTGAAACTTAGAGTACCCTCAAGGTGTTTTGGTACAATTGCTTTCATGTCATTCCTTGGCTCCAGGTTATGCTCTTCAGAAAACAATCCTTGGCAGCTCAACTTGTGACTATTGCAGCTGTTGTCGCCTCTGTGTAGCCATTTCATTTTGCAGCCCCTTTAGCAATACATCCAGGATATCTCAAAGGGACCAGAGAGACCTCGGGAGACCAAAATGGACAGCCAAGCACAATGATACTTGAGGAAATTAGGCTGCATGGTGTCCCCTAAGACTCTGAGAATGTACAATATCTGCACTTTATTGCCTTAACACTTCATCTAACAAATAATTCAAATTCATATAGCTGCGTGCTTGATGCATGTGTTATTACATGAGTCCCCTGAGGCTGCTGGCTTTGTGTTGTGCTGTAAATCGGACGTGTAGCAAGCAGTGGACATCTGTGACATGTCTACACTATATAATAAAGATTATGTATGGCAGTTCAAACTATTGCATTGCTTAAAATGTATGAAGCAAATACGATGTCAAGTGGCATCCATGACAATAAACAGATAATCTGAACAACTACATTAAATGTAAATAACACACAAAAAACAAAAGCGAGAAAAATATGCAGAGTAGGAGTAATGATTCAGAAAGCTGTTATCTGTTCCATATCATCGTGTTGTAACTGTAGCCCATTTAATCTGTGCACAGTTAGTTACACAGTCACACTGAGGGTGAGTTGCACCAACAAGAATTGAATTAAATATAGCTTAGTGCCTATTAAGGATTTGTTGATCTAGGTTTTAATCTAATTCCAGTTGCGTTGCACCATTGCATTTTAAGCATTGCTTAGCAAAACCTTAACCAGCGACAAAGCATTAACTTGTGATAAAGCCTTGACCTGCGATTAATTTTGATCCTCTGTCTTGATGGATTGGCCAGTTTAAACAGAAACAATGCCACCCTCTTGAGACGAATCATCAGCCTTATTTGCTTTTTAGAGACAAGAATTGGCAACCTTAAAAGTAGCTCATGTAGGCAAAGAATAACTTATTTAAACAGTCTAGTGTAGTTTAATTGCAGACCTGACTAAAAAAATAAAATAATCTCATTACAGATGTGTTGAATCGCCACGTTAACCACCTTGAAAATTCTTCATCATAAAACTCAACATGGTTTCAGACGGTCCCCTATTTTCCATTGAGGAACTCTTTGGTTTTCTTCAGTCCATCTAATACAATATATCTTATAATATACCTACTTGATCATACTACAGCGTTACACAAAAGCATCAAAAGTAGCAGATCTGCAAGCGACCTGTTTTGAGCTTATCTGCTACTTTTGCCATTTTTTTATTTGAATCCTGAAAAGTAACCGTTTTGGACATTTAAATCAAAAATGTATCCCTAACGGAAATTTTAATCTGAGTTTAAAGTAGTGGAGCAACAGCCATGTTTCATGTGAAAACTAAAACCAAAATTTGAATTATGGCTTAAATGTAAATCTGATTATTTTTAAATGAGGTTTTAAGTTTTGTGCAACTGGATTAATAGATAAACCTTCATTTAATCCAGGTTAAACATGAATCCGTGTTGGTGCAACCCAGCCTCAGAGTTAACCACATGAGGATTATAGCGTGTAGATGTCATTGAGGTACTTTATTTGCTATGTCCAAATCTCTTGGCAGAATGACATGTAGACAAAACCTCCAATAACTGACCCAACTGCACAGTGCGATGGATTGACACTTTGTGCATGGGAGATATTTAATTACCTGGTAAGCAAACAGACCTCTTTTTTCACCCTTTGCTTGTTTTAATTATCATAATTGTGAAATCGCATCACACAATTTATGGATAATCAAACATGCCATCTTAAATTTGATGTAAAATTGCACTAATATAAAGAGACTGGGAAAATGTATTTGGGCTGTTACCGCTTTGTTGCTGATTAGTTTACAGGATATAATCAAGGGATCATGAATGTATTATGTTACTGTATAAATGCCTCCTCTTAGTCAATTAGTAAATAAGTAAGCTATTAGTAATTAATGTTTAGATCCTCATTTAATGTATTTTAGGTCAATAAGTCAGTATAGATTTCTTCCATGTTGTATGACTTATTTATGTGCCCAACTCTGGCATTAAACAAGTCATGAATATGATCTTATATGATTGATCTTAAATTAACACTAGCTGAATTTATCACACTAATGAATTTATAGCGCCATAGGCATAAAGTGAGAACATATTTGTTTGTTGTTTTCTTAATAATTGTTCAGATTTATAAATTTAGAGCACTATTCGATTGACCAAGAAAAAAAAAGAGCCAACTGTGAATTTTCTCTTTAGTCACGTGTCTGCATTTTGTTGCATTATTCTCCATAATTAATATTAGTACATAGGCTACAGTATATTTGCTTTGATATAACGATTTTGAGGTACAAATGTTACCTCATATATAAACAATACAGTCAACATACAGTACAGTAGTAGTGTGTATATGTCAGTCTCGCTGTATTCATTCAAACAAAATTAAATTAAAAAACAGAATGCAACATAAACACAATTATTTTTCTGATGTCTTTTTCATTTGTTTTATAAAAATGTCACGCAATAACTTATTTGAAACATTTTTTTTTTTTACTTGTTAAACCCATTTCTCTTTTAGTTAATACTGGAGTGCTGGATGAAATCACAACAAAGGACAAAAGCTGTACCGTACTGTATGCTTTTGAAGGCAGAATAAGAAGTTGTTAAATCACAGAAGTACTAAACAGAGATAATATACCTCTCAGTCATTATATGACAGTCATTGAAGTCACAATACACAATAATGTGTTTGATTTTCTGATTTCGAGGATGTACAATCTTCAAAACTGCCTGGATTAATGCCTTTAAAAGTGACATTTAGTAACAGTACATAAAGACCCAAATCAGTATCACATAACACAACCAACAATTGAAATAAAAAGAACACAAAATTATTTCCTTTTCTTTTTTGTATTAATAAATCTATGTTTTCTAATAGTTTTACGCTATGTTCTGTAATGCCTTTTAAAAAAGCCTTCTTCATCAAACAGTAGGCCTACCGCTTACCTTTATATAGTACCAAAAGGTCAATCCACTATTTGATCTTAAGCACACTTTTGATTTCTTGTCTTGCAATTGGACGTTTCATACTGTATAATGTGTTAATTCCTTTCATTACGTTTTCCTTCCAAACAAACCAAGAAATAGCATCTGGGCTGAAACATCCATAAGCGAGGGACATGCAATGCATATATGATGCACACATGCCCCCCCTCCATCTGTGGCCCACCTCTGTACCATTCACTATACTGTATTTGTAGTGTAAAGGTTATGCTGGGCGACAATTATGGACAAATAGCACGATATCGACATTGTGACAATATGGTGATGTGATGATAATATGTATATTTCAATTTCGAAAATGAGAGAGCAAAAATATATCTATCTACAAGCTCACAACACGTCGCAATGCTATGCGTTGTGAGCTTGCAGATTGGCTATTTCTGTTAATTTTTCAAAGTATAAAATAGGGCTCAAGTGATTAAAACCGCAGGACAAGATTTTTTTTTGTCATATCACAACATGATATCCAAAATCCCAGACGATAGCTAGTCTCATATCACAATATCGATATTAATATTGATATATTGCCCGCACCCCTAGCAGAGGTACAATGATATAGTAAGGTTGTCCAAAATGTCCAGTCCCATTATTACAGTCCCACATCAAAGTGAGCACACGGTATGTCTGAATAAAAGTCGGTGTGCCTCCTGTACGGAAGCATCCAGTTATACAGTATATCTATCTATACCATGACTGTCCACTGCACTTAAACATCACAAGGCCCTTCTTCATCTTCACTTAAACGACCAGGCAGGGTAGCAATGACAATGATAATTATTATCAATAATCTGTTGCATGTAAGGAAGTCAAATTTCTGCTCACATGAAAGGAAACACTTCTGCCAAAGTAATAAGTACCACCAGCGGAATCAGCATCAAAACACTGCCAAGTGAACGTTAACAGTGCATTTATTATATGCAGCAGCTTACCCTCACATATAGCACACCAGGAGCTTTCTAATACACTCTTTGAAATCTGATGGCACAGATACCAAATGTAGCACATCAAGAGAGCAGCCATATGTTGTGTTTTTAGGCTTCATTTATATTCTAGTAGTGTCTCCGTAGGGCTACAGTTGAACCCTGCGCAGAAGATCCGTCTGGTGGGTCACCCACATTTATTGTGGAACATGATTTTGAAAGACATCCGGAGCTAACCAGGCTGGCACGCCATTATGAAAATTATGAGCTTTGTTTCATTTTTTTATTAACCTGATAGTTATTCAATATTCAGAGTTGATCAAATTGGCTTATCTGGAACATTGGTTTCTGTTTTCAGGATTGTTGGCAATAAATGGAAAGCATTGCGGTGTGCACTCCAAGATGTTTCAAAATGTTCCTTTCATATAATAACATTAGTCATTACAGTAGCCGTAAGACTACAGACAAATAGAAGTACAATATCTGATGCCATTAGTCATACTATCAATCATCTACAATTTGAATCCATATTCTCCACTGAGAACAGGCTCATTGTTAATAACCACCACAGACAGCAACTTTTGTGTGTGCGTGTGGTACTATATATATATATATATATATATATATATATATATATATATATATATATATATATATTACTACACGCACAGTATATATGCAGGAAAGTGAAAGAGTGCAACAAAAAGTATAGCAACATCACGTGTAGACATAAAATTGCATTAGTCAGGATATTGTGATGAAAATGACTATGATAAGCCTGATGCTGTTGAAAATTAGTTTTTTGAATTTCCATTTAACTGAAATATGTCTGCGTGCCCCGTTTGTGCTCAATTGCAACAAACATTTTAGATTCACCCTTGATTCATAGTATCTTCTACCCAAAATGGGTCACTTATTTTTCCACATCTTTCCTCAATCCATCCTGCATGGTTTCAACATACTAGGGGGAAAAAATGCATATACTGTAAAGTATAACCTGCAGAGTGGAATAGTGGAGAGTAATGAGTAATGTGTTTGGGTGAAATGCTCCTTCTTTAAGATTAAGGTCAGTTATTTTTGTGGGGGGAAAAACACAAACTTCGCAAAGGCCACCTAAGTGGCAGTAGAGCTTCAAATGAGAATGACTAAAGGTCTGTCAGAACGTGTTAATAGAGCAGATCACACCTATCATTACCAAGATGACTAATGGCTAAACCGCAAACCATACATTCAATCCAGGTTTAGCACAGAGTCCTGAATAATGCCTTACTCCTCACAACTGTTAATTTGGCTGTCCTGTGAAAAAAGCATGCACACTGTATCTTACTTGCAATTAAAACATTTTGTTTCAATAACATGTTTTGATGGCAAGTAAGAAAGGTCGCCTCTCACACATGTGTTGACTGCCTGTTGTGCTCCGATGTGCCTGACCTGTCCACCAACATTATTCAGCAAAGCTGTGCAAATGGCTTGTTATTTATAAATTCAAACGTATTTCTCTGCCATATTGACCCGCCACAACCCAATATATGATCGATTTATTTCACACGTAATGATACATGGCTAGACAACTGTACACATTATATCAAACTAACAAAAATAAAGGAGTACATAGTTGAAACGCAGGAAGCGTAAATGGCATTTAACATATGAAAGTTACACTGTAAAAATGTGGATCGTACAATTGTCATACAACCAAACATTACTATTATTATTATACTGTACATTTCCATTCATTCCGGTCATCCACAAGATGGATGTCAAATCCCTTCTTAGATGCTGCTGTTAAGATATACGTGTCAGATCGTCCTTGTGACAGCATTTTATGGCATGACCATGGTAACCATAAGCAAGGAGGTCATATCAAATTCCTCACTAAAAGCAAATAACTGGCTACTGATCTGATTCAAATAACACATTGTCAACACTTTACTTTGCCCATACAGGTCTTTGCATTGTATTACCTTACTGTGTTTGTTTGTGAAACATCATTTTACCTTTATTTGATGCTGGCATTTAAGTATCAGAGCTGTCGATTCAAAAAAACCAAGTTAGCTGGCTTTTACAAAATACATAATATACTCTCAGAACACAAAAGTTTGTAATGGTCACTGCTGAAGCAACAGACAAAAGTTTGTCAAACAGAGATTCGCGTTTACCATCCTACAACCTAGATGGAGTGTATGTCACAAAGCCAATTCAAAGATTCACAATGAGTGTTGCAATTGAGCCCTTATGTTTCTGAGAAGTAGCCGAACTCAAAACATGTTATCGTATAACCAACTTTCACAATCGCCGTCCCCTGATTATTCACAAAGAAACAAACTATACCAGCTTATACATCCGCCCCCAAAATATCTCTGCATTGGAGTCTGCAATGTTACATATTCAAATGAAAATATATTTATATCATTTGTGGAATTTTCACAGTAGTTTGTACTGCACTGTACCTTTTGTCCTATTATCTGCCTACATAATTTTCACCTTGAGGGAGTCTTTTTTCAGTCGCATGAGAGAGTGTATGTTTTCTGTCGAAGAGAAATGTCTTGAATTCTGCTCTGTAATGTCTGAGATCTTCAGTGTGGTGAATGCTGTGCATGTCTTTTCATCTCGGCTGGCCAACAACAACTTGGGGATTGAGCTACAGTACTTGGAAAGGCTATTTTTTTTCTTTTTCCCTATGAGAATACAACTTGTAGAAACCGCAAGAAACATTTGCTTTGGCACAGATTTACATTGTAGTAATGTCCATTCCTTTAAACTCCATGGCCTGTGATCGTTACTACAAACACAAGTGGGCCATTGTGATAATCCTTGGCTCAGTACACTGTCACTGACCAGTCTATGTGTTTGTGTATTGCCGTGTCAGTCTATCCTCTCCCCTGGTGTAATGTCAATGCACTCTAGTGTTTAATCGTTCCGCGCATAAACCCTGCCATCAATCCCCTCTCTGTTTTTGACTCTTGCTCTCCCTTCCCCTCTCTCTCTCCACTCTTGCTTTGTTTTCAGATCTGGGTTTCTTGGACGTTTTCCTTCGAGCCCCCCTTGAACAGAAGAGGCTCCATTTGGGGATTCTGGTTCTGGCCCATGAAACCCTTGATCGATCCATGTAATCCCATGGTGGGCATTGGGAGAGACATCGGCAGGGGCGGGGACATGGAGGGGTTGGTGTTGGCGCCGTTGCCAGACGTGGCGAGCAGATTTGCCGTGGAGATTGGGACTGATGTGCAGGAGATGGGGATGTCCATGCATTGCTGGTTGCCCTTGTTACTGAGGATGCCCCCGGTTCCCATTCCTTCGCTACCAATGCTAAGACCCATCACGTTGTTGTTGAAATGATGGGACTTGTAGTAATGGTTGAGCGTGTCCGATCGGCCGATGTTGGGGAGGTTGACGATTTCCGGGTGATGTCTCCGCAGAGTTCCGTCTCCTCCGCTGCAGGATTGCATGGTATTACATCCACCAGAGATGCCACTTCCGGTGCCAGCTCCGATTTCATCTTCCACGTTGATGATCTCGATGGCTCGGGCCGGGCCGTGGTGCTTGTGCAGTTGGTGCTGCTTCCTAAGCTTATAGAACACCACCAACATCACAGCAGCCATAAACGTAATGGCCACAAAGCAGCCAATGATAATCTTAGTGGTTTTCATCACATCATCTAGACCCGGAATATTAGTTACATCCATTATGGACACAGTCACTGCCTTTTCAGTAGCTCTGTTGGCTCGTGGGGACAGGGAGGACAGACCAGAGAGGGAGGGCGTTATGGTGACCCCAGGCCGGCCCTGGGGTCGTCCCGGAACAGTAGGACCCGGGAACTCTATTAACGTCTCATTGATATACTGCCTGGCTGAATTCTCTTCTTGTACTGTCTCCACAGTCTCCACGGTCACTGTGGTGAAGTAGCTGTAGGCGTTGGTGGGGTCAGAGGCAGACACATTAAGCACGGCTGTGGCGGTGGTATTGCCAGCGGAGTTAGTCACCATGCAGGTGTACTGGCCAGTGTCTTGCACGGTCACGTTGGTGAAGTTAAGCGTTCCGTCGTGGAGCACCGAGATCCGCACTCGATACGATCCGTGGGTCATCAGGGTGCCATTGGGAGTGAGCCAGTTCACCGACGTCATGGAGGTGCCGGTGCGACATTTCAGCTCGGCGGCCATGCCCTCCGTGACGTTGAGGTCAGTGGGCGGCTCCACGATCACCGGAGCATAGCAGGTGAAGTGACTCTGATCCAGCTCCCCGATGTACCTGCCCTTCAGACCTGGGGGGGCGTGGCAACGGGCACAGCATGTGGTGTTGCTGGGCACCGTCTCCTTCAGCCACCAGCTGAGCCACAGGACATCGCAGTTGCACACCCAGGGGTTGTGGTTGAGGTGCACCCTCTCTAGCTGGTGCAACGGGGTGAAGAGGTCATGGGGCAGGGAGTGCAGGGAGTTGTGGGAAAGGTTGAGCTCCTCCAGGTTCTTGAGGTCGTCGAAGGCGTTGCGCTCGATGACCGACACCCTGGAATGCATCAGCCATAGTTTGCGTAGCGACACCAGGCCCTGAAAGGATCCAGGTCGCACTATCCCCAGCTGGTTCCCAGACAGCTCCAGCTCCTCCAGTCGCACCAGCGGGGTGAGGTTGGGGATGTCCTTCAGGCCACACATGCCCAGGTTCAAGAAACGCAAGTTGACCAGACCCTCAAAGGCGGCCTCGGAGATGAAATCCAGCTTCCTGAGTTCACCGAGGTCGAGGCGACGCAGAGAGGGAACGCGGTGAAAGGCGAAGGCCGGCAGCGTCTCAATGGGGTTGTTCCGTAGCCATAGCTCCCGTAGCTTGCTGAGGTACTCAAAGGCTTGCGACGGAACCACCGTGAGACGGTTGTCAAACAGCTCCAGCGTGTTGAGGTTTGGAAGGCCATTGAAAGCTCCCACCTCAATCTGTCGGATGTGGTTCTTAGAGAGCTGCAGGATTTCCAGGTGCCGAAGATGCTTAAATGTGTCAGACTTGATCACCTGATGTGGGCGACAAATACACATTGGTTTAGTGAATATACACACAGTAAAATGCACGTGGTACACAGGCACACTGTAGCATCACCAAGTGCAATCCTTCTTTTAAAAAATTGTTTGTTTTGTGTGTCCTGCATGCAGGCCAAAGCCATTTAAAGGGCATTTTCAGTGATGTTCAACCTAAATCCCACTGTTCTGATGAGAGATCAAAACTAAAGTGTGGGGAAAAAACTGTGGCTCTGCAAAATGTTGACGTCATGAAACGATTAAACGATGACTTCAAGTGCATCATATCACGTTATTGTTTCACGACCTAAACATTTCACAGAGATATACACAGAAATCATTCATTTTATTGCCATATTCTATTATTGATCTTCTCACAGCAGAACAACGCGATTTAGGTTATAAATGGGTGATGTTTAGCCCATGTTTACCTGAATGGTATTCTCCTGTAGATTGAGGTATCTTGTGTTCTCTGAAATACTCTCAGGTACTTGATCGAGAGTCTTCCTCGTACAGATGACACGGCTCGCCTGATTGGAGCAGGTACAGGGGCTGGGGCATGGGGGTGCTGCCTCCGTCAGCTGAGGTCCATGGTTGTGGAACCACAACAAGAGCTGGACCAACCAGAGGAGGGGGGAGGGGGCACAGGGGCCGGTCACCATGACAACACGCATGGCAACTGAGTCATGACCCGCCCCTATTCCAATGATGTCTGTAAGTCACCTCCAAACTGAGAAAATTAAGTGCTTTTGTTGGTGCTCATTATTCTACGCTCCCATTCTTGAGGTTTTTTTTGCTTCAAGCAGTCCCTTTAAAATACTGTGTGAAAGAGGGCGATGTTATATTAAAAACTCTGCCTGTTTATCATTAATGGATTCTCATTTTACTTGGCTCATGTTTGTTTGAATATCAAACGCCTTGTATTTTTCAGCATGTCATTTTTAGGGAACTATGAATTTAGTTCCCATGACATTTATTGGAGTAGAGTAAATTGTGGGGAGGGACTTGCTCTTGAAAGAGATGTCTCTGTGGAGGTTGAGGCTCGTCTGGGAGAGAAAGAGAGAGAAAGAGACAGAGACAGGGAGAGGGTCAAATAAGTACACCGTGCAGTAAGACTTTAACATATTGCTACAAGCATATACAGTACATGCAAATACACTCAGCCTAGAATCTAAGTCAGGACAGCTTAGGGTACCATTGTCATGTGAATACAGGATATCATGGAGTGAATGTGCCAGACCGCATGGAAAGCCAAGATGGGTTTTACGTTAAGACTGAAGCAGTGGCTCTCAAATCCTGTCCTGCAGTCTAACTGGTGAGTCAGCTGCCATTTTATTCTCAGGTTGAGGTAAACATCTGGGTCACGCAAAAACAATTCTAAGAGCTCAAGCTGGATCATGAGCGCTGCAGCAGTCCCATTAAGATGACAGCAACATGGATTTTAGCCCGGAGTCTCACCCGAGTTTCATTGCATACACAGATAAATCCTGAGTGTTATATTAGCACTCAGGATTTTACTATGTACTGGCTAGACACACAAGCACGTTTAAAATATAAACAATTAATGCACAGAGATATCACATGCCCTCTAAAAGGAAATGTGCGAGCGCACGCACGCACGCACGCACGCACACACACACACACACACACACACACACACACACACACACACACACACACACACACACACACACACACACACACACACACACACACACACACACACACACACACACACACACACACACACACACACCTCTGCATTGTTTTTGTTATGCCTGAGCCTACAGTACGTTATCTTTGCTCGTTTGTTGTCAGGTTAGGACAGGAGGCCCACCGATGACAGTGTTGACATATCGTAGTGTGTGCATAGGGGTCATTGTCGTGCACATGCGCACACACGCGCGCGTGCGCACACACACACACTCACTCACTCACACACACACACACACACACACACACACACACACACACACACACACACACACACACACACACACACACACACACACACCTCTGCATTGTTTTTGTTATGCCTGAGCCTACAGTACGTTATCTTTGCTCGTTTGTTGTCAGGTTAGGACAGGAGGCCCACCGATGACAGTGTTGACATATCGTAGTGTGTGCATAGGGGTCATTGTCGTGCACATGCGCACACACGCGCGCGTGCGCACACACACACACACACTCACTCACACACACACACACACACGTTTAATACATTTTATGTTATATAAAAGATAGATGATGGAGAGCTATATTTTTCCAAAAGCATTTCTTTTTAATGAAATGCAATGAAAATGAATTGCTTGTCACCTCTCTGCTCTCCTCTGTTTTAGACCTATGATAGAGAGATGAGGATTACACGACACAATTTACACACATCTGCTAATCCTGGGGTATGGTATATTTAACCGCCTAAACCGTATATACTTAGTTGACCGGGGTTCTTCCAGGGCTCTATCCTTTGCCCCTATAGTTTCCCCACTACGCCAAATCGATTTGTCGAAAATAGCCAATCTACAAGCTCACAAAGCGCCGCAACGCCCCTGAATATTGACGCAAGGGTCCGTGTGGTTAAGCAATAAATCACGACAGGCAATGGTAAGGGGCATTGAGATCAAAGTTCACCATAAAGGTTGTTTTGGATTTCACCTTGACCTACATTTAGCAGTCTAACGTGGAGTTTTAGCCGTAGAGGTGACATAGAACTGTACTCAATGGTGTAACGTAACTAAGTACATTTACTCAAGTACTGTACTTAAGTACAAAGGTATTTTTTCTTTACTGGAGTATTTCCAATTTTCAATACTTGTACTTCTACTCATCTCAGAGGCAAATATTGTACTTTTAATCCACTACAATTATTTGTAAACTTTAGTTACTAGTTACTTTGCAGATATCAATTATTATATTATAAAACATACATTAACCACTTAAGCCCTATTTTATGCCTAGGCTATTTGAAAATAGCCGATCTACAAGCCCACAACGCGTCAACGCGTCGCACTGTGACCTTGTAGATCTGCTATTCTCGCCGAATGCTCACCCCAGAAGGGAGACCAGGGTTCATGTGGTTAATTAAGAGTGGTATGCAGCTATTCATCAGCTAGATCAGTGAAACTTTTTAGCCCAAGACCCAAAAGAGAAATTAGACATTTGCCTGGGAAACTAGTGAAAATAGCAGATCTACAAGCTCACAACGCGGTGCTGTAGATCTACTATTTTCACTACTTCTTAAACTTAAAAAAAAAGAAAAAATAGATATATTGGTCCACAACCCAAAGATGGGTCCCGACCCACTGCTTGGGAAACAGTGAGCTAGATGATTGGAGTGCACTTTTGTTCCATCAACTACTTTTATATTGTGCCTGTGTCTCACCGCAGGTCAGGCTTTGGTGACACTGCCTCTTCTAGATGCCTTGTTCCAGAACCCCGGAAGGGCTCGGCCAAGTGTGGTCAAGTTGGAGGGTTCTTATATAGTAGTTTGGGGAAAAGCTATTTTTAGTATCCTTAGGTAGGAACACTTCATTAAAAATGTATTTTGTGATATTTGAGTGATCACTTATTTAATATACCTAATTATTATGATCCAGGTTAGATCTGTGAGATAACTGATTATCAACTAGTATCTCTCACTATCTGTAGGATAAGCCAGGGGGTCTGTGCGTAAAGTAAGCAGAAGGCTGGGGCTGGGCAATTAACCGAAAATATATCGAAACTGATGTTTAGAACCAATAACCGAGTTAATCTTGCACATGTAGGTTAATCGATAAGGAAAGGTTTTTCATTAAAAAGAACATTATACCAAATCGACACAAAACGATAAAAAAAAATGATTTTTTATAACATACCAAATTGATTAATCTTATTAAACACATAATCCTGTATTATACTTTGTTGTACAATGGTGTCAACAATAGTGAAAATAGCAGATCTGCAAGACATAGCTCGTAGATTAAGCTTGTAGCAGATCTGCTATGAGGCAAACGTTCTAAATAATCAGGATATTGATTTGAAATCATATGGCCCACCCAGCCCCACAGGAGGCTGGAGCTCTTCGAGATCAAATCATACCGGCCTTGTTGATAGAGAGAGGCCAGATTGCGGTCTCCTGCAGAGGGCTTCACATTTAAAGGGCATATAGCCTGAAAGCGCAGATTTGAATTTCGCTTACACATATTTTTGCCTTTTTAAGTTTTGTAGGGTTTTTTTTTCCCATCAGTTGGCCATTCTGTCTACATGGTACATTTATTTCATGGGAATTCACTGCTGGAAAATAAATAAAACTAAACAAAAAAAAAACACCAGGACTGCAGAACCGTTTCAAATAACTCTTTTTATGTGGCTGAGCTCCTTGGTCAACCTTATCATAGTGTCTCATATAGTCAAGAATGTAACTCTGTGTTAGGTTAAATGACCTGACTCGTTACATACAAATGCCTAATGGCGTCAGATGCAGAGGCTCATGTCCTGCATGATACAGCACCCATAAGTGGTGTGCATTATGCAGCAATTACAATATTCTGGGATAGTGTTTTGGTCCTGAAACCTTGCTGCCTGTACACACAATTCTGTACACACAATTCACACAGTGTAAGCTGGCCATAATCACACAAAATTCCCATGGACTGAGTGGATAAATCCTTGCCAAAAATAAAACAATGACAAAATGTTGAGCAACAAAGGAGGAGGGTGAAAACATGAAATTCCTTTGATTCCTTTAACCACAGAATGCCAGTAAACTGTAATTAATAGCCAATTTGAATTAAATGTTTATTGTCTTGTCATAATTTGTGTGGCAGACAGGAAAGACATAAGGAAAACCATGCCAAATCAACACAACTGCATAATGCAGATAAATAACAGCTGATAAGACCAGAGTGAAATGGAAATGAGTGAGAGCTAGGTACACACACCTACAGTACAGAGAGAAATGGCTGCAAGCAACAGACTCCCTAAATGTAGAAAATTTGGTCAAGCGGCTGCCCAATTAATGCTTCCACCACGAGAGAGAAACGGCTCACTGCGTGTTCAAACACTTTGGGTTTTCTACCTACTAAGTACCATCCTGTCACTAAAACCTGTCCCGTCTGATCAAAGGGGACAAGCTATTAGGCTACTTTTAGCTCACTGAGTAAAATGCTGTCACTTTTTTGGGGGGGAAGAGACTTTTTGACGACCCTTTGGATTCCTCCAGCATTTTTACACCATGATAGACATGGCGTTTTAAAAGGTTTAATGGCAGCCCTTTAGCATCCCCTCTCTCTCCTATGCAGCGGATGCATGCGCTCCTAGAAACATGGTTGCTGTGGCAACCCGGCTCACTCACCATCTTGTGTTTCAGTGTCCAGTGCCCTGTTCTACAATACTGTACTGTATGTGGCTAACCTTGTATGAACACGAGTCCCACTAAAAAATTGTCAACAACAAACGAGTCAAAAGAATCGGAGTTCAAATGAATAATTTAATGCATTCGCTTTTCTAGCCTTTTTTTTTGCCCAGTTTAAAATAAGCCATGTTTCTCAGTAGAATCCTGCACTGCAGGGCAAAAGACGGAAAGTCAAAAACGCTGTGAGGTTAAATATGAGGATTCAATATTTATTTACTTTAATCTGCCTTTCGAATAAAGAGATTTTATTAGCAGGTAACATAACCTAAATATACACTTCCCAAAAGTCCAAGGAATCCACAGAACGATATGCAGAGTGTGAGCTTGAACTTTGGCCCTCATTTAGACAACAAAAGGAATACATGCACCACAGATCTTCCTGTACAAAGGCTGAGGACTGGGTCAACAACAGACTTGACTAAAACATTGCGGTGAGAACACTTAAAACAGCCATTAAGAAAGCTCATAAGGGAGCGTATGCTAAATATAGACTTTTTGAAATGTCCCACTCCATAGCCATACATCCCTCAAACACTTCACTAACGCACGTACGCACACACACACAAACACACATTTTACACCCGATGTAATTGCAAAATTGTGTCAGTCTCTATTCCATAGCCCTCATTATGTGGATTTCCTAGAGGACTCTCATCCCTGCTGTATGCACCAAGCAGTCACACTCAGTTATTGTTGTGCATCCCATAAATTCACAATGTCAGATTTGTTTTTGTGTTTTTCTGAGTGGCTTTCTCTATTCAAACTGTGCGATCCACATCCATGACTTGACAGTTCAAAGGATGATCTCTGGATGAGAAGACAAAAACACCTCAACACAGAGATAATCAGTTGATTGTATCACCGTTTCTCAATGTCTGGTCCGGGGCCCCACCAGGTATCCAAATGGACCCCCTGTGAGTTCTGTAACTCTGTGAGTGTACAAATGGAAATATTTGTAATCTTTGGGACCCCAATCTACTGTAAAATTCTTGGGGTTAATCTCACTCTGAGAATGTACAAATGTTGCCATTTGTACACTCTCAGAGTGGGGTCATTTTGGACCCCTTGGTCCCTGGACTCGATGTTGAGAACCATTGGATTATATGCTTACTTTGGCCAGTGATCCCACAAATGGAGGAATTTGTTTTAGAGCAGAGAGAAATGCTGTGTAAATTGCATCTATATTTGACACCCTGCAAACCAAAATAAGCAGGTGTACGACCCTTGAACCCTACAATGGTTGTGTATTGTGATGGTATTTTGAACAGAATTTAAGACAGTGCCAAGCTCCCACCTCAACCCACCTCTCATTCTCACAAAACATAAGTGGCTAGTGACCATGAGAGAGGTAATGATGGGGGGAAAAATCGTTAATGTCCATCCTTGGAAATATATGGATGGTATACCAATAAATAATTCAGAATTACAGAAAGGCACTTACTATATAAGCTTCGATATTTAAAAATATCTATGTTTTTTTTTCTATCAGCAATGGATCAAAACCAAAGGCTTAGGCAACTAACCATTATTGTCCATCTGATATTTCTCTTGGCAGGTCGAAAGATGTGGAAATAGCAATGACCTTTCTCAGCAATGCATGTCAAAAGAATAAGCTACAGTATCAAATGCCATACTTGGAATGAATCAGCAAACAGTCTTGTTATTGTATTAACTCACCCTCTAAATGTTGTCAATGCTGATCTGATCCTGTAGATACACCACATGACAGGAAACGAGCAACAATGTACATGTCTCCTCATGGGCTTGGATTTTATTAATGTTCTATAAGGCCTGTTACCAACCAATATTAGTGTGTTTTACTTTCACTTGACTGAAATCAATGAGTTTTTTTTCACTCTGCATTTTTCTTATCCCTGATCTTAGCCCTTTGCTCATGTCAATAGCTGGTTGCAACGGTGTAGATATTGATCTATTCAATCAGGCCTAAGAGAGAGCGCTCAGTCGTGAAAAGACAAATTAGCTGCAAGCTGCTGACCAATTGCTACAACCCAATCACATCATTGTAATGGCATGACTCTATCAATGGCTCGTTCCCCACAAACTGAATCATTATGGTTTATGCAGAGGCACAAAAAAAAATCATAATTGGTGGCGTGGTATTTCTATTTAACCACTTAATTAAACCCCAGCGTCCGTATATATTGTGGGGAAAGCATCCACAGAAAATAGCAGATTGACAAGCTCACAAAGCGTTGCCTTGAAACGTGTTGTGAGCTTGTCGATCGGCTATTTTCAGCGAAAGCTTTCCCCACAATAACAGAAAACTGAAAATCCACTAGTATGGCGCCCTGAGGGACTCCGCTCAACCATATATGGGTTTTTAAGTGGTTAATAAACATTTAGGGATCGAGGATAATGTGTTTGGGGTGTTATCTGTAGCCTGCACAAGGCCCAATTAGACCTCATGTATTTACAGCTGGTCTAGAAGGAACACAAAGCGACACAGGTGCAGCAGGGCTAACATCATCTACAGTAACTATGACAACACTAAATTGATTCAGAACGTGGGAAATCGAGATAGGACGAGGCGCTGTGTTCTCCAGTATTGTGAGAACCGGTATACGATTATTTGAAAATAAATCAACTAAAAAAGGACAAAACCATTTACCCAGCTTTAATCTTTGACCAGTGATATAGCCTTTTTTCTTTTTTTTTAATTAATCAATTCTCTGATATATATAGCCTAATCATGGGGGGTCATACCTTCCTAATAACCAGTCAAACCATTATTTTTTCAAATAAAACCACACAATCTCTTCTCGTGAAGCTCCTAGGATGATATGTCTTACAATTCCGTTATAACAGAATGGCCTTATTCATCTATGCAGCTGCGCGTCGCTACGGCGCACCTTCTCTGGAACGCAATTGAAATTCTGAATAGGCCTAATTCTGCACATGCTGCATTACAAAATGGCTTGCATCCATTCTCTCCTCTTCTGGGTAATGACAACACATTTGGACACAAAAATATATAACAGCAGCAACACCACCACCAATAATAGACTGAATCTTCCTTGGGAAATAATGTCAGTGGTTAATGTGTTATTAGTATGCTTACCGTACATAAGGTATCATTTGATTTCCAACACCTTTTCAGGATCTATCGTGTAAATTCCACTGACATCGACACTGAATGCAATTCTGTCATTATTTGACATTTTTTTCCCTTCGTAAGCCTATACTCCTTTCCATTCGTGGCACATTCACCCATTTCATCATTCCTATTAATTGATCCCAGCATCCTAACAGATGGTACAGTAGGTATGAAATGCAATCATTGCGATCGGCCATTTCAAACCTTTTCTACCTGTGTGCATCCGACAGATCATAGACATACCTTAACGTTTCCGTGGCTGATCGTGGGGTTCGACGGTTTTTCTCTCCTTCTCGTCAGTGTTTTAACCTCTCTATCTATCTCCCCCGTTTCTCTCTTCCCTACATTGATCCGCTCGTTTCCATCCAGGCTATATATGAGCTTGCCTCTTGTGTCTTTTCCTCTTTCCGCAGCGCCAACGCAACGAGGGGAGGCTATACGGCGATATGGCAGCTTGAAAAAGATGAGCAACACAATCCACACAGCGGAGAATGTAGTGTTCGGATGGAGAATATTGAAGATTGTGGTGCGTTATTTTCACTCAAGGAGCCACGTTTTAGAATGAGCGCATCCGAGCGCCGAGCTCATCCTTGGAGACGCGCATACAGGCAGCAAACGGGACGGCGCCCGCTGGGCAGAGCATTTTGCGTCCAGCATAAGCGGCTCTTTACGCACATTCCGTATGTTCGAATCTGAATCCCACTAAGTGAGCATTGGAGGAGGAAGGAGAAGAAGAGGAGGAGGAGGAGGAGGAAGAAGGACCAACAGTTCATGGAAATAAAAGCCAGAGCTCATCAGGTGCATTGAATGATTTAGGTTATGATTTAGTAGCATGTAGTCCTGAGTAAAAAGGTCGTTTTAGGATTGCCTCTAGTTTGTAGGTTTATTGGTCTCAAGAGGTTTTATAATCATGCCCCCTCAGTAGCACAGCATTCCATGATCAGCAGGAGGAATTGATCCCATTCAGTCATGTTAAAAATGATTGATGGTGATGATTTTAGGCAGGTTTCCATTGATTTTGGTACATTTTCAGATTTTGGTCTGTTTTTCAGATTATTCATCAGTTGTTGGATCAGTTAGATGCAGTTTAAAGTGGGCATGCAGAAATACTAGGCTATTTCTGGCCAATGCAATCATAGTATTGAGATTGTCCCTAAACCCCATAAACTTTATTTGGTTATTTACTACTGTGCATATTTCTAATTAATGCGCATTGCCAACACATACATTTTGGTAATGACATGAGTAAACTTGGCTCCTACTGACGAGGCTTTGCAATCCTAACTGATAATTCACTTCTTCACCCCAAAGTAGTTCTCAATCAGGACTGGGGTCTATATGCATTAATTTATACCCACCATCCAAACTGCAGTGTCATTCCCCTCTACATTATCCACACTTGGAGAGCAAGCCTTTGACAGGCCCTGAGGTTTGTTTACTGAACCCAAACTTTAACAGTTCCTGGGAAAACCTTCAAATGCACTTAAGAAACATTTGCAGAGCACTAAAATGCAGTTGGAAAATAATAAAAAGTTCCAGAGTTAAGCACTTGTGGACTGCTGTGCATTTCCAATTAGTGAATTGGAAAGGATGTAGGAACGGTAATAGCCAATAAAGATTGTGTTAGTCCATAAAGATGCCTTTTTCTTTCACTAGAGGCCCTGTATATATACCAGTATCGATCATTGCCGTGCGTACATGTGTGTGTGTCCTCACATGTCAAATGCCTCGGCAACCCACTTTATGCCACAGGCGTATTCTGCCAATAAGAAGCTATTACTTATAACGAATCTGATGGTGCAAAATCAGCCACGTACTGTATAGCTCAACCTTACCAAATTAACTCATGCAGACTGATCCTAAACACTCCTCATTCTGCCTCAGCTCATACTGTAAGGTCAAAGGACACACCGTAGCAGATATGTTCCACAAAGCCCCCCCCACCCCACCCCCCCCACAAAGGTACAACACACTCTCCTCTCATAATCTCTCTCCTTCATTCCTTCACCCTCTCCTCCCTTTGCTCCTCCATTCCTCCCCCGCCCTCCCTGTGAATGCCGTAGTGAGCATTGTTCACAACCGCTAGCTTTTGCCGAAAGCCGCACAGCAATGAGGTCTCTGTGCCTTTTGCCTCTCTCTTCCTCTCCTCTTTCGCCCTCCCTCTCCCCTCTCCGTCGCCCGTCTCCCACCCCTCTCTCTACCTCCCTCCCCCCTCTCTCTCTCCCCCCCCCTCTCTCTCTCTCTCTCTCTATTAAATTTCCAGTCACACAGTGGTGCAGAGGATATTCCTCCTTTCCCTCTCTCTTGTGATCCTGCTCATTTCCCCCACACTGGTGCTGAAATCTCACCCCTCATCCGAGCTCTCTCTCTCTCTCTCTCTCTCTCTCTCTCCCTTCCTGGCTTCCGTTCAATGCCTCCTCTCGCTCTCCTCTTCCCTCTGTACATCTTTTTTTTTTTTGCCTTCCAACCCCCGCGCCATTTCAAATGATTCCACGCCACCAATGCCAAACCTGCACCCCCGGCCCCCCCCCCCCCGCCACACACTTTTTTTTCCACACTCTGCCCTCACTGTGTCATTGCACTTTGCGTGCGTGCACATGTGGGCGCACGCACATGCATACATTACATACATACATGCACCATGATCTTTAAAATCAGCCTGGTCATGTACCCATGGCATGTCCTCCACGATTCCCCCATATGCATGCATGCCAGGCTAAGTATGTGTAAATATGCGCATGGTGTTGTGATGTGTGTACATGTGTGCATGTGTGAAAGTGAGTGCGGGGGGACCCTTACGGCTCCATTTTCACACTTTCAGTTAACCATTTTAACCCCCATGCAGCATGCCTATTCTGGTATATATACCTGCTATATTCAAAAATAGCAGATCTACAAGCTTGTAGATCTGTGTCATTTTAGATTTTAGCGTTGGCTATTCAAAAATAATTCACTGCAAGCTTGTATTTTTTTTAAAGTGAAGAGAACTACTGACTTAGAAGGCATTTTTTTGAGTCGGCCTCAGGCCTTAATGGGTTAAGTGGTTAAAGCAACACTCAGGAGTTGGTACAGCAGTGGTTCTCAGACCGTTTCATGTCAAGGACCCCCAAAATGAGCTGTATTTGGCCGCGAACCCACCATCTCAAAATATTTTGTTCCAGGGACCCCCAGAAGCAAAGATTTGAGTTACAAATGTTCGCTTTAAAAAATATATACATTCAAACATTTGCACAAATGTTCACGATTTTTCAAAAATGCCCAAAAAATAAAATATGGATAAAGGGGTTAAAATGATTGTGACGCTTTATTAACTAATTTAGCTGGGGGTACCACCCGAGGGGACCCCTCGGGGTCCCCGGACCCCACTTTGACAACCAATGGTGTACAGTACATGTGCACGGACCGTAAATGGACAAACATGTCCAAACCGCTGTATTGCTTGTGTCATCAGTATGACATGGCTCCACTCTCCGGGTGTCAGTGCAGGGCACACTAATCCCACTATCGAGAGCCGGGCGCGTGCAGCATCTCCAGTAACTCCACAAACCCCATAAACTCTTAATGCTGTGTTAGGAGCCACGGGGGAGGAAGGGAGGGATGCAAGGATTTGGCAGTGCCATGCTATTGCCAGGACATATGTGGCATGCTGATAGCACTGGAGAGGTGCAGCTCACACTGTCAAGAAGCATAGCGTTGCTGTTTTGGCTGGAAACCTTCTATGTCCACACAAACCTTTTTTTATTATTATTTAAAAAACTTTCTTTTTTTCCTATTGTGAAAATATGATGAGCTATTTATATGATGGGCTATTTTCACTACTTTTGCTTGACACTCTTGTACGACAAAGTAGGGCATTAGGCCTAAGTTAGGCTAAAAAAACATAAAAAGTAGAAATTTGGAGATGTGAGATTTCTGCCTGACAGCAACGATAGGTGGAGTGCTGATACTAATCCGCCAGCTTGCCCATGCCGTTGCGTTACGGTATCAGGGATGTTGGATGCGGGCCTTTGCTTGTGGTGAAAAGTTCACAGCAGCGATTAGAAATGTTTCTATTAGCGGCAGTGCTGATCTTATAGATTTCGGCAAAGGGATTTGCCAGTCCATCTGATAGCCTCAGGCGTCCAATAGGGCTCCTTAACAAAATTATATATTTCTTTTTGGTGGTTATTTTTAGAAATCGGCCTGAAAAGTTGGAATGGCGCTCAACGCCATCTGTGCTACACAATAAGAGAGATACTTGGGAGAGTTTAGTGTTATGCATGGTGACAAGTGACAACCCTGTCCCTGTGTGTGTGTGTGTGTGTGTGTGTGTGTGTGCGTGTCTGTGTCTGTGTCTGTGTCTGTGTGTGTGTGTGTGTGCGTGCGCACATTTGTGTGTTAGAGAGAGAGAGAGAGAGAGAGAAATCCTAGTGTCACAGTATCTTAGCAACTGCCTCCATCTCCTTGGAGACAAGACCTGACATCATTTCCCGTCAGTGAGAAATCGCTTTTGGTTTGTACAAAGTGTGTTTGTACTTATGTGCATGTGTGCGTGCGTGCGTGTGTGTGTGTGTGTGTGTGTGTGTGTGTGTGTGTGTGTGTGTGTGTGTGTGTGTGTGTGTGTGTGTGTGTGTGTGTGTGTGTGTGTGTGTGTGTGTGTGTGTGTGTGTGTGTGTGTGTGTGTGAGCGCCCATGTTTATGAGCAGATGTATTGGACACAGTATGTTGTCCAACAGGAGGACATTCAAGAGGATCAAATCCTCGAAAGACAAAAAAGAATGCACTGTAACAATAACAACAACAATAACAGCCCTGAAAATAATGACACGTTACAGGTCCATTTTTACAACCAAAGTTAAATTAGAGGTTATTAGCTACTGAGAACCAGCTTAGACTTAATATTTTCACACTTTGATTTCAGAATAAAACACAGAAGATGACAATGTCCCTGTGCAACACTATCATTATTATTATTATGTGCAATAACTTTCAATGTTGATTCTAATATGTGGTTGCAGAAACACAACAGGAGTCATACCGATGATGGGACCAAGATGGAACATAGATATTATACAGTAGGTGACAGTGCTCATTTGTACTAGCTTGAATTACAGGTTTGTTAGTAACAGGGTATCTGCTACACAGTCCTTAGCTTAGACCTTAAGACTATGATGTAGACTAGACTGGCCTATAAGGTCATTGGACACAATGCTAATATTTCAACAGTTACATTGGTTAAAAACTAGAAATGACACGGATACTGTAATTGTTAATGCTTTCATATTCATGCCATGTATAGATTCTATATTGTTATAGGGATCAATAATATTGAAAAGACAAAGTACACTGTTTGCATACTTAAGTGTGTAATGTTCAGTAGGCTATGTAGTATCCAGATTCAAACAAGTTGCACTCAGTGTTGTGAAGCAGAGCAAAAGCTGTCGTTTACTGCCGTCTAGTGGGGAGAGCAGTGAAGCACAACCAGCGAGAATGACAGGAAAGAGAGCAATAATTCTCAGCACTGGATTTGACTGTTAATTAAAAAGTGTCCTTCAAAAGGCCTGTATGTTAAACCAACATGTGTGACCCAATCCAATTTTGTGATTCAGACGTTAATAAAAGAAAGCAATAGCAAGCAGATAGATACCATATGAAGGGAAGTGTGATAAGCTTACCCCTGGTAGTATGTTGAAGTGGATACCTGTAGACTAGGATATTCTAATCACCAGGTGTATGGATGGATGGAAAGACACTTAGAGTCCAGGCATATCTTCAATCATCATCTGTTTATTTGCGTGCAGGCAGGTTACAGCTTAGCAGTTACCAAGCAGTGCTCACGAGCTACTCTCCGTTCAGTACGATACTGCCCAAATATAATATCCCACCCCATTTATACCCTTAATAGATGTGACCATTGCCTTTTGGTTAGCATGTGTTATTTCACAATCTTCTCACATGCACAATAACATCACAACAACATGTTGATATCATCTCATTTATGGGAATTCAGAGTTTGCTCTGACTTTCCCAGAAATCAGAGTTTGCTCTGACTTTCCCAGACTTTAAACTCACTTCCTGTTGTGCAAGACAGGACTGCACAAGACATAGGCCTCAACAGACCCTGTCTATATGCTTTCTGCCACCACAATGTCATTCTTTCCCAGGGCAGAGTTATGCACAATTCAGAAGCCCATGTACCTACTGTATACTTGGCCTTTTCACACTTGATACATACTGTAGCACTATTGTACTTATTGATCTTTTCTGGAGTTGCATGTGTTTACAGCAACCAATTATACTGCAGTCATTTCAATTGTGTGTTGTTTGTTTGTGATTTGTTACATGCCCTGTGCCAATGCTCTAATGCAGGGGTCTTCAACAGGGGGTCCAGGACCCCTAGGGGGTCCTCAGAGCTACTATAGGGGTTCACCAAATCTGTGCTAGGAAGCTTTCTTTCTACATGAACTACTTAAACCCTAGCATCCCTATTCTGAGGGGAACGTTAGCCAAAAATAGCAGATCTACAAACTCTAGCGCGAGGCGTTGTGAGCTTGTAGATCGGCTATTTTTGGCAAAGAGGTTTTGTGTAGAGGGAAAAAGGTCAAGTTTACTAAGTATTAACTGTTTAAGCGGTTAAAGGTCTGAAAATACACATTAACATGAATCCAACATACACTGCTGATAGTGCGGTTAAACACGTCCATGAAGCTATCTATGAAAAAGTGTAATCTGCAACACAATCTTATACAATATGTAGTGGTGGGGGTCTCTACTTCATCTGTCTCTCAGCCAAGGGGTCCTTGGTCTGGAAAACATTGAAGACCCCTGCTCTAATGTCTTCATGCGCAGTACATGTAGGTCCTCTCTCCATGCCTCAAGCCTCTTTACAGATGACTCTGAGGACTAGAAGGAGGTCATACGTCTTGGAGATTATGGCCCTCCCTGAACAGTCCATCCCCGATACTTTTTCTGTTGTTGATAAGGAGCGGATAGATAGGGACTGGGTTTAGTTTTGTTCTGATGTAGTTTCTCAGTTGTAAAGAGAAGAGCTGATTTTGGGATATCGTCTCTTGTTGGGAGGAAACCTCATATGTCCAAAACTGTTACTTTTCAGGATTCAAATTCAAAAAGCAAAAGTTGCAGATCTGCAAGCTCAAAACGCGGCGCGAAACTTGAAACCTTTGTGTGACCCTGTAGTATGATCAAGTAGGGAGTTCATTTACCAAAAAAAAAAGTTACAACATGGAGATAAGAGGTTTCTGCCCGGCAGCAACGATATGCTGTAGGCTATTTATCAGCTATTTCTTCAAATGTCATCAGATGTTCACTTTCAGGATAATATTTTAGTTCCTTTTCTGTCCAGATTTATACCAGAGGGATGTAGTGGGTCCATCTTAATGCCATATTAGATATATGTAGCCATTAGTGATTTGTAGACCAATAAAATCATCTTAAAAATCAATTCTAAAACAGGTAGCCAGTGCAGTGAATTTAAAACAGGTATAATATGTGCTGTCCTTCTGGTCCTGGTCAGTACATGCCACAGGCAGCTGAATTTTGTATAAGTTCAGAGTTGATTCATAGCTTATGCAGGAGCAACCCGATCTCCAGAGATATACGTAACATTGCACGGATCCAGTGCACTTCATTCCGTGGATAGTCGCCTCGAAACCCCGAAATTGCGTGCATATGTACGGCGCTCCCTTTGTGACAAAACCATTTCGGAGGCGCGCAGTCACAGGCGAACTGTCACCCCGTGAAGGACCACCGAGGGAGCTAAGGCGACCGAGTTGCCGTCCTGAACGGTGTGACGTTCGCCTGTGCCTACTCAGCGCCGTTTGAGTTATGTACCGATAGGCACAGAATCGTAAATTTTGTTGTGGGGACTGCTCTGCTTCCGGGTTTTTCCGGGTTGCGACTGGTTACGCCCACCGTGGGACTCGCCGTACATATGCACGCAATTTCGGGGTTTCTAGGCGACTATCCACGGAATGAAGTGCACTGGATCCGTGCAATGTTACGTATATCTCTGGAGATCAGGCTGGCAGGAGACCAAAAAGGAGAGCATTAGTGGCACAGCCTATTAGTGATAAAAATCATGGACTAATCTCTGAAAATTTGAATCTACGATTATACAGTTTTTAGGCTGGTGTCTGGCACTGAGTTCCAGTACATTTAGACATCAGTTTCTCTCTCTGTGCCTCTGCTCCAATAACTCAGTTTTTTCTTGGTTGAGCTGAAGGAAGCTCTGAGCCATCTAAGCATTAATGTCTAAATACACTTATGGAGGGCATCAATAGAGCTTGTTATTGGGTATTTAGGAGACACAGCAAAACACAGTTGAGTGTCATCAGCTAACTGTGAAAACTGATGCCATGTATGTCTCCTGATGATGCTGCCGTAGGACTGGTCCTATAGGATCGAGCATTGTGGTATGCCACAGTTGATGTCGTAGTTCTCAGAGGAGCGTTTGTAGAGAGCAAGAAAAAAATCTCTATCTATGAGGTTAGATGTAAACAAGTTAAGATCAGCGCCATTGAGGCCAACATCACAGCGCCTAAGTGAAATATTACAAAAATCAAAATCATCAAAATCATTGAACTGCTTAAAACTAATTTCTCTAAAAGGAACATTAGAAATTGGTCTACAATCACTGAGGAGGGATGAGTCAAGGTTGATTTTCTGTTAATTACTTAGTGAAGTAATTAGGGGATTCTAAGGAAGAGGAACCACCTACTGCATTCCCCAAACCCCATCCAAATCACCCTTCTCTGCAGTCCCCCTCCTCCCCCCTCTTGGAGTTCACTGACCAGATGAAAGAGGTGGTCACTGCTGGAAACAAACGTACCCTCTGCCCTACTCCCATTTTCTCTCTAGCCCCCCTTTTTGTCCACCTCGATCCACCACTGGCTCAGCAAACATCACAGTTACGACACACACAACACCTCCCGCCCTCCGCGACACCATCAGGATCATCCTCTGTCTCAGGCCTGATAAAAGCACAGCACGTCCAGCTTGTGCACAAAATATAGCATGCTCTCACCGATATCTGCTGGGTCCAGGCTGCGCTGCTAACGGAACTCATAACTCTTCACAGAACAAGCCTGGGCCCTCTGTGCTGGTAGCTTTCTCAATTCCTGTCTTGATAAGATATGGGAAAATAATGGTGAATCTGGTAAGAAACAGCTGGGAAGCACTCAACCAAATCTATAAATGTATCAAATTTAGCATCCATTCCTCTTCAGCCATAGCCTGTCCCAAAACACTGGGCAGATGATACTTTTAGCGCAATAAATCTAGCTTTATTAAATGTCAGGTCTTTGGCAGGAAAGGTCTTATAATCATTGATTTTATTATCAAGCACAATCTTGATTTGATGATTTTAGCTGAAACTTAAAACAACGTGACAGTGCAACTGTTCTTACTGGTGTAACACCTCCCAACTTCAGTTTTATGAGTGACATAATAAGAAAGGAGGTGGAGTCCTCTGCATATTGTTAAATGATTCTCTCCAATGCAAGTAGGTATCTTTTACCAGCACTGCAGACTACTGCCACCTCCTGGTGTGGAGAGTTATGTCATCTGATTTCCTCTGACACATGCGCACAACAATGTGCTGTCGGCCGACAGTTTGCAATAATACTTTTGGACACCTGAATAGCCAACATTATCCGACGTCGGACCCGAATGCCAGTCTGCAGTAGTCTGAAGTAGTCTGATTGGTGGAGAGCCACCATTAGAAATCTTGCCTCTTTTGTCTTTAGTTGATTTCCTCCTCTTGAGCTGTGTTTTTTCTTCTTGTCCCCCCCCCCCCTTTTTTGTTTTACTACTGTGTATAATCTCTATTGACTATGTAGTTATTGTTGGTGATTTAACATTCACGATGACAAACCCAAGGACAAAGGGACAAAAGAACTGTGTTGTGTTCTTGATAACTATGGATAGATTCAGTATGTGACCGAGCCCCCCCCCCCCCCCCCCCACACACACACACACACACACACACACACACACACACACACACACACACACACACACACACACACACACACACACACACACACACACACACACACACACACACACACACACACACACACACACACACACACACACACACACACACACACACACACACACACACACACACACACACAGGACTTCATCATCTACAAGGGTCTGAACATTTCTAAAGTTATGGTGACTGATGTTACTCTCTCTGATCATTCCTGTGTTTTCTTTGGGAGTACTATCTCCGTGAACACAAATGTTCAAATAGAGTTAATCACAAACCGTATAGCGCTGAAAACACCAGTTAAATTCAGGCTCTCTCTACCACACCCACCCTCTCTTGGCTATCACTCAATGAGCTTAGATCATTTACATTCTAAAATTACCATACAAATGTTATTGATGCCATTGCACCCACTAAGGTGAAGGTGATCTCTGGAAAGAAAACATCTCCATGGAGAAATGCCATACTTGTAGAAATGGAGGGGGCAAAGTGTGAAAAGCTGAATGTAGGTGGTGACTAACACATATTCATGTCATTATGACATCTATTTATAAAGATTGGATTAATAATTTGGAACTGAGAAATTTGAAAAGCAGTCAGTAAATCCATATCAGGTACAGGATATGTAGGAAATGTGTTTCCACTTAAAACCAATTCAAATACAATTACCCAATTTTATCTGGTCAACCATGAAAACATGGAGGATGTTATGCAACATCTGAAATCATCCTCCTACTGCCTTAGATAGGCTTTTTCAAAAAATGTTTTACTGTCCACAGATATTGTACAAATTGTCAACACATCTCTTTTCCCAGGTTATTTCCCAGAGGCCCTGAAAACTGCAGTCATCAAGCCAAAAGAATCATATTGACCAGTCGTTCTCAACCTTTTCAGTCCGTGACCCCCCAGAATAATGATATTTGATCCTAGATTACTGAGGCACTACACTGTCTCTATGCATTTGATGTATGTGCTTTTATTTGTCCAATTTTATTTTCATTAGTAAATACAAAATAAATGTTTACCAAGTGTTAAGAGTGCAACACCTGTTAAATAGGCTATTTTGTGCATATGAATGCAGGTGTTGTCAGGAACGGAAGGTGTAGGACCCACATGCAGGAACTCAAACATCGAACGCAGGAGACAAGGTTCACAATTAATGAATACTTAACTTGAATGAATAACAGTGAAGCACACACTGTATACATACACATTACAACATAGAAACACACACACAACTACAATACAACCATACTACACACAACACTACAATACAACCATACTACACACAACACTACAATACAACCATACTACACACAACACTACAATACAACCATACTACACACAACACTACAATACAACCATACTACACACAACACTACAATACAACCATACTACACACAACACTACAATACAACCATACTACACACAACACTACAATACAACCATACACACAACACTACAACCATACTACTCCAACACTGAAGTCTTAAAAGGATCCCTGGCTAATAAGCCTTATATGCCTTAATACATTATAATTGCCCTCTATAACTATTATAACGTATTAAGGCAATTAAGGCGTATTAGCCCTTTTAAATCTCAAGGCACACCTGTCATGGCCATGGCCTCAGTTCCTCCCCCTGTTTTGCTCCTGCCCCTCCCATGCCCTGCTCTTATTTCCCTCAGCCAATCCCCTCTCCCTGAGGCCAAGAGTCTGATTGCCCTGACTGTGTCACCTGTAAGGACCAGTTGAGCCTGGTTAGGTGACGAGCTCCTGAGACTATAAAGACTGTGTTCTTCTGTATGTTTAGCGCTGGGTCATAAGTTTGTAGTGTCAGGTTCCCTGTTTGTTAGTCAGTTAAGCTGACTTGCCCTTTGGTCTGCCTTGGGCACAAAAGGTTTGAAAACCACTGCCCTCGACATGTCACTAATTAACAACTATTAGGCCCATATCAAACCTCCCATTTTTAAGTGAAACCTTTTTTTAAAAGCTGTCTTTCATCAACTGAACAACTTCTTTGCACTAAAGAATGGCTTTGATATCTTCTGCGACACTTTGTGTGCTTTTAAATCAGCTATTTTCAGTGCACAACACCAAAAATAGCAGTTTTAAGTAGGATGAATCATTCCTCCTTTCTACAACAATGACAGTGCTTTTGTTTGCAACAGAACAGAAATAGTGTCATACAGGTTATGTTATATTTGGTTGCAATGTAATTTGGGGGACTGAGGGAATTTGTGTCTTTTATATTAACTTGAATCACAGAACTTTCTGTGTGTATAGTTATGAGAGAGACAGCAATGTATGCATACAACAGAAAAAGAGAAGATTTGTTTGAAGCTTTTCACATCAGAGAATGAAGTTTTGATAGATGCCCTCCAAATGTTGATGTCTTTCCTCTAATTATACTTACGTGCTTCTTTCTTAAGAATCTTCCTATTGCTTTCTTCCATTTGGCTTGTCTTTCATCTGAAGCTATTTATCTTTCTCTTGCAGTTGTTTGTTCTCCTTTTTCTGGTTCACTTCTCCCTGTTTGTCTCTATAGTCTTCAATTTTCTTCAGAAGCTCAGTTTTTTTTAAGCCTCGCAATCACATTTCTCAAGCTGTGCATCCGTACTTTTAAGTTGAATCTCCTCATCTTTTTGTAACCCTAGTAAGGTTATCCATTTCCTTCGCTGATTCAATCTATAATGATTCTGTATTTTTGTGCTTGAATTCATTTCACTACCTTCAATGTCCAACCTGATTGCCAGAGAAAACATTGTCACTGTATATGTTCCTGCAAAGTGCAAAAAGCGTTGAAACTGGATGTACTTAATAACTAACCGTAAACCTATCCCTCACCCTAAACCTAATCCTGTGGCCGGAACTTTGAACATTGACATGCAGAGTGGTGTAAAGTAACAAAGTACATGTACTCAAATACTGTACTTAAGTAAAATTTTGAGGTATTTTTACTTTCTTCAGTATTTATCTGAAAATATTCTACTTTTACTACACTAGAATTCTATGAACACTTTGTAGATTTTGATTATTATTATAAAACACACTAACCACTTCGGCCGTATATACTGTATATTTCGGCAATTTGAAAATAGCAGATCTACAAGCTCACAATCTGTCGCATAATGACACATTGTGAGCTTGTAGATCTGCAATTTTCTAAAGATTTCTTATACATTTTGAACTTGTGAAATGGGACATTCTGCAACAATCAGTACTTTTACTCTTGGTACTTTAAGTATATGTTGATGCCGATACTTATGTACTTTTACTCAAGTACATTTTGAACACGATTTACTTGTAACAGAGTATATTATCTACATTGCAGTATTGATACTTTTATTAAGTAAAACATGTGGACATGCAATGTGTCAGCGTTGACATGCAACGTGTCAGTGTCCAGCGTCTGTCCTCCTCGATCAGTGATTGAGTGTCACTTAAATGACTGCCTTCATTCATGCCGTGGGCTGGGTCTCTCCTCCGGTCTTTCTTGTCTCCCTCTCTGACATGTGTCCAGTCGACTGACTCTAGAATTTCAGGTTGTCACGGTTGATTTTGTTCCATACCCAGTTTCTGTGTCACATCGACCTGAAAATGATTCTCCTATTCAGCTGTTTTTCAGTGTTTTCCACTCCAGTCTGTTCTGCATTTGATTAGAGTTGCTCATTTTCCTCCTCTTAGCCTACTGAGCTATGCTCAGTTAATTTGCTTTTCAAGTGGGTTTGTTAGCTTTGGCGCAGGATCAGGACTTAATAATTAGACGCTGATACCAGTCAGTTTACTTATTTGGGCCTCCAAACACTGATCTTTTGTCATAGCATTACTATTGACGTAATTGATGAATTTCAGTAGCCTACGTTACATTTTATTTCACTATTGGTATTTACACAGCGAAGAAGCCTGGGTCAGATTTTCCCCGGGCTCGCCTGTTATTTTACTACCGTGGGCGTCTAAATAATAACGCCAAGGGATTTAAACATATCGCACTACTGCGGGTGTCAAAATGATGATGCTGTGAGGATTTGCTAAAGGGCGGCAGCACGCTGGGCAAGACCTGGCCGATTGAGTGTCTAAACGGAAGTACCGGAATTTGGCGGAAGTACCGCCCGAGGAAATGACGTTGATGCTTTACAAATCTGTTAACATTCTCCGTGAATGAAACGAGCGTTGTGATTGGTCAAAAAAGATAGTTTCCGGAGGAAACGCATACTACGGAAGTCCTGCCCCTATAGACACTCTCTGCTTTAGGTCGTGACCAGGCTCTTCTCTTCGCAGATGAGTGAGGCTGGGAACGAGGCTAGGGCGGCAGTGGAAAGTGATGTCTTGGCACCTGGTCAAGTGGCTGTATTTGACAAATTGGTAGTGAGAAGGTGTTGCCACTGTACGCGCCTGCCGCAGATATATACAAAATATTAATACAAATATAATACAAAATGTTTTACACTCTGTGTTTATGGGCTCTAAAGTAGTGCTTACAATGTTTACAATGTTTTTATAAAGGGTGATACCAAAAGTGATAACCTGGATCTCTGGTTACTGGTGCAATGGGAGCCAGCTAAAGTCCCTCACCAGTCTATTCTCACTCCTTCAGCTACAGAACACGGATGTGCAACGTCCTAGTTGGGACTTATCTTTGTTAACATTAGTTTTTCATTATGCTTTTGTCTGGATATATGGAATAATCTCAAATTCTTAGTTCTGAGATGCTCAACACCTCCCACACTTCCATTATGCTACAGTCCTTGACTGCTTTATTTTGTGACTCTTTTTGTTGAAAAATCCTTTCAATTTTACGAATTACTCTCCTCTAAAAAGGTGGGACATTTTTGGATCATTATCACAGAATACTTCATATACCACACAACTGTGAGAGGCACTGGTGACCTTGTTAAACCAGTAGAATAATCAAGTGTCATTACAAAATGAAATATCCATTATTTCAATGGAACAACACACCCACTCTGACAAAGTGAAAGTAAAACTCACATGTGAATTCATCATACAGTATAATGTTACTGTATACGAATTAGCAAGTTCCAAGAGTATGCGTGGGGGTTTTGTGCTACTGTATTGTATTTAACATTTTATTTATTGATTTAGTATCCATCTATCCATCCATCTATCTACAGTATCTATCTATCCATCTAGCCATTCATCTATTTTCCTCAGTAACTCGTAACTGAATGAGTACTAATAGAGAACATGCTGAAATATGGAACCCTAATCCCAAGAAAAGAAAAGAAAAGAAACGAAGATGAAAACTAGAGATGGGTTAAGATCTGTACTAGAGGAATAAATCAGTAGAAGATATTTTGGCTTCAGAAACAGAGCCGTTTCATTAGCTTTTTAAGATCCACTCACTGACAGCTACATTTTTAAAGTGAAGCGAGCAGGGCCGTACAGTGTAGTTCACCAGGCTGCTGCTGTCAAACCACAGAACCACAGTATGTTCTGTGTCAAAGGTGTGTATCCTCACCACCTGCTTACATCCTGAGGGGGGGGGGTGTAAACATATTGCACTATATGTTCTGCAGCTCGCAACAAGACGTCCAACAAAGCACATCACACCCTAACAGAGTCCTGGGAGACCCGCTTTCTGTAATAACCTACTGTGCAGCAAAAAGCTTTGTTTAACCACTTAAACGCTGTGTCGGTGGTGAAAATGTCAATACAGCAACACATTGAAATTAACAAGAAAATGCACTTCGTAATTTGTACTTTTGAATAGGCCTACTTGAGTATTTACTTGACTATACTGTCCATCACTGCCAACTGGAAAGCTGTGCTGCACACACCTCCAGGTCAACACATGGTTAAATCTCTGAGTTAAACTGATAGCTCATATTTGTATATGTGTTGTGCATTTACTGATGTGGTTTCTGAATATTGATGAGTTAACTACAGACTTCAGCAAAGGTTAGATATCATGTTTTCCTCAGATGGTGTGGTGATGTCTCATCATGGCTGGAAAGACAGTAGTGAATACAAAATAACGCTCGCATTAGAGGCTCAAAGCATATTTTAACAACTATAAGGACCTTACCAACTGAATACTGTAGGCCTACATCTTAGACTTAAGGCATTTAGGTGATTGTTAAATTGGTTCTAACTGTAATTGTATCCTTGCTCTGTAAAGCACTTTGAGCTGCATTTCATGTCATGAAAGGTGCTATACAAATAAAGTTTATTATTATTATTATATTATGTACTAGATGTGCTGTGTCTCAAGTAGCATACATCTACCTGCATTGAGGATTGTACAGGACTTTATCTTTTCACTTACTGCGTGGTCGCTCTAATCATCAGGAGTTTTAACGAGGTTATCTCAGCCTGGCTGAATGACCAGTTGTCCAGATAAAGACATCATCTCTGGTGAACTCACTTCAGCTGCTGCACCTCCTTTTAATATTAATAATATTTGCCTGGAAAAATAATAACAGTAGCCTACTGCGTGGGTTCTCAACCTGTGGGTCAGAACCCAACGTGATTTTTGGGGGGTCCCCAGATGACATAAAGTGACAATTTAAGGACATTTGTAAGACATTTTTAGTACCGCAAAGAAAGAAAAGAAAACTAGAAAAAGTGCTCCTCGGAGCACAGGTCTCCGCCAGGTCATGTAGGTTATTGTGGCCTCCTGGTGGCGCTATAATAGGCCAATGTGAAAAGGGTGCCATTTCTTCTTAGGCCTTGCACGGCAATCGGACACTGCATTCATGATTTGAGGCATTTGATCAAAAAAATTGTTTTGCTAAATTAGACCTGCTGGTGGCGCTATAACAGGCCAATGTTTAAAGGGTGGCATTTGCTCCTCAACATAGTGTGAATGTGCGTGAAAAGAATGATTTGCAGCATTTTGTTCAAAACAAGCCACTACTGCAAACTTTAGATGTCAATCTTAGCCAATCGGGATGGAATATGAAAAAAAAAATAACACATCCGTCTTGATCACATGACTATAGAGATCATGTGTACCGATTTGCGTGAAATTTGGATAAAATCGGAAGGAGTAATGTAAAGAAATATGTTTTACATAAGTCGGCCCCCTGGGGGCGCTATAAAAGGCAGATGTGAAAAATGCAGGGCAAAGGTTTTTCCTTGACCTCTAGGGAGTGCGCTTACAAAGTTTTACACAGATCGGTGCAGTTATAGGTAAAAACACGAATCGGCCTGTTATAGCGCCACCATGAGGCTGATTTGAAAATGTTCAAGTGACATTCTTTCCTCGGCATAGGGGAAATATGCGTGCAATATTTCAAGGAAATTGCATGCTGTGTTCATGATTTGAGGCATTTTGTTCAAAACGGAGCACTCCTGCAAACTTTGGAAACCATTTTTCGCTAATCAGGATGGAATATGAAAAAGCCGAAAGACATGTTTTGTTTAATGACTACAGAGAAACTGTGTACCGATTTGCGGGATTTTTGGACAAAATCTGTAGGAGTACTGTCAAAAAAGATGTTTTGCACAAATCAGCCACCTGGTGGCGCTATAAAAGGGCCATGTGAAAAATTTGGGGCAGAGGTTCTGCTGTGGCATCCAGGGAGTGTGTGTGCACAGTTTCACTGCGAGCAAGCCAACGGTGCCGGAGATTAGCTGTCCACAGACAGAATGACGGACGGACGGATAGGGGGCAAAACATACTCTCTCGCCATGCCTTTCGGCCTGGCGGAGACAAAGACCATTACTGCATCAAAAGTAATAAACAAACTATACTATAAAAACGGGTCTAGCATTGGCCAAGTTGTCAAATAATATAAGAAAGGGGCAAAAGTTGTGAAAATAGCAGATCTACACTCACGTTGTGAGCGTGTAGATCTGCTATTTTCACAATATTTATCTGTGGAACCGAGTCAAACAAAATTCAATGCTTGAACTCCTATTACAAGAGCTCAGGGTGGGGGGTCCCCAGTTCAAATATGATTATTTTGGGGGGTCACGGCCTGAAAAGGTTGAGAACCACTGGCCTACTGTACCTCCGCCAAGGCTTTCCACTGCAGAGTCAGCACACAGGATAGCTCAGAAAGTTATGAACGGATTTGTACACTTTGTGGAGAGCTGGTCATGGGCCAAGCAACAATGGATTAACTTGTCAAAGCTGATAGGCCAGAAATGAGCATAACTTCGGGGTGGATTCATATAACACCACAAACCGAAGGGGTTTTCTCCTTTCCTTTATCTGCTGCAATGTTCTTCTTTTTCTGTGTAACTGAGAGCAATGCACCTATATTGAAATTCCTTTTAACATACTTGGATTACCTGGATTACCTGGCCTATAAAGTGGCAAACCCTATGCAGTGAATTACCATGTAGCCTAATCTTTGAAAATGCAAACACAACCCTAATCCAACCCTATCCCTACATTTCTTTATTGTAGACCTAATGCTTCTTTTTTATCTTATTTTTATTTAGAGTAGCCAATAATTTGTTACCCCCTTTTTCTTCCCAATTTAGTCGTTGTGCCAATGTATTCCTCCCCACACACATTTCTGTGTTGTCACTGCTGTCGTATCCTACTGACTGACCTGCCAGTGAGGAGCCCCCACCGGGAGGACGTAGAGCCTTCATACTACTGCTCCCGCCCAACACTCCCCGCTGACAGGTGCCGCCCAAGCCCGTAGGAGTACGCGCAATGACCAATATCACCCTCCCCGCCCGGCTTCCCTCCCCCGAACACGGGCCAATTGTGTTTGCATAGGCGCCCGACAAAGCCGGATGCCCCACGACGGATTCGAACCCACAACCTCCGTGGTGGTGGGCAGGGACTTTACCACTGCTTCACACGGGCGTGTAGACCTAGTGCTTCCGTAGTTCACGGTAACATTTAGGCCTATTTTGAAACTCCATCTATAAATTCCATGAGATGATAAGCACTTAAAATCTACTTCATGGAGTGTGACTACACATTTGCGCAGGCTCCGGCCAGGAAGTCACCTTCCCTATACATAAGAACTACAACTTCATGTGTTATCATAATCTAACCACCAGGTGACACTGTTGCTCCAAAAACGTAATTTAAGATCATAGGGATGGTCTGAGAAGCCCATACTAATTTTAACCCCAAACTAATTCTAAGCACATTTTGTTACATTACTTATTATAGGCTACTTGATACGCTATTGCTGTACTTGACCCTCCATATAAAGAAAACGTTCAAAAGCCAACCCATTGATTTGCATTATCACCAATTCCAATTTCTTTAAATCTTTTTACAGTAGCTATGTTTAGTAACCGATTTGATGTCAGCAAGTCACAACACTTTTTGTGAGAAAATCTTTAATTCATTTTCTTTATTTCTTTAGGCAGGTGGACAATAACACAGTCAAAACATTGTTATTCATATAGCTGCACCAGTGGTGGAAAGTAACTAAGTACATGTACTCAAGTACTGTATTTTTACTTTACTGGAGTACTTCCAGTTTTCAATACTTTTACTTCTACTCCATTACATCTCAGAGGCAAATATTGTAATTTTTAGTCCACTACAATTATTTGAAAACTTTGGGTACTAGTTACTTTGTAAAACATACATGAACCACTTCAGACCTACTTTGGCTATTTGAAAATAGCCGATCTACAAGCTAATATTGTGGCAAATCTACTTTTTTCAAAGGATTTTATACATTTGGAAACTTGTGAAATGGGCATTGTGCATAATGAGTACTTTTACTTTTAGTACTTATGTTTTGATGGCAATAATTGTGTACTTTTACTCAAGTACATTTCGAATACTGGTACTTTTGCTTGTAACAGGGTATTTCTACATTGTGGTAATGCTACTTTTACAAGTACAAGTACAAAATGTGAGTACTTTTTCCACCACTGAGCTGCACACAGTGTTGGTAGGCTGTTCAGTACCACACACATCCCCATCCCCAATCATAATAATACCTACAATTTATATAGTGCTTTTTCTGAGTACTCAAAGTCGCTATATGTATATCCAGAAGTATTCAACAGGTTCATACTGTAGCTACTTTGATAGACATGACAGACATGTTGGCGGTTCTGGGGATCTAACCTGTGACCTTTGAGCTCAGACATACAGTTCAGTCCATATCCTATAAGTCAGTCTATAAAACAAATGTGCATCTGTTATTAATACAAATAGTCCTTCAGGACTACTGATTTACCACTGTGTGTGAGCCAAGGCTGTTCCAGGCCAGGGGTTCGTGTAACCCATATTAATCAACGCGCTATCCGCAGTGACATCGGTTGTACACGAATCAATCTATCTGCAATGTAAAGCTGTCAGCGTAGGCTACTGTATCCGCTCACAGCACAGGGTGTCTGATCCGATTGGGGACGTGCTGATCAGATTGAGACCACATGTACCCGTAGCCTCGACTTGGTAGCACTGACAAATGTGCGGTGGCACGGCCACAACAAGCTGCGCACTCAGCAGTGGTGATTATTGCGTTTAATCACCGGCCCCTATCGCCAACCCTTACACAGTCCAGCCCGGGAACCTCGCCCCGAGGTTTGATTTACCCGCCCTCTTCCAGAGGAAAAATCTCATTCACGAGACGGATTGCTGAGCGGGTCTCTCCGACCGGCCCTATAAATCATTCTTTAATCAGAGGGCTCTGAGATTGGGCACAGACACCCACGGGAGCCAGCGCTGACACCTCAACTCCTCCCCGCCCCATGTGCGTCTCTCTGCAGTCTTCTGGAGTTTTCCCTTTCCTCCTCCTTGCTCTTCTGGCTCGTCTCCGCTTGTATCAGTCATGTTGAAAGTGAGAGGGATGACCTGTGCGAGCACCGGCCCCCCCACCCTCTTCCTCTTCCCACTAAAACACTCCCACCCAAAGTCCAACATGACAAGGGCCAAGATTTCTGACTTCAAGTAGATACAGTACTTTAGTTGGAAACAAGAAAGACTCCTAACTTCTAATCAATCATAGACTTGGTGGCAGCACATTGAGGAACTAGTGTTTTAATATTCAAGACTGACTGCAGGCCTTTACATCCAGCAAATCCTGAACAAGGATTATTCATTATGGGTGGTACTTGTGAACCTCTTTAAGTACAAACAGCAGCCTACAAGCTTTCCTGAGGCCTCTACTGCTGCTCAACTTATTTCTGTGCTTACTTTTTTTTAAGTCGCTCCACACTTTGACCTTGTTCATGTCTGTCGACATGAGCACGCCTAATTATCTCCACCAGGAGATCTCGCTTTCAACCCTGTGTGTGCCTGTCTGTCCACAGCTAATCTTGCATACTGCTATGATGATCAGTGTCATATTTCTTCTGCACACTGATAAGCAGACCAAGGACCTAAATTCTCTAATATCTTTCAGATTGGTCAATGACAACCATGTCATTTTTGTGAATTAATAATCGCAGAGCTATCATCCCTCCAGCCTATGCGACATCCTGTGGGTCATCCTACCGGAACTAGTCAACCCATACAGTGTGGGATCTATACTACTACTACTAACCAATTGCAACGCTCCTGTCTCTCAACACAGCTTATGGGATGTAGGCTAGTAGAACTATAGCCAATTGCAGACATGCAGATACACCAGCACAAGTCAATGGAAGATTCACACCAAAATATACTTTCCTCAATGTGACAGCACACCCCAAATCTTAAAATCCTCCCATAGCCTATATTCAACTCAGTCTGAGCTGTCTTAGGTCAGCTTTTAGCCCCTTTGACACAGTTTAGAGTGCCAACGCATGCACCAAAACGAAATACAGCCTACAATGCCACCTTGAAATCACAGACATAATATTTGCTCAATGAGCATAATGGATTTGATCATGTCTTTTATATATATCAGTACAGCCTTATACAAACATTAAAAGTGTCATGTGTGGGTTGAGAGACCAATTTGTCTTTTTTCCCCTCTCTCTCTCCATCTCATGCAGATTGTCTCACATGCACACACAGGTCTGAGGTCTCTTTCCGGAGACTATGCTGGCATGGTTTGCACCTTTCAGATAAAGCTGTGCACATTTCAACCCACAAGTCATTACTTTTGACTTTAATGTATAATTGATTGACAATTTGTGTAGCCATAATGTCAATAGCATTGCAGTGCTTACTTCTTACTGGCTCATAAAGCAATTACAAACCTGACATGTACATTTCAGATCGCAACCTTTGATCGACTGGTGATACAAACATAATTGACACAAGGAATTAAGACTCCTAAGATAGAGACACACTTTGCAGATTACACAGAACATTGAGTGACAGGAATCTGTTCAGAATGATGTACGAGATCTAGTGACATTGGAGCTGGGAGGGTCATTCACATACATTGCAATGTATTAGGCTATAGGCCTAACATTGTAACATCATGTTTGTCCTAGTGATGATAACATAACACTACTTTTCAATGTGTTCACTGTCCAAAGATGTGACTCCATATAACCGTCTACACATGGCTGCACTATAATGATCTAATGATAGTCCTTTATTATATCCGTTCTCCTCATTGCCCTGTGCATTTTCATACTTGTGCACAGGAATGCCTCAAGGCAGAGATTTACACTCTACTGAGTGCCACTTTTTAGTTGATTTCTATACTATACCTTAACGTTTTGATCATGAAATGTACAATATTGTAAATTTGTACATTTTGCCTCCAGGCAGATATTTTTTAGATTTTGCCTCCAGGCAGCGATTCGTGCTTCTTTTTAGTGGATTTCTATACTATACCTAAACCTTTAAGATCATGAAATCTTCTTAACTTTTCGAACTATTGTCTGTGTATTGTATCTGTAGTATGTTGTTGTGTATGATGTGTATTTGGGTATGACGGACCCCAGGAAGAATAGCCATGCTTAGGCAAGTTCTAATGGGGAACCATAATAAAGTAAAGTAAAGTTATGTTTAAATATAGGATATATCAAAGCAAGCGTCATGTCCCAAATACGCCCACAATTCTTTTGTTGTAGCCTACAGTAAGCCACGCCTGGGTCGCTGTTGTAAGCTCCAATACAGACAGGTTAATAGTTTTGTTTACACTGGAAACTTTTATCTTGAGGAAAACACTGAAACACTAGTAATATAGCAGACAGTGTCAGTGGCGTTTTTAGCACGGTATTATGACGTCAGTCTAGACAGTCACAAGGTGACAACCACAATGCTGCGCTACCACATCCTCTATTGTCTTGCTGCTCTTTTTAATTAAGAGTACATTTAAACATGTATAGCGCTACAGATCACTAAAATCACAATGCAATCACAAAAAGATTAAGGTATCCAAATAGTCTAAAGTATACTATGGGCAGTGGTGGAATAAGTACTCAAATTCTTTACTTAAGTAAAAGTACCAACGACTGCAATACAAAAATACTCTGTTACAAGTAAAAGTCCAGAATTCAAAGTGTACTTGAGTAAAAGTACAAAAGTATTGGCATCAAAATATACTTAAAGTACCAAAAGTATAAGTACAAAAATGTTTGAAAATAGCCATCTACAAGCTCACAACGCATCACGATGCTACGCTTGAGCTTGTAGATCTGCTATTTTCAAATAGCCTATGTATAAAACAGGGCTAAAGTGGTAAATGGATGTTTTACAATGTAATAATTTATATCTGCAAAGTAACTAGTAACTAAAGTTTTCAAATAATTGTACTGGAGTAAAAGTACAATATTTGCCTCTGAGATGTAGTGGAGTAGAAGTAAAAGTACTGATAATTGGAAATTCTCCAGTAAAGTAAAAGTACCTCAAAATTGTACTTAAGTTCAGTACTTGAGTACTTAGTTACTTTACACCACTGACTATGGGTATACTCAGAGTACCCAACCACATCCGCCAATAATGGTGGCGAAATAAGGCCCATGGACAGCGCGCCCTCGAGCAACCCAGCACCTTCAGGGCCGTGGACAGCGCCGCGAGCAGGCGCAGGCTGGCACTGCACCTTCAGGACCATGGACAGCGGCCGTGCAAACGCAACGCAACACAACACAACACCTCTCTACACCAGGGTTTCTCAAACTGGGTGCCATGGCATCCTAAAGGTGCCGTGATGCAAGTCCAGGGGTGCCACAGGATACTTTGATCCTTTACCTTCAATATTTGGAATGTATCAATATCACTTCATTTTAACCACTTAGACCCTCTATACTTATTGATTGCACTGTACTTGGTTCTTTTTCAATCTACACCAAATCTCTTCGCCCAAAATAGCTGACCTACAAGCTCACAATGTGTCACGTTGTGAGCTTGTAGATCGGCAATTTTTTTGGCAAATGTTCCCCCTATAATAGGGATACTGGGGTTCAAGTGGTTAAAAGTCAAGTACAAAGTTCAATCTGTCATAATGGAAACAGATATTCTCTCAAGTTTTTCTCGTCACATCCTGTATTTAATATCAAGGTTATAATAAACTTCAAAATTAATCCCAATTTTCGCATTTTTCACGTCTGCTAACGCTAGGGGGTTCAGTGAACTCCCTGAACCCACCCAAACTGTGCATACTATCGGCCTACTGTGGTGTGTAGAAAGAAATGTAAACCAGTGGACGTGCAGCTGGGTTAGGCCAGTATCATATCACTGTACACTACTTTCTCCATAGGAAACCAACGACTTTTTGAATTCCTCTTAGTGTTCTTGTCACGTTGACAGTCTTGTGATTAATTTTTTTAAAAAGAGACAAAATAACAGGACAAACTGCAGTTACAATACTGAAAAAAGAAAAGAAAGAAAGAAAAAAATCTAATAAAGGTTGCTTTCTAAAATGCAATGCTCTGACGTCATGGCGTGAAAACATTCCTCTCTCGCCGAGGCGTTGGAGCCGACAGTCTGGAGAAGTTGCCGGAGAGAGCGCACTTCGCTCGATCTCTCCACTGGTGCGTAATGGCAGGGCTAAACATCCAGGAATTTGGGGAATTTGGTGACTATAATTTAAAAACCACAGCGCAGTGAAAGATATGTTTTCGTGCATTAATGGACCGAAGAGAACGGACGCGGGATTGTGTTGGCGCACGTCCACAATCAGGCCAATTGGATGGAAGTGGTAGCACATCAATTAAAAGATGTACCAAATTGACTGTTTTCGCAATCTGAAGAGTGCATGATTCCCAGCCACGGGAGAATGGGTTAAAAACAAAACAGAAAGCAAAGGTACGCAAAAAATCAACTTGGGGAAAAAAACATGCTCTCCATATCCATGGAGAGATGGCATGCCTGCTCCTCAGTCGAGTTGTGCCGTCCTCCCACAGGCTCATAAGGACATGCATATGCTTATTATCTTTCTTTCTCACGTATCTGTGCTACTGTGTGCTATTTTCCTCTGATACCACCATGCAACATTCAGGTGATCCAGCAGCGCCCAGTTGTCGGCATCACGTCCCGGTCGATGGAGGCAAAAGGCGCCTCCAGAAATCTCTCTCCTGCGTTTTGCCTTTCAACAGACGAGAGAGCGGCGATCCATCTCGCCAGAAAACAGATCAAAGACCCCACATCATGATGACACCTCGGAATAACACGACGAGTCCTTCTCTTGTCGGTAACGTAAAGTTTGGGAATAAAAAGTTGCCGAATGCAATCATAGTTGGTGTGAAAAAGGGCGGCACCAGGGCAGTGCTGGAGTTCATAAGAATCCATCCAGATGTGAGGGCGGTGGGCACCGAGACGCACTTTTTCGACAGGAACTATGACCGAGGTCTGGACTGGTACAGGTAAACATGCAGAGATCAGATCACACATTATAATAACCCTTAAAACGGCAGGATGGTGATGGGGGTTGAAGAATAAATAGCCATGCTCCATTTGACGATTTTATTTTTGTATTAAATTCAATTGAATTGAATAGTCGTGAATGCCAATTTTGAATCAAAATTTTTGTCGTTTTTCTAATTACACTTTTAGGCTAGTTATAACTTTAAACACGTTCTGATTTATAACCAGATAAAGCTTAAATAAGAGCTTCATAATAGCTACAAATGTGCTGATGGTGAAGTAATCAAATTTCGTTTGATGTAGTGGAACACTGAGTGAACTTTAATCAACGTGGTAATTACCATCCAGATATAAATTAGCATTGGAGTTAGGCATGACATTTGGAAACATCAACTTTGAAAGTTGAAAATTCTTCAAAATATATTAAGACTCTCAAATGTGTTTAAAACTAATAATGAGGTGTCAGTCACATCTGTATCAATCTGTATCAATAGCCCAATAGAAATGGTGACTGAAAAACATTGCCACTGAATGCCAGCCTATAAAGAAAGGCCCATCAGTACCTGAAAGATTTGAAACCCAAATAACCCACTTGGACTAAGATAAACCACTGCGTTGTGAGGCTTGATTTCAGAATGCAAAATAATTCCATTCAATTATTTTCTGATTATGCATGGTATTCAATGTTGTCTGCCACCCACCTGGATATACAGGTGTCTGTTATCAACCAACAGGTGGTAGTAATCAGACAGCAGGCCTATGTAATTAGATGACACTGAGCCAATACAGATGATTTATGTCCCTTAGTAATAGGAATTAATGATGATAATCTTAGTTTTTGTATTTCAACTATTTTTTACTTTGGCTTCCACATAGATGACACTCTGGTCCACAATCCCAGCACAAAGTTTTACATCTCACTGACCTTTGATTTTTTTCTTCTTCTCGTTTTGAAGTGTACTTGTTAAAAGCTTATCCTTCAAACAATGGCCTAGTTTCTGGAACCTGAAGTGACCCCGACAGAGCCATTATTCTTATGCATACCTAGTGATTTATTATACTTGAACCAGGTCTGATGCACAGGAGAGATGTCTCCTAGATAAGTCTCCTGTGACAACACACTACTATGACTTTGCTTCAGTGTTCTTATTATCATTTTCATCAGGAAAACTGGGAATGGGCCAACAGAGCTTCCTTGTTAGGGTGGATCTGTGTGCCGTTGCAACTTGCACAGCACACTCCTGGCCTAAATAGAATAATGTACACATTTCCCAATTGGCCACCAGTCATTGTCTTCTATGCCTCTGAGAATCACTTAAAACACCCATTGCTTCAAAGTGGCGTATTTATGATTCAGTAAAATACTGCACAAAGATGAGCTTTTTAAAGACAAATTCATGAAAATGTTGATACAAACGTATTTTAAAGGATAACATTTATTTTACTCATATTGTTATGTCACCTTTCATTCAGAAGCCTCATGCCGAAGACCCTCGAAAGCCAGATCACCATGGAGAAGACGCCGAGCTACTTTGTGACCAGGGAAACGCCTCGCCGGATCTCCACCATGTCCCGGGATACCAAGCTCATTGTGGTGGTCCGTGACCCCGTCACCCGCGCGATATCCGATTACACTCAGACTCTAACCAAAACACCCGACCTGCCGAGTTTCCAAGAGCTGGCGTTCAGAAACCAGAGCCTGGGCCTGGTGGACACGTCCTGGAATGCCATCCGGATCGGCCTGTACGCTCTTCACTTGGAGAACTGGCTGCGTTACTTCCCCCTGGCCCAGATCCACTTTGTCAGCGGAGAGCGGCTAATCACGGACCCAGCAGGGGAGCTGGCGAGAGTCCAGGACTTCCTGGGGTTAAAGCGCATCGTGACGGACAAGCACTTCTATTTCAACCGGACCAAGGGCTTCCCCTGCCTGAAGAAGCCGGAGAGCAGCAGCTCGCCCCGCTGCCTGGGCAAGTCCAAGGGTCGAACTCACGTGCAGATAGACAGGGAGGCCATCGAGCAACTGCGGGACTTCTACAGGCCTTACAATGTAAAGCTCTACGAGATGGTGGGTCACGATTTCAGATGGGAGTAAACAAGTCTGGGGGACTATTTATAAGTGGCACGAGAAAGGCTTTTGTCTTCCATGAACGTACAAAGTCTTTAAAAGTTTTGTTTGCCTACAGGGAATTGAGTGGTATTTGTCGTTGAGGATTCAGTAGCTAAGATGATTTCCGGCCAATTCTGAAGGGAGAAAGCAAGGACAGCACTGGGTTTTTTTTTCTTTTTTTTTGGAGTGACACTAATGAGTAAAGCAAGATCACAGATTGCATAGCGTTTTGATAGCACAACTGAATTTAGTGACTGCCTGTCAACGTCGATATCAAGTTTTCTGTTAGATATACAGGCTAAGCAATATTTCGGCTTCAGCATTTCACAATTTGTGCTCTTGCAGTATTCTCTCTGCTTAGGCTTGGCCATTTGCTGACTGGTGTATAAATGGAGAAATTCCAGGGAATGAGATTAACTCCTCTTTAAACTTTCCTCACTAATCAAGGCAAGGATTAAAAGTAAGGCCTTGGAAAATGTCAGTGACATCTTCAGAGAGGGCTATAATAAGCTTCAGCACTGTGTTGTGAGGTATCTGAAATGTGAAGCACTAAAGCAAATGCTAAGGCACACGGCTACACAAGGACAAGGTACATTTGATCATGATTTTGTACATTACCGTACGTTGCGGATTAAAAATATATTTAATTTACATCATAGGATGGAAAGGAGAAGTCACATGTATCATGCATGTTTCACTCTGCAATTACTTGCTTACTTTGATTATGCACAATCGATGTTTACGTTTCTGTAGCAAAGCACAATGTATTTCCTCGCTGTATTATAGCCGCCATGCACTTCCCATTCACGCCATGAAAGGAAGTAAAACCTCGAATAAATACAATGAAGTTCCTTCACCACTCACTCTCTCTCTGAAAGTAACTTTGATGCACCTTGACCTTGATCTATTGCGTTTGTCAGAAACACATTTTGAAGCTGTTGGGTTTTGTCCTGTCCCCAAGGTTTCCTGACAATACCGTACAGGCGTGCACTAACACAGGATCAGTCTCCTCTAAATTGAAGATTGATGTCACGATTTAAAGTAGAATCTCTGCGTAACTGTAAACCCAACCATCCATTTAAGTGTTGTGACGTTATTGTGGGTTTCATCACGCCTTTTTTCCATCTTTTTCCACAAATGAAAACATCTCTTTGTTTAAGAATGTTGCATTCAAGGGTATAAACAACCCCTTTGCATTAAAACAAGGTTGCGGGGTTGACATGGCTCTGTTGGCTAAAGAATTCCAATCATTTCTCAGAGACAAAGGAGGGACAGCCTGGTTGTGGCAGGTTATCAAATAGATTCTGGGACCAGTTGTCACACTATTGCCCTGAAAAACTTGTGAAATTTGGTTGCACGCTATGAATGCTAAACCTGGACAGCCTGAGGTTGATTCAGGCTTACCAAATGAGAGACAGCCTCGCAGCAAAGGAATCACTTATGATATATGTGCTAAAGGGATGTAGGGACATGTCCTATCAGTTGGAGGAGTGTGCACTGAATGACTAAATCATCAAATATGAAAATATGATTCAAAGTCCCCTTTTTTGTTGGAGTAAATTCAGTTAGCATGGCTAGCAAAGAGAAGACCACACCTATTCAAAACCATGATGGGTATTTCATAATGCAATATTCAGAAGTTTTAACAGCCTAAATTCTGGCTAACGTTATTTTCAAGGAGAAGCCCGTAGAAATGTTCTTAAATATTCTCCTATCTCCTAAACACTGATAAGTACTGTATATAGGCTACACATAAAATTAAGCAGACTTGCGTTGGTCTAGAAATCTTACCCCCAAGAACCACAAGGTCAGGCCAAGTTTCCAGTGAAGTTTAAATTACAACGCTTTGCTGTGTGCAACTTTAACCACCACACATAATATAAACAGAAAGAATGAACTCTAACCAAGTGCATCTGTTTTATTCCGCCAATGGTGCAGTATTGTTAATTGGATGGATTGGAAGTGGTTTTAATGCATAACATTATAAGTACCTCTCCCGTGTTATCGACATACTGTAAAGTACCTGAGAACTCTACTGCCCTTATCAGCCGGGACTTATATCTACAGGCTGTCCCTCAACGGTTATTTTACTGCTTGATAAGAGTTATAAGCTACTTAATTATGACACCCGCCCACCAAAATAGGAAATTCGAGGATTGAGCCTTTAACAATGGCATCACACATAGTTAAAAATCTGCATTTGTTAATTTAACTCATAGTGTCCCTTAGGTTCCATTTGCACACTCACAGAGTTAAGCTAACACTGGCGATTTTACAGTGCACTCCACCTAATGGCTCTCTTTCAGCGGCCATCTTTCTTCCTGTCCAGGCATTCATTAACCTATTTAGACCGGGAACGCATCTGTGTCATTTTAGATTTCTTTGGCTATTCAAAAATAGCAGATCTACAAGCTCATAGTGCGGCACCGAGTGCCGCGCTATGAGCTTGTAGATCTGCTATTTAAAAAAAAAATAGCAGATCTACAAGCTCGATCTGCTATTTTTGAATAGCCAAAGAAATCTTAAAATGACACAGATGCGTTCCCGGTCTTAATGGCTTAAACTCACAGGACCTCGGGGTTCGGGGAGCTTGGAGCGTGACTCCGTCCACCTCTGATGGCCTCCTTGTCACCGCGCTTGCCAGTAGCTCGTTTCTGTGGCCCTGTCGAGCACACACACACACACACACACACAGGTGAGAGCGTCTATACCCCGGGCAGCCGATATGAACGGCAGCTCTCTGTATGGTACACATGGGTCCTAATTAGGCCCGAGGGCTGGAGAAGAGCGATCCCTACAACACCCATCAGCCAGAGTCTGATTAGACTCTCCCGGTGAAAGGCTCTCCAGAGATTGCCTGCAGGTCAAGTCTCTCTCTCTTTCTCTCCCCCCTCTCTCTCTCTCTCTCCCCTCTGAGAATAATATGAATTCTCTCAGGGAACCAGGCCATGCAAATAATTCAATGCTTTGCATTTGGGAGCAGTGCGATTCTATGCATTTGTAGCAGGTTTTGCATGCTTTTTTTCTTCTTTTTTTCCAAACATGATTTGATCTGTGAGTGTGTGGATTACTGTCTTGAGAAACATTATTTAAAAACAAATTGAAAAAATTGTTTGTTTAAACAATCCAGTAACATCCATTACCCAATTGGCCCATATTAACAAATGTAAATGTCTGAGATCATCAATAACCACTTAAATGGAAACATAAAGTGATGGAAGGCATTACAGCCAACAAAACCTTTTCTTCTATACATCAACATTTCATCCCTATCAGGATCTCTGGTAATTATTTAGAGCTAAAATTACCCAAGGGAGCTTAAAGTAAGGATCAGCTAATGCTTTTGTGTGCTCAGCCATTATTGCTTGTGTACAATAACAAGGCTTCAAGGACAAAGCAGAGACATACTGTTCTTTTTCTTCTTCTTTAGTGTTCCTTAGAGACTAATATTTCCATGCTACATGATCTGATATTGATTTTATACTTGATGCAGCAATGTGGTGTTAGGGAGAGAATCAAGTATCTTTGGGAAAAAAACAAGTCATCACTTGTTTATCTTGAGTTTTTTAGAGAATCATCAAATCCATACAGTGCTGTGTGAACAAACTAATTTTCAGTACCCCCCCCCCCCCCCCCAGGTAATATTTCTACACATAACTACTGTTAAAAATATACATGTCTATCGTCTACAGGGAAAAGTATTTTACATGTGCACTGTCTTAACGTCTCCCCTGTATTAAACTAGCACACATTTTCACAGCAGTTTCCCCCTCCTTTGCTCAGGACATTTAGATGAGAAAGAATGAGGTTCCTTGGTATCCGAGTGAGACAGCAGCTGACACCGCAGTGGGAGAGATTCAGCACTGTACCAAGCTCAGTTCTAATACTTCAGAATAGTTTAACTGCTGCAGCCGACAGGATGTCCCAGTGGTCGAAATCACCAGTGGCTTTGGAACCAAATTAAAATGAAGGGATGACAACTGGTGGCAGAGTCTCCAGCCCCTAATGATACAGTACATGCTACACAACTATCCTCGCACCGATGTTTGACCAACTTAAAAGTCTGCAAGTGTGACACTTTTTTGTGGGACTGTGTGTATAGGAGCACGACCCACAAAACATACAGAGCGCATCAAGCAATAAGGTTTGGACGGTGATGTTGACTTTTACTGTCGGCGCTACCACAGGTCTACAGGCAGGTGTTTTGCCACCCAAGATGATATCCTTGCACGTACAAAAACAAAGGAAAATGTATTCGTTTTTATTTGGATGATTTTTGCATTTGTGCCACAAATGATCCATCTACCGGTACCTCGCTCCCCATGCTTTTTAACTCGCCTCCTGCAGAGAGATCTAGGGAGAGACAGCAAAGACAAGATTGTGTGTGACAAGCACCCTTTCAAGATTTACATGAGAAATGCTGAAAAAGTCCTCCAAATTAGAAACAGTTGTTCAGTGCCATCGCCTTGTTGTTGTATCCATTTGTCAGGACTGTTTTGTGTCTGTTTGTGTGTGCGGCATGGCCAAAGCGAGGTAGAAGGCTGATTAGAACAGAGGAGCAAGCCAGACCTTAGCGGCTGGCTCACCGGGAGATGTATTCTAATTAGAGTGGGAGCCCTGCGTCTTACTGACGAGAATAACAAGCCTCATCCTGAGGCTGACACGGCGAGATCAACCTCGCCACAACATCATGTGGGAAATACGAAAACATATCTGATGCATCGACAGCTTCAGGAAAGCACGACCACACCTGAGTCGACGAATCCTACGCGTCAGGACTTTGAAGTGGTTTGCACATCTTGTGGTTGGGCTTTCTAGGCGCGTGGCTTTGAAGGGATATATAGCAACTAGGCAGTGGGTAGTTTACAAAAGGTTGGCTGGTGGTGATGAATAGACATTTTTAAAAGGGCTCCATACCCCAGCACTTAATTCAGATAAACAACAGAGTAAACGATGGGAAAAGTATATTGTTGACATTTCAGTTGCCTTTTCAGTGCTTCACTGTAATTTCACCTGAGGAGGGTATTGCATGCCTTCCACACAAGGACCACTTAAACACTTGAAACACCAGAAAGCTGTCTGGAGGAGCCCATGCCTAGGTGACCTCCTTGGCGGTGTGATTGTAGGATTCAAGTCAAATTGGTCCTTTCTACGAAGCCGAAGCCGTCAGACACACTGAGAATCTGTGTTAGATTATTGTGCACATAGAGCAGCGTGCCCCTTGCAAATGCCTCAAAGCTACGTGCACGTCATGTAAATTGGGACAAAATAAAAGGGCATCCCATCACCATATATGAAAGACGGCAAACAGGCAGGAAAGTCCTCATTCTAAAGGGCATCTGTACAATGTATTTTTGTGCTAAGTGCTCATGTCAAAATATTGACCTGCTCAACATCTTACAGTATGTCGCTCAGCTCTGAAACCAGCTCCCAGAGCGGTGTTCTGCTTCCTCCACGTCGGTCAAAATCATTATCATATTACCATGATTTGGATTGTCATATGAGATAGCTCGCTGATATAACCCATGTCTATTCTTTACAATGCTTTTCACAATTATAATGATCAATTAATTCTTTGCCCCACTGGCCACCATCCCTTCTATGGCGAGGTCGGATAATACAGTACCCTGCCATGCTGGTGTAAACACCTCAGGATTAGTACCTGTTAGCGGCACACAGTATTCAAGATTAGAAATTTGCATTGTATGTAGATAATGTGAATCCAAAACAAGGCCACTAGAAGCTCCGTTGAGTATTGGTACTTAGTAAAAAATGTAACCCAATTAAGCTACCACTAAAGGTAATAGCGTGCAATAATTATTATTTACACCCAAGTAGCAGTTGCACACTTACATATGGACATGTGCACATACTCATACCATGCACACTCAAATACACGTGCATACCGTAAACATACAGTATACACACACACGCAGGCTCGCACACGTGCGCACACACACACACACGCACACACACGCACACAGCACAGAATGCTCCACCTCCCTGGGTGGCCTGTCTCCGACTGGATGTCAGATGCTGGAGACAGCTGCACTCATCACAGCTTTTATGAATACATTACCTTTTATGTTCATCCAAACCCTAATTTATCTTCCTCAAAAAATCAAATGGGACAGACATTCACCCACCTTATCCCTGGAAAATTGGAGCTTTCAGAAACTCTGATGTGTGCAAGACAAATATCCACAGTCACAATAACTGGGGATGTTTCATCTGGGCGGAAAGAATTCAAACCGTGTCATACGTACGTTGACGGTATGCCTGCATCGCTACAGTAGGTACTGTATGTGCATGCGTAAGTGCATGTATACTCTGTGTGTGTGTGTGTGTGTGTGTGTGTGTGTGTGTGTGTGTGTGTGTGTGTGTTCGTAGTTGTTGATGTTTTTTTTAGTAGAGATGGCTTGTGAAATATCAAAGTGTGTTATTTGCCTCCATGATACGCCACCACATCAAAGCGTTTCTCTCACTCCCTGAAGAACCCAAAGAACCTATGATGTTTTTTTATTTTTTACCCGTGCAGTCTTCTTGCCTGTCTTCCATCTCTCAGCATCACACCACTGGAAAAGTGCAAGTCTCTCACGCTTTCGTCGTACGCCAGTGTTGCACGCCCCAAAAATAGATCCACAAGCTCACAACGCACTGCGGATGCGGATTGCGACACGTTGTGAGCTTTCAGATCTGCTATTTTCGGCACGCCACACCATCGTACGACGAACTACAAATCGGGCTTAATGATACACAAAAATCAAGTACATAGAATGCTACACCAGGAGGGAAATTTTGACTGTGTCTGGGAGGGAGGGAGGGGGCAACAGCAAATGGATATATTTATGGGGGGGATACGGCATCACATTAACCTTTTAAGACCAGGAACGCATCTGTGTGTCATTTTAAGATTTCTTTGGCTATTCAAAAATAGCAGATCTGAGCTTGTAGATCTGCTATTTCTTTGAAAAATCATAAACATTTGTGCAAATATGTGATTTTTTTAAGAGCAAACATTTGTAAAATATTAATAAATTAATAAATTCAAATATTTGCACAAATTTTCATGATTTTTCAAAAGTAGCAGATCTACAAGCTCATATGCTCATATATGTGTTCCCTTCCCGGCCTTAATGGGTTAACAAGCAACACCATTTCATATTTGATTGACATCTCTGCATCTTTTTATTATTCCTGTGACGTTAGTCCAGAGACACTGTGATGCCAGAGATGGCAGACTCACACTTTGGCTGATGCAGCAATCTGGTGATATGTGCCTCGCTGCCTGCCAACCACCTGGTCGGAAGAGGCATAATAAACCTCTCAGTCAACCGGCTCCTCACATAGCCAACGGTGTAGGATGAGTGTCAACTGAACATGTGCTGGCTCTGTGTGTCCAACTTTGACACTTCACAGCTCACTAGTCGCTAGTATCCTTGTGGAGTTCTCTGTATAGACTAGACCTTGGGATTTCAACAGCCCTAGTACAGTGCATTATGTAGGTGGAAACTATTTGTATTCTGTGGAGGGAACATGACCACTGAGAGTAAGCGGTTAGGTGTATAGTGTGTAGGATATATTCGGGAGAGAATATAGTGTTTCCTATCTCTCAGAACAATTCCCAATCAAATGACACAGTAAAACTTTCAGTGTTAATTTAATTAGCACTGGCGTTTAGAGAGAGATTAAGTCCAAACGCAAGACCTTCAACTGTAATGAGAAGGAGCAGTATCCTTCTCAATAGGCAGGCACAACTAATTATATAATATAATAGCTAACATAATAGCATAATAGTTGAACACAGTGGAGGATCAGCCCACATCAGTCCAGTGCCAGAATGTATTTGCAATAGCAATACTTGAAAGCGGTTCTCTGTGAGCGGTAAGCCTTGTAATATTGTACAACAAATGGACCACCCAACATCAGAGCCAGCCCCACGGTCCTGAAAATAACAAGCCCAGCAACCTATCTTAGGTGCTGAAGTTGTGTTTGCATTGCACCACTCACTTGCCTGGGGTTATGTAATTCAGCTCCGCTCCTCGCCCCACACGATGGCACCACATCATTTATACTGCATTACCTAAAAAGCCATTCTCACTGGCTACACTCAGGCCTGCTGGATTTTTCATCTCCAATTAAAAGGGAATTAAAGTAGTGCATCACTGGACTCAAGAGAAGTGGAATAATTGACATCCTCCTCTCTCCACAGCCAAGTGAATTATTGAATCTGTTTTTCATTCACAGCACAAAAAAAGGAGAATAAAAAAAAGAGTACAACATCAGGCATTCATCTCCCCCTCTTTCCCTCTCAGCTGAGTGCATTGCTAAAATAAAATACTGGGTGCTAGCGATTAAGTGAACGAGGATGGGACTTGATGGGACGGGATGGGAAAAAGAGGACAGAGAAAACTTCTCAGTCATTAGTCATTTGGTAACCTGCATCCATCACCGCACTTTCCCCCAGAACACTGACAGAGACAGAATGAGAATATGAACAGAAACAAGCGTAAACAAGACATGCAGAGGCTGGGGACATTCTGTGTTTTACAAGCGTGGCCCTGTAGGAGGTTAGCCATCTATGGGAGGGTTGGTTTGTCGCCTGTGTGTCTGTCTCATGGTTATTATAGTTAATTGAAACTAAGACTAAAACTAAAGGGTACGTACTTATTTTGTTAACGGACACTTAAAAAAACTAAAATGAACTATGTAATTGTTATCGTGTAAAGTCACTTTGTTTTAGTTTTTCCACTTCATGTCTGATGTCGTGCATTCCGTTCATCCTAACTATTTCAGCTTCAATGAATCAAGGCTTTCCTCATAATAACTGTACAACTAAAACTAAAACTAAATAATGACTAAAACTAATGAATATTTCAAAGCTAGTCTGTTTGTGCAGGCGTAATCTTGCAAACCACTGGACCGAGCAGTGCCAGATTTCCCATGCACAGGCCAAAGTAGTAACTCCATGCATTTTTTCCCGCGTATGCTTTATATTAAATATATATATATTTAACTTTAATGTTATAATTGCCCAAATTTGGAGTAATACATCAATCAGACAACAATCTGGTACTAACCAAATATAGAACAAACTTGGGAAAGTTCTCATTCTGCTACTCTGCCACCAAAATGTGGAATGCCCAGACACTATCCATAAAAAATGTGAATCACTAGTTTCTTTCAAAACTAGCCTGAAAATCTATTGGAACACTAAATTTCCCATTTAGTGTTCCAATGGGAAATTAAATGCAATTTCCCATAGAAAGGGGGTGTCATTCACTGCTGACGTTTTTCCCTTTTCTCCTTTGTACATAATAGTGTTTTGTATTTGTTGATGACATGTATTATTGTGTTATTTTTCAAGCTATGTTGATGAATTGAATACATACTGTAGGACCACAATGGAAACAAGTCCCCAGGACTTTTTTGTGTTATCCTTTTAGCCTTAATGTCTGACTGTACCACGTGCCGTTTACATTTCTGACTAATAAAGTATTCAATCAATCAATCGACGACTGACGCCACAGGCTGGCCACATGAAGTCCGAGATCCACATGAAGCCACGCCGTTCCCATGTGAATCTCGAGATCCACGCGATCCAATCTTTTATTTTCTATCAGCTCCAATTCGGGCTCTTTGTAGCTGTTTAAGTGGGCAGGGACCCCTCACAGTCTCAGGTAACTAGAAATAGTAGCCAATGTCCCTGTCCCCATCGGAGGGGGATCGATACTGAACCAGAACTGCTGAGAAAGAGAAACAAAATACTCTGATTTAAGGACATTCAATTTCCCAATGCAGACAGCGGTGCTGTAATATTGTGCAATATATCGCTAAAAAGAGACACTGATATCGGCTTTGTAGTCATTCTCCATTTTTAGAAGCCTACATACAGTACTGTGGTCCTTTTGGTGTCACACCATTTCAATGGTAGAGTGATATGTCATAGTCTGTTTGAAAGCTAAGCAACTCCTTGATCTAAATATGGCATGGATGAGATATTTATATGCAATGGTGCACAGGGGCATTAGGAAATCTAAATTGCAGCATGCAAACAACCCCACTCAGTATGTATAGCCAGTATGTTTAGATTCTACATCGTCTGAATTAAAACATTTACAGAAGAAAGTTGTGCATGTTGCAACCAAAGCCATATGTTCCATATGTTCCTATACAAACAAACATGGTACAAGCATTTCACCTTTTAAATTATGTACCGTCATTATTATGCAGAGATGCTGGTTTCGCCCCTGTGCGTGCGTGCGTGCGTGCGTGCGTGCGCGCGAGTCCTGAGCTAATCTTGCAAACCACGTACAAAACATTTTGTGCACGCTGCCAGTAGATCAAGGAAGACATGAATAACAACTATGTTATTTATAATTTTTTGAAGTGCTCCTTCTTCTAGTGAATTTTGTGTTAACAGTTTGTGGAAGGCCATCTCCTTTTCCGTTTCAGAATGACAATCCCCCATGCCCCCCATGCTCCCCCATGCAGAAATAAATGAGTTTGTTGAGATGAGTGAAGAACAAGCCTGGTCTGCACAGAGCCCTGACCATAACCCTATAACCTTTGGAATGAACAGGAGTGTGTGAACACAGTCGCTCTTGCAACTAAAGGGGGGGGGGGGCATTGCGTTTCTATTACATTTTCCACCATTCTGAGGTGCGGCTTTTCACTAGTTTGAACATTACTGCTGCAATTTGCTTCCATTCAGCCACAAGAGCATATGTGAGGTCGGACACTGGTTGGGTGATTAGGCCTGGCTCACATTTAGTGTTCCAATTCATTCCAAAGGCGTTTGATAGGGCTTTGATATTTGGTCAGGGCTTTGTGCACCGCCAGTCAAGTTCTTCCTCACTCAGGGGTGTCATTTGGGGCTTCGGGGGATGGCAATTGCCACCCCCTAGCTTTCAGTTATTTTAATTACCTCCACCTCTGAATGTTTTTTGCAGATTAAACAGATTTTAGACAGACGCTTCAGTATTTCACTTGTATTTCTTGTCTGCGACCATACATTACATTCATTGATCACTTTAATACTGGCCTCCCTATTTTGGGCATGTCATTACCGGACTTTTTTTTCCTTTCCAGTTTTTTCAAAATTGCAAAAAATTGCAAATCTACAAGCTTACAGCGCATCACGATGCGTTGCGAGATTGTAGATCGGCTATTTTTGTCATTTTTTAAATTGGGCTTAAAATGGTCACTTTTTGGTTACCCTCTAGTTTTTTATTAAATGACTCCTCTGTCCTCACTCATCTCAACAAACCTATATGGTTCTATATGGGGGAGTGTGGGGGGCACAGGGGGATTGTCATTCTGAAACAGGAAATGGCCTTCCGCAAACTGTTGATGTCTTGAGAAAGGTCCTTTTGACCGAAACCTTTTTAATAAATCAATGCAGAGGAGAACAAGTGTGTGCAGGAATTGACTTTTTTTTGTTTGGAAATTGGATCTTTGGGGGATGTGATTCCCTGCACCACAGAGGAGACAAAGTTGTGCGTGTTGTCTTCTACGTACAGTATGCCTGCCATCCGCACACAGTTGCCTAGAATGTCACAGTAGTGGTAGCATTAAGCTCTCCATGCACTGGAACAGGGGGCATTAATTAGAAACATTAATTAGAAAGGTGTCCATGGTGCTTGGGTACCACAGGGGTAAAGTTAAAGTACCCGCCCCAGACGCCCCACCACCGGCCGATAGGGATTTGAAACCACCGTGGTGCAGCCGGCTTGGCCGAGCGTCCATACAAACACAATTGGCTGTGTTTGGGGGAGGGAAGCCGGGCGAGGAAGGGATCTTTGTTGCTGCACGTACTCCTGTTTGTGCCACTGTCTGAACTATGGGATGTTATGTTTGAGAGAATGGTTCTGAATCGGTAATGCTGCATATGGACAAAGTATGTCTTCTTATCAACCCCCAAATTGGAATCACATGTTGGGGCCTCTATATAGCTTTGGTTCTCAAACATTGGGAACAAGCCCCCCAATTGCCCAAAAAGAAAATAGGTGTGATTAAACTCCTCCTTTTACTGGGGAGTCCCTAGAAACCCCTAAAGCACCCCTGGGGTCCCCAGACCCCACTTTGAGAACCAAAGTGTTTGCGAGATTACGCCTGATTACGCCTGCATAAACAGACAGACTAGCTTTGAAATATTCATTAGTTTTAGTCATTATTTAGTTTTAGTTTTAGTTGTACAGTTATTATGAGGAAAGCCTTTATTCATAGAAGCTGAAAAAGTTAGGATGAACGATTACATAGTTCATTTTAGTTTTTTTGTTTTTTAACATTAGTTTTCATTTAAATGTCCATTAACAAAATAATTACGTCCCTTTTAGTTTTAGTTTAGTTTAGTTTCAATTAACTATAATAACCACGAGACAGACACACAGCCAAAATGTAGTTAATTTCTGTCCATAGGCTGCGCCCAACAAGTATGAATAGAACTGTACAGTACTGTATGTCATAGAAATGCTATTTCACCCCGCAGCTTCCTCAGGCTCCTGAGGGCTGCAACCTACAACACAGCCCTGGACCACCAAGCCTGGCAGAGATATACTCTCAGCGAATTGCCCCCTTTCTAGTTACAATTATTATTATCATTATTATTATTTATTTATTTATCTATTTATTACTAAACTACTGGCTTAATAAGCAACTGATGTTCAGTAACAGTGGCAAACCACAAAATATTGTTGAATAATGTATGATGTCAGTACCGTGACTTCAGGCCTCTCTATATTTTGGCGATTGTTTCAGCCCATGCTGCCTCTCCAATTGATTTCCAGGATAAAATTCAAGTTTTTAAAAGATAAATATTAAAGTATAAAACATTTCAATTAACTTCTCTAGGTCATAACACAATGTTATGGAAAGTTTCAGCCCAATTGTGAGCACTTGTTTAAAATACAGACAACATCAACTTTAGAAGATTGCTTTAGTAACACGCAAGATTATACTTAATTGTGCAGGCTAGCAAATAAGGTGACCAGAGCAGCTGTCCATCCTATCATGACTCCTATCAAAACCTTCAACAGTAGCCAGTGTGAACATTTTGCATCAGCCTTCAATTCAATAGCCAATATGATGAATTGCCGTCTCTCCTTTTGGGCCCCAATAGGCCTACTGTACAACAGCAAAAGAACAATAGCCTAAGGTATCAGCACAGAAATACTGGCTGTCTAACTTTTCGTATTCTTCTTGACTTCTGCTCCAACATTGACCAGCTCACGCGTTCGGTGAAATCCACTTTCTACCCTCCAAACTCTCGTTAGCAAGTTTCCAGTCTCTCAATCCAGTGTGTGAGTCTGATCTGCTCGCTACAGTACCTTGAGTGGTGAAGTTGGAGAATCCTGTTCTGTGGAGAGGTTCAGCTTCAGACAGTGGTGATGTGCATTGTGCTCTGGGTTAGATATAGCTGCTGTTTCTCCTCCTAGGCCAAGTTTGCAGCTGGATCATCACAGCTGGTGTGCTATGAAAAATAAAAGTTTTACATTGTTCCATTCCTGAGTTGTGCTTTAAATCTGCCCCATGATGCAACATGATGACAAGTGTAAAGTAACATCCAGTGACTTGCCATCCAGAGTTGCGTTCCATATAGACCCTTTTCACAGTAGCCATATTGGCATGAAATAGTAGTGTAATGTTGCTTCCTTGTTACTAGCAATGATAGTACTGTAATTAAGGTCATGTTAGTGTATAACCTTTCCAGTGAGCCTAACCCTAACCCTGAGACCGATTCAACAAATGCCTTAGTTCTGAAACTTTTTCATAATTCAAAATGATTCAACATTTTTCAAACACAAAAATAGCAGCTGTACAAGCTCGCAGCGTGGCACAAAGTGACGCACTGTGAGCTTGTATATCTGCTATTTTTGAATAACCAACGCTAAAATCTAAAATGCTTTCCTGGTTTTAATGGGCTAACATGCACAACAGCAGCACTCTGACTCTTTTTGACCTGAATGGAACATAGCTTTGATTGGTACTACTACTGGTAACACCTGAAGGAAGTAACATTACACTGCTATTTCATGCCAATATGGCTGGCAGGAAAAGGGTCAAAGGGCAGAATGTGGCACAAAGGGACCTAGCTCGATCTTGCCTCTTGTCACGGACAATGCATTTCTCCTTTTATGATTTTCACTCTATCTACTCTTCAGTCTCTAATATACTTTCTCCACAGAACCTGAGAAACAGCAATGTTTTGCTGGCAATGCTCTGGCCTATTTACTTACCACAAGGCTACATGGTGAGGAGCATTACAGCTAATGATGTTTTGAAACTATTTAGTGAGATTAAAATATATATATATTAACAATGGCAAACAAACTCTTTGGAAAACATTGGACAACATTTCTGTAACCTTTCCATTAAAACGTGTAAATGTGTTTTATTGGATTCCTGAGCAATTCCAGTATATCAATTTTTATTATTACTCAGTTTCAATATAAAGTTATTTGATATACAGCCGTTTGATATTTTATTATCATGATAGGCTATGCATTTTTGTAAAGTATGCTCCCGTTAATTTTAAAATTAATTATAAATAAGGTTATGCTTCCACTGAGTGAAGACCCACCTTCACTCCCCTTGAGATGCTTAGGCTGGAGCTGGGTCTGGACTCTGGAGGGATGTTGTTGAACGTTGAACTGTAGTATAAGCAGCATTAGCACATAGGAGTCTCTCTTCTCCAGGTGGGTGGGGTGGTGTGAAACTGTTTTGCCAGTAGGCAAATTGGTGGAGTCCAGAGTGTAGACTATCACCCATTCGGTGTTATCACATTTATTTCAGGAGATATGATGCAAAACAGACAATTCAGTTATGGTAGAAAGTGAACCGTTTTTGCGATGGCTGCATTTAAAAAAAAAATTCAGGGCCCCAAGCTTATGCTTTTATGAAAAAGTGAAAGATTCACCTACATTTAGGTCATAATCTGGAATATTATAACTTTGCACCAATGAGCCAGCTATCTCCTGCTCTCTCTCTGCCGGCATGGTGTGTCTACAGCTAGATCCAGCAAACTGCTACTACTGTAGAGAGGAGAGCACAATTAGACAATGTGTTAACACCTGCCAATCAATTAACCCTGGCACTGCTCTAGTGAGTTGTCTCCACCCACAGCAGTCTTAATTAAGTAATTGTTCACAATGCCTATGAACAACTTACAGCAACTCACTGAAGAGAAAAATGCATGACAGACAGACCATGTTTTTCATTTCATAGTTAATTTTAGGATAGTAGGATACTGTACTGATATCTCTAGACAGTGCTGCAAACTTTATGCCCAGGCTAATATGCTGCTTCACAGGTCCTGTCAACTGTCAAGTGTGCACTTTTTGAAGCATTTTGCACTCCCATGTACACAGCTTTCTTGTGGCACACATACAAGAAAGGTAGCAATGATGCCCTGAAGATTCTACTTATAGATGGCATACTAGTGCCAGTCACTTGTTTGTAACGTGTGGAATCCACACATGTGAGGCTCTCTTAAGGCACTCTATGTATGGATTCATGTCTCGTGTGGATGAGTCCCGCAACAGTATTATTGAGGATGTACGTTAGTCAATCCTAGGAAGAGCTGTCTCCGGTACTTGTGCAGGCTTCGTAAACACTGGAGAGTCAGCCTCTATTTATGATTTTATGGTTTTTTTTTGTTTAATGTGTTGTGCCTATAATGTGTGATGTCAATTTGTATGTACTCTATGGACCCCCTTTGTGAATACAGTTTGAATTGAATTGAATTGTACATATTGTGCAAATCATTGTCATCATGTCAGTATATGGCCTACATATTTCCACAGCCACTGAATGCTGCAATAAGTAAAATAAAATTATTATCAATGTCATCTCCACATGGGCATGAGTGGTTATGGCAGTGTGCTTAACACATTGTTAAGCACACTGCACAGGATGCACAGGATGTATTATAATTTGCAACGTTTTACATGATGCCCCCTTCCTTATTTCTTCTGTTCTATCTCACTCATCAATCTCGTGAATAAATAAAAGAAGAGGCCACACAACTGATCTGAATCCAATCTCACTTCGACAGCAGCATAAAAGCTGTGTATTCTAAGTTGCCTTGTTAATATCTTGATGTCTTGGCGAGCACACCTGTCCGGAAAGTAATCTTTGTGTCTGTGATATACATTATACCTACATTTTGTCATGCTCAATCATACAATGATTTAAAGACATAGCACACAAACATAGCACCTTATTCAAAGACAAATACAATATCACATGACTGGAGCATCAGGTAATTGGGTAGGTATGTGTATGTGTGAAAGCCTCTCGTGTTGAAGAGCTGACAATTCAAAGCTGTTTCTATGGTAGCATATTCGGGTGTGGATTTTTCTCTTTCTGTCCAGCACCTAGTATTTATCTTTTGGATGTGCATGCTTTCACACTATCTTTGTAAGTGATACATTTTCCCTAGATATCTCCTAGGAGGCTACATCCAAGGAAGGTCTGCTAACAGCTGTGACAGCTTTGCACCTGTTTCATAATCACAGAGCTCAGTCAATAATGTCTGTTTAGATACTAAAGCTTTGATGTGATATTACTGTACTTAAAGAACTGAATATGTAAAAAATACATTGTCCCGTTATTTTATGTTAAATATAGACAATCATCTGTGTTCTGTATATGGGCAATACATTGAGAAGATTGTTTTGGAGGATTGTCTGTTCCATACATCTGTGGCATAACCAGCAGCCATTACCAGGAAATTAAGAGGCATCAGCTTCAAGTTGATCTCTCTATCTTTCTAACTGTTACGCATGTGACTAGTCAGAGCTACAGTAGTCAAAGTGGATGCTACCCTTCATATTTTTCTTCCCTTCCACATTTCAGGAGATATATCCAGCGAGAGAGTGTCTTAAAATGGAGTCTTTCTGCAGCAGCATCAAGGATTAAAGACAGCCCCTAGAGACACTAACAGAAGATTGATCAATAAGATGAGATTGCCTGTCTACAATGTGTGAAGCCCAATAACATGAGAATAAAAATGTGTTCATGTGTTCCACTGAAAAGACAGGAAAGACATTTTGCGCATTAAATTCAGATAAAAGTTGACAATTGCTCCACTTAGGAATTCAAATTGGGGTTCTCTTGGAACTGATACAATTGGCAAATGATTATTGATTTCAGCATCAGCGTTAAATAAGCTTGGCTTCTGCAAGAAACATATCTCACACCAGGTTGCAGCGTGTGAATGTTTAAATCATATTAGTACAGCATATGCATATTAATGGCACAAGCTGGTGGTTTTCTTTACAAATTAAGGGTTTACATCTTTTTATGATGTAAGCTAGGCCGTCTCCTCAATCATCCATCAAAGAACATGTGAAGTCAAAGCAGGTTGCAGCCCCATCAAAAAGCATAAGCAATGTCATTATTTCTCCTCAGACTGCTCTAGAGGTGAGAAGTGAGGGTAAAAATGCAATTCCCAAAACAGATGACAGCGCTACACAAAATTAAAGGACAAAAAGATAAAGGCGGCATATTAACTCTTAATGTCCTCAGCCTTGATCCAAACTAATACAGCCATAATTGAATCAGCAATAAATAAATGATGCAGCTGTAATTTAATACACCACCTGTCATCTACTCGTTAGATTTGACAGTACAATATGTCTTAATAAAGGCTAAATTTGAAGGTCATAAGGGACAAATTCAGGTTTAGTGATTATTTCCCAAGCAGTATTTGAACTGTACAAGGATTTTTAACATAAATTGGGCTCCACCAAGCGGCTCCTTGACATAAATTGGGGCTCCACCAAGTGGCTGAGACTAGAATTGTAAAAACTGAACAGAAATAAAATAATTCAACCAAAGCTATAAAATCAACAGAACCTTTAGTTTATTTTAAGACATAATCTTCTCTTCTTTTGTTCTTGCATTGCTAAACCAATGTCAACAAAGATGTGCCTTTTCCCATTAAAAGTGGTGAAGTCTGTAAAAGTTAGAAGATATTCATCAAAATTACATTAAATCACAGCATAGAATCAGAAAAATATATGGGGATAAACATTCTCATGCATTTGTGAAAAATAGGTAACACCTTTCCTTCTCAGTTTAGGGGTTGTTTTTACATGATGGACACTGTGTATTGATCTCAAGCTTTTCTAGTTGCTCCACATATTTCTGCATTGCAGACCGAGATCGCAGAGCAATGACTGTTTTTCCACTTTGATGGAATATAAAAACAAAAAGTTTTAGAAGAAGTATAAATCTGCATACAATTATGACATATAGGTGGCTACTGTGTGTATTCACAAGCCAAAATACTGCATTGTCATCCACACTGGTAACCAGAGACCTCTGTGCGTGCGTGTATGAAGAGAGAGATTGAGAAAGACCATGCGTATGTGTGTGTGTGTGTGTGTGTGTGTGTGTGTGTGTGTGTGTGTGTGTGTGTGTGTGTGTGTGTGTGTGTCAGTAAACATTTTTTTAATATTCACTAGTGTTACAGTATTTATGGATCTGGATTACAGATATGCCAATATGCTTGTATTGGATTTGCTAAAGTTAGGCATGTACTGAAACTAGATATATTTGCACTGCCTTTCACCAATTTGATCAATATGAAGAGGTTATAGTGAATAAAGTCTCTTGTATCGAAAACAGTATAAATCCGGCTATTTTTAAAACATCATTACCGTTACAAAATCATTTCTTTGGGTCTCCATCCAAAATGGTTGTCTCAATGTTGGTAATTCAAGAAGTAAAACCAACATATGATTAATTATTAGAGAATATAATGTCCATGAATACCACAGCAGTCTTTGGGCCAATGTCACCAAACTCTTTCAGCTATTGGCATCAAAGAAATTAAGAACTCTTGTTGTTTTTTCATAAACCCAATATAATATAAATGGAGAGATTTGAGGCCATTCAAATTGTTACATCAATTTGTGAACTCTCCGATGGTTTCCTTTACTACTCATACTGTATAAAAACTTTAACCACTTTAGCCCTGGCGTCCCAATTTTGGGCATGTCATTACAGGCAAAAATAAAAATAAAAAAACTCGAAAAATATCAAAGATTTTTCGAAAATAGCAGATCTACAACCTCACAACGTGGCGCATTGTGAGCTTGTAGATTGACTTTTTTTGTGGTTAAGTGGTTAAAGAGATGTACTCATCTCTTTAAAAGTGGACTGGAATAAAAAAATGAGACAAATGAATACAGCCCGGAAAACAAGTTGCAAGTGAACTGGTTTACTTTGAGAGGGTGAATGAGCAATTCCTATCATTCATACAAAATGTATATTACTTTGAAGAAATGTGCAAACAAAGCATTTATAAAGGATGCCTAAACATGCTCTGTGATGCTGGCATCTGGAAAAATATACAGTTAGAAATATATACAAATCCAAAAGTAGCAAGTTTTACATACTCAGTGTGGGCATTAGCAAGAATTGCTTGCATAGTTAAGTGCATGCATAAGCAATTTATCATGCAACAACTGCTGTGGTACATCTCATAAATGGCAATCTCTTTTCTCTCTTGTCTAACGTCAGTGCATTCAACATGGATCTGCTCTGTAGCGCGGATAAGCTAAAGATGTGCACAAGCCGTGATGTTACAGATAAAAAGACAGAGAAGGATGGTTTAGATTCAAACACACATACATAATGCGTATATATGTACATGTATGGTGTGTTCAATGAAGACATCCCAGGAAATTGTCTTTTTGAGTATCTTGGTTGTGTGTGTGTACAGTATGTGCAGTGGCTTCTGTTTTTTTGTTTTTGTTTGACATAAACCCTGTGTTCATCTGAGAGGAATGTTTTGAGATGTGTGGCAGTCTGAACAAAGTGGTTCCCCGTAAGGCTGTGTGCACCCGCAGTACCTTGTGTCAGCAGCTGGGGGGGCAGCAAAGGGGTGGAGGTGGGTGGGGTTGTTTGAGGGCAATCAACGGGGACGGGCAATAAACTGGAGAGTTCCACCCCACAGTGACACACATCCACCATTTGGAGAAAAGCGGGAACAACAACAACAAAAAAAAGGTTCATAGTACAAAGTGTATAAATTGTGACTGGATTGTACAAATTCTAAAAGTACAGCAGGTAAAACTAAATAATAATTCTATGGATCAGAATAAGCTCTATTTAACAGATATGGAATGATTGACTTCTGGGAAAGTTTTTTTTTCCTAGGTGGATATATAATATGCTGGGAGTGAAACTCTTCAATTATTACATTTAAAATACCATTACAAACCGTAGTCTTCAGACTTTTAACACCAGTAACGTGCTCCATTTTTATACTTGGACTGGGCCTCACGATGACACGTCTCATCTCGGATGCACATACAGTAGACGCTGCTTTAAAGGTCATTGCACAAATACTATAACACATCAAGGAGCATATTAAGATAGGATTCAACATGTCAACCGCATGTGCAGTTAAGCAGGGTTACTTGTGTATTACACAATACAGGTATTTTCAGTGCTTAATAAATATCAAAATTGCATTATAAATATAGCAACACCTGGCGTTATACAATTTAGAATAGACATTAAATACATGACATAATGATTATCTGAGGCACTGATGTTTTGCTTTTAATACAAGGCTCCTAATTCAAATCTCCCAGTCTCAGGAGGAACTGTACTGTATGTTTAGGGACATTTTTGGAAATCTTTAAATGGCCGCGCTGCCTCAGCACATCAGGAAACAACCAGCAAACTACCTTTGGTCACTGAGCGTTCGATGTTGACGTACATCTCAAAAAAGATCTCCTTCCGCCGTCATACAAGCCTTTCAGTCTTGTGCATAGCCACAGTTTCATCTCTAATGCAGTGGTTCTCAAAGTGGGGGTCCGTGGAAACCTAGGGGGGTCCCCAGCTATAAATGATTGATAGTTAGGAACCACACAGAAACCTCACAGGTCTGTATATCTGAGAGTGTTCACTCTAGTTATGGGGTCTGTGGTCTAATGCAGTGGTTCTAAAAGGGGATTCCAGGGACTCTGTGGGTTCCATTCGGGGGGTCTAAATTGACCCTTAGAAGTCTGTACCCTTAGAAGTCTGTACAAATGGAACCAAATGGACCCTAACGGGTCCATTTGGTTCCATTTGTACACTGTCAGAGTTAAGGGGAGACCTTGAAATGTAAAAGTTTGAGAACCACTGGTCTAATGCAATACCAAATTGGGGGTCCTTGAAATTGAAAAAGGTTCGAGAACCACTGCTCTACTGTACCTCTTCCCGAGACGCGCGCACCTTTGCCACAGTATGCTACAGACAGAACCAGGCAGAAATGCTTTATACTCAATATACTGTACATGTGTGGTCCGTAGGTTTATACAATACTATATAATATACTTCAAATTCAATGCAAACCATACAAAGTGCTTTGTTTAAATCCATTCCTAAATAACTATTAAACAAATTGGACAGTAACTGTCCAATATGGCAGCTGGTAATAATTAACCAATTGAAAGCTATAGGTGCTTTGAACATTTCCTCTGACAAGAAAACCACTTCAAATGGTTTGGAAACATCTTGGAGCTGCACTATGGATAGAATAATAGAATAGTTATCAGCCCTTCCAAGTCACTTTACTTGGGCTTCTGGGTGGTCCGCGTACTGTTAATAGGGATCTTTCTAGACGGCATAGTAGTCTTTTTAGCAGGCTCTTTCTTCGGTGGATCTTTCCCATTGGTAGAGGCCTGGGCGCTCTCTGTCTCTGCAGTGGAAGACTTAGACTTGGCGGAGAGCAGCGACGAACGCTTAGCCGAAGCAGACGCCTTGGTCAATTCCTTGTCTTTGACTGCGGACGGATTAGTCTGGGCCTCTGAAGACGTGTTCTGGGCCTTCTTGAGCGCTCCCTCTGCGACTCTCTCTCCAGGTGCATCTCCAACGCCATCCTCCGGACCACCTTTAGCCTCCGTTGCCCCAGATTTACCCCCGTCAGTTGACTTGCGGGTCTCTTTCTGCCTCAGGGCAGTCTTGAAGAATGACAAGCCTTTGTCCTCTGTCTTACTATTTCTCCGAGGTCCCCTTGATGACGGGGCCGCGTTCGCAGACGAGACCCCGACACTCGAAGACCGAAGGCTGGTCAACGAAGAGCTGCTACTGGAACTCCGGCCCCCTGGCCTGCTCTCCGCACCGCGAACCGGCTTGCCCTCCGCCCGGCTACCTTCTCCGCTCCGAGCTGAACTACCTCCATTTGCTCGAGAGGAGGAGCCCCCGTGGTTGACCTTCTTTTCGGACGCCGCATTGGTCCGTGAGGACTCTCGGCTGGCGCTCCTGTCGGCTGCTTTAGTCCTGCTTGAAGCTGAGCTCTTCTCTGCCCCTCTGGGCGACGACTTCCTTGGAGGGCGTGAGTTTTGTGATCCTGGAGAACCGCTTTTCCTCTGTTGTGCGGACTCAGGATGTAACGTCTCCTGGGATTGGGCTGACCCTTTTTTCGAAGGAGTGGCCGTTTTGGAGGCCGCAGCCTTGCTAGTTTTAGGAGGTCCTGAAGGGCTTCTGTCTTTGGGGTTAGACGCTGTGGCAGCACTCCTGGCCTGTGCTCGGGACGGCGACTTGTCAACAGCAGGAGACGCACGCGATGGGGAGCTGGAGGAGGTTGACGAGGTGGCAGGGCGCTTCTTGGGGCTCCTTTCAGACTCCAAAGAGGCCTTGGCGGAAGTCCTTCTTCCTCCGGTGCTCTCGCTACCACCCCCACTCCGTTGTTTAGACTCCTTGGATGTTACCCCATGTCCAGGACTGCCCTTATCCGCAGCAGTAGCTATGTTGTTGTTATCCCCAGTAGAGCTTCTCTGCTCTGCTTGGGATGCAGCCTTGGAATTACCCTGCTCCACTAGCCTCTTGCCACTTGGGTTACCCTCCAGTGCTGCCTTGCCCCCGGACAGTTTGTCATTAAAGTAGGAGGGTGAGGCCTTGTCGTCAGCCTCTCCGATCCTCTCCAGTGTGGGGGAGGACGAGTGGGAGTCCAGGGAAAAGCGAGATGGAGAATTGGAGCGGCGTTGGAGTTTGGCAGAGATAGGCCAGGGGGGCTTGGTGCCATTCTCACTAAGTGCCAGGGGACTGGCCATGGAAGACCTTGATGAAAATGTCTGCCTCTGCATGCCCCGCACTGCTGGTCGGGTGGAAAGGCCTGCTTGATAGAATAGCACATGTAACAAAAAGAATTATTCAGAACAATGTCAATGTGTCTGTCACAGTACAGGAAAAGACCAATGTAGGATGTGTCTGTCACAGTAAAGGAAAAAAAACTATGTAAGACGTGTCTGTCACAGTACCGAAAAAAACTGAATTATGTAGGATGTGTCTGTCACAAAACGGAAGCAAAAAAAACTATGAAAGGTGGAATGTCCACTCTCCTGAATGTAACGTACCGTCATCTTCACTCCGTTCTGCAGCAAACTCAGCTGACTCTGAGAGGGAGGCAAGCGAGGTGCGCCTGGAGGAGCCAGATGAGGCTTGGCTAGGCGGACGGCTGCCCATCAGCCTGCTGATCCAGTGCTCACAGAGCGAGGAGCTGGTGGATCCTGAGGGCCAAAACAGAAGGTTCAACATACAGAGGCGTCCCCCACAAGTTCTTTCATTCATTCAACGTTTATTTATTAAATATACATTGAGGGCAGAGCCCCTCATTATAATTTTTTTTTAAAGATTTATTTTGGGCTTTTTTATGCCTTTTATTGATAGGATAGTAGGTTGACAGGAAACGGGGAGAGAGATGGGGAGTGACATGCAGCAAAGGCTGTCGGGATCGGGACTTGAATCCGCAATGCGCTGTCAGGCTACTTTGGAGCCTAAAGGTGCCCGGACCGCTGGCCGAGCCCCTCATTTTCAATGTAAATGAGTAAAGCATGACATTTAAATAGGAGATTGCATTATTTAACAGTGCAGTTAAACTGAGTAAACAATAGTTCACACCATACCTCCCACAGAGCTGTTAGCAGACCACGATGGTATTGTGGCGCGTCTTTGATAAAACAAGATGTAGGCAGTCTGCTTGCAAACGTCATCATCAGATATGGATTGGACATCACTATCATCAAAACAGTACCACTGCCCATCAATGGAGTTCTTACAGTGAGCTACAAGACAAAAGGAAAATGACAATGAAACAACAATTATAATTATTTGTATTTATCCTTTATGTTACCTGGGTAAAACCACATTGAGATTTTCATCTCTTTTTCAAGTGGGCCCTGGCAAAGAAGGCAGCACACATATACGTAGTTTCACATGAATGTAAAAACAAGTAAATAAGATAGTAAAAGCACCGTTTAAAAACACAAGCCGTCTATGGCAAGCAGGTGTCCAACTTATTCATTAAAATGATCAATTCCAATGAGAGAATATATTTTTTGTAATCGATTCCAAGAGAATGGTGCAGCATAGTGAATTTAGTTTTTCCTGTGGGAACCTGATAAGAGCAGTATTGGGACTTTTAGGTTCAAAACACACTGTGCTTCCAATAACAGTATCATGTCGCTGTCAGGCAGAAACCTAGCCTGGTTCCATACCATAGACCCCGCCCACTCTCTGAGTAGACTGCCTCTTGGTTGTAAATGGGAACCTAGGACTTCTCCGGTACAAAATGTATTGTCCAATGAGAGTCGGAGGTGGGCGTGGGGATCCCTTAGGATTGGTTTAGGGAAACTCTAATCCCCTCCCCCTTGTAATCGCCTACACTGGAGCCAATGTCAGACTGAAGCTCTACGCAGCTTGAGGCTGATAATCAGGCTAGCAGAAAGCACGTATCTCCATGTTTTTTTCATAAATGAATGCCCTATTTCGTCATACTACAGTGTCACACAAAAATAGCAAAAAGAGCACTTGCTCTGATGAAGGCTCATAGCCAAAATGCGTAAGCGTTCGTTTATTGGTGTGTGCCAATAAAAGAAGTGGAAATGTGAGTACTTTGTCCTCCATTGACTTGAAATTTCGGATGTGCTACCTTTTTGGGATTCTTTCAATTCCTGTATACTGGATTTTGGCCCTAGCACTCCAATGAGAAAACTCATTGTTGATGCGCAACCACTTTTTCTTATTTAATATAATAACTACATTGTATGCATCGGAACAAAGGTTACGTTTCTTTTTTTTTTTTTTGAAAAGTAACAATTTTGGACATACAAGGTTTCCACCCGACACAGTGACGATCAATGGATTGTGTTACCTGTATAATGCCCGCCCTGCATGGTCCCATGGTGGTTGCACACAGCGTACAGGTCGTACAGGTAGTCCTCTGGGTCACGGCCCATGCCGTAAGGTCGTCTCCACGGCGACCAGTGGGAGGGCAGACTCCAGCTGCTCTGGCTCCTCTTCACCATGTGGGGCGCCATGTCCATGCCGTTCAGCGGGAAGCGCACCATGTTCTGCATCTTCATCCGCCGGTCCCCGTCCTGGGAGACGCATCACATCAGATATGTATTTAGCCGCGGACCCCCCCCATCTTAAAAGGTTTAGTGCCAGGTACCCCCAGAAGAGAAGATTTGTGTTAAAAAATTCTAATGTGTGCAAAATATTTTCCAATACTTTCATGATTTAAAAAAATAATATTCAAAAATAGCAGATATGCAATGAAGTCGTGCAGCGGGAGCTGTACATCTGCTATTTTTGAACAGCCAAATTTAGCTGGGGACCCTCTGGAACCCCCCCCCAAGGACCCCTGGGGGTCCCCAACCCCAGTTTGAGAACCACTGCTATACATGATTAACATTATCGTCTTAGCGATTATTTTATTGATTACTTGTTCAATTAATCGAGAAGCGGGTTATCTTTTATGTTAGATTTTTTAACAATCGACAACATTTATTTGTCTGATTAACCTTAAGCCGTATTTTATTCTTCGTGGACCTCGTGGCACAATTCTGTTGTACAAAAATTGCAAAATTAGCAAATCTACAAGTTCACAACGAGCTTGCAGATTGGCTATTTTTGCTATTTTTCTAAACCTATGATTTCATTAAAATGCATCATTTTTTATAATCGTTTAAATCAATTAGTTCAATTAACTGTGGCAGCCCTAGTTACTGTACGTGTACTTTATTGTTTATTGTTTTATTGTTTTATTGTTTATTGTTTATTAAGGATCCCCATTAGTCTACACCTTAGTGGAGACTATTCTTCCTGGGGTCCAGAATACATGCAAAGAACAATACATGCTATGCACAGGAACATCCCCAGTGTTGAGTGTTTTTAACACTGAGGATTGTACTGCGTATTGTACTAGTATTATGTATATGTATACGTGGTTGTTTAATCCGTATGTATAAGCTTATATAAAAGATAAAAGGTAAAGATATAACATTAATCTCAATCTTCCACCTTCCCAATCCCCTTCTAGCCTCAGTCCCCTTCTTGATTGATTGATTGATTGATTGATTGATTGATTGATTGATTGATTGATTGATTGATTGATTGATTGGTTGATTGATTGATTGCAGTTCTGCAGAAACGATATGTGCATTCCTTGACTGGAATAACAAAGTACATGCTTAAGAGTTTATGTCCATTGTGCTCTTTTATGCCCTAATCAGTACCTGTCGGAATCGTTTGAGGTGAAGTATGAGAATGTCTGGCAGGGTCCACAGACTGAGCTTGATGCTGCCCTGTTGAAGCTGCTTACAGTGCGGACAGCGCCATGCATCATCCGGAGCAAGCTGGAAGTATTGTGAACACACCCGGGGTTTAAACACAGCATAGTAAAGCATGTGGAAATGAACGTTACAACACTGCAAAGAGTACTACCCTGCGAATGAAAACTTCCATTAGTATTCACATCGTACACAAATAACAACCATCGCTGTACAACCATTCCATGCAGTCATTCAATATTCCCAGAATATAATTTATATACTAGTCACGGGTCCTCGCCATGCTGGCTTGTGGTGGACATTTTTTAGCCATGGACATACAAAATGAGCGGACAATAATATTACCAGAAACACATAAGGAGCTATAGCCTTAAAAGACCTTTACAGGTGTGTAACTCTGAGAGTCAGTGCACAAATGGAACCCTACGGGTCCATTTGGTTCCATTTGAGCACTATCAGAGTTATGGGGGTTCTTGACAATAAAAAGTTAGAGAACCACTGTCCTAGTGGACTCCTAATGTGCCATAGTGTCATAGTAATTCATTGTCATACTGTACATATTCTGAGGAAAACCTGGACATTCAGTAATTGGGATTAAAATGTCAAAATCTAAAATTTGCCGCGGTCAAGGCCAAGTCTTGCCACGGACACACTTGTCCGTGTACGGACACATTGATGACTGATACTAGTCCATATCTGGAGATGTGTGCACCCAAAGTACTTGACTTGAAAAGAATTGGGACAGCAACTACAGTGACTACAGATCTCATTTTGTAATTAAAGCTCAGGCTATATGCTAAGATACTGCCCCCTGCAGGATCTTTCCAATTTCATCTCCTTAGTTACTCCTGTTCCGACTGCCAACAGCCTGGGTGTGGTCCTGGACGGTCAGCTGTCCTTCCAGGCACACATCGGCAGCAATCACTTGATCCTGTAGGTTTACACTTTACAACATACGAAGGATCAGAACTTGCCTCACCAGGGCGTCTGCCCAGCTCCTTATCGAAGCCTCCAGGCTCGACTATTGCATCTCCCTCCTTGCCGGTCTTCCAGCATGCTCACTAATGCACTGATGACGCAGAATGCCTGGTGTTCAACGTCACAAAAATCTCCCCTCTTTTGTGTCCCCTTCACTGGCTTCCAGTTGCTGCCTACGCTCTTTACAAAACACTGGTGATGGCTTATACTGTCCTGCATTGCACCCCTGTACCCAGTGCAGGATTTACGGAAGGGCTTTAGGTGCTGAAGCACAGGGCACCAACCTGGGGGGGGGGGGGACCAAACGGTGGGGAGAAAGTGAAAGAAGACTGAACTATCACCGAAAAGCGCCGAGATTTAGAAGCAACCCGGGCACCGAAACGGGTCGTAGTACCGGGCACCACGAAGGGTTAATCCGGCCCTGCCCGTACCTTCAGTACACGATCCAACCCCCCACCGCTTCCTGCTCACAAAATAACACTGTCTGTCAGTTATGTAACATAAGAGATTTAAATAGGTTTAAATAGGATTAAACCTGACTTAGGCCAAATGATTTACTGATTTACTCCAGACAAATTGCCTATTTTGGCCCAAGTCACACTCGGGAGATGGGCCATTATACTAAAAGAGGAAGGAACAGCATGATCCTTTTCAATTAGGAGATAGGCGGTTTTACCAGAGGTGGCCAGTGTCATGAGGAGCTGACTTAAGCAAAAATAACATTTTCAGACAGACAGACAGACAGACAGACAGACAGACAGACAGACAGACAGACAGACAGACAGACAGACAGAAGATATTGATATTGGACAGTAGGATATAATGAGCCCACCTGTTCCTCTTTGGTGTAGAGCTGAAAGCACTGGGCAATGGAGCAGGTCTGTGGCTGGAGGTGCAGGTCCTTCACCTGACGCACGCTCTCAGCATCCGGGATGTATTCATCCTCGGTCCGCTTGAAAAGACTGCAGAAGGAACAAGCACAATTTGTTTTGTCTTTTTGTCTTTTTTGAGCTTGTAGATCTGCTATTTTTGGCTGCTTTTCAAGTGGCCGAAATGTTTGTACATAGGGTTGAAGTGGTTGATGTCTGTTTTGAAATAAAATCTAAATCTACAATGTAACTAGTAACTAAAGTTTTCAAATAGTTGTAGTGGAGTAAAAGTACAATATTTGCCTCTGAGATGTAGTAGAGTAGAAGTAAAAATATTGAAAATTGGAAATACTTAATTACAGTACTTGAGTACATGTACTTAGTTACTTTCCACCACTGCAAATGACAAACAAAACATGATCAACAGAACATCGATAACCCACCGAGATGTGTGACACTAAATGAAGTCATGATGCTTACTAGTCTTTTGTCTCTTTGTCCCATTCGACCACTATTTTGACATGAGGTGGTCCTCCAGCACCACAGGACTTGTATGCCCTGTTAAAACACAGAATTGTTACAATTAATTACGTTACATTTTAGTCATAATATGCTCTCTCTGTCTCATCCAGAATGACTGACAATGAGGGCAAAAAGCAGAGTCATGAATCAATCCTAAGATCTAAGACCCTAAGACAGGGGTCTTCAACGCTTTCAGCCCAAGGACCCCCTAGCTGAGAGAGAGATGAAGCAGGGACCCCCTCGAAATTGTATAAAATTGTGTTTTAGATTCAACTTTTTTTGTTTACGTTTACTGTTCTTTTTTCCCCTCGACACCTATACCTCTTTGCCAAAAATAGCCGATCGACAAGTAGATAAGTTGTAGATCTGCTATTTTTGGCTAAAGTTCTCCTCAGAAAAGGGATGCTAGGGTTCAAGTGGTTAAGGTAAAAAAATATATATATATCACACAAAGATTTGGCGGACCGCCTGTAGTAACTCTGAGGACTCCCTAGTGGTCCCGGACCCCCTGTTGAAGACCCCTGCCCTAAGACGATCCAAAAGCAGTAAGAACGGAAAGAGGATTTATCCATAAATGAATGCAAAACAAACATCCTAGCCAAAGAAATGTGGTCAGTCACTCCAGCGCTAGGTGTTCCCCACCATAAAAATGTCTCAGCAAGAGTTCTGAGGTCAGTATAGCTCAGAGTTTGAGTCCATTAAAGGATGATTTAATTTGACTTCATACACCCACCACCACTGGTGAGACCTGAGCCCCCTCTGCTGGTGGAAAAGTGACATTACCTTTCCACAGAGGGGTGGCAGAGAGGCTGCTCCTCTTGAGGCAGCAGATATGTGATCCCGACCACTCCCACCACACGCAGACTCAAGGGCCCCGCCTACAGACAGCCATGGAGAATTACATTTCAATAGACACGTCAATAACATGAGTTATTAGCTGTCAACTTCAAACATGAAGTGCGTGGGTGCGTGTGCATGTGTGTGCACCTGCACAAAGACTCCGGGGCGCAGGAGATGTTTCATCTTCTCCAGGATCTCTTTCTGAAGTACGTCCCAGGTCACCATACGCTCCAGATACAGCACGAACGGATTTCCAAACCTGCAACAGTTACACATACAAACAATGCATTTTTATGGTCATTCTTTTTTTCTTCTTTTTTTTCAATTTAAAGGTCCAATCCGGGATGTGTTGTTTGGGTAGGTAGGGTCTTACCTGCGTCCTTGCTGTCCAGCACAGGCTCTATTACACACCAACAGGACCACCTTATCGGCCTTATCGGCCTTATCGGCCTGGCCACTGTTCCTATTAGGACTCGGAGGCGGCGTTCCAGCCTCTTGTGTTTGTGTTGATAGCCTGTTATTATCCGTCCCATACTTCAAGTTGTTCTGGTTCAGGTTGGCATGCGGACTCCCTGTAGGCAGTGCATACGCTGTACATTTGTCAACAAAAAGAAAACCACAAACAAAGACAAAGTTGAAAACCGTGTGTGCTTCTTCCTACCGGAACTTCACCATATAGCAAGCAAGTTTGTGTAATGGCTTCCGGTTTAAAGCATTTCTCTCTTGTTGATTCCTGTGTAATCTAATCTGGCCTCAGTCTGGCCTGCATGTAAGCTAAACTGATTTGAGAGGAATCAGAATGTCAGATATACTGTACCTCCTCCTCCTCGCTGTGAGCGGATCTGCTCTGGTCTGAATAACTCAGGTGTTTCAAAGGCAAAGATGGAGTCGCTCTCCTGAATGATCTCAAGGTCATCCTCGTCATCGCAGAAGGAACGGTGGAAGCCGTCATAGTACATCTCAGTCAGGACAATCTGATTAGACACACGGAACAGAGGCACGGCATAGAAACGGATGTTATATAACACAGCACAGAGGCATGGGCACAAAGGCATGATGGAAACTCAGAAAACATTTGAAATCCGTACGTAAATCCGGGAAGTACGGGATTGATTAAAAAAACTGCTAAAAATGGAATAGATACAATGTAATACACTGTATGCATAGAAGTGTAGACAGTATGAAACAGGATGAATTTTTAATCGAGCAAATACCACATGCCACACCCAATGGCTTTCACTGGGATTGAAAAGCCTTGAAACACCAAAGAGGCAATATTTCATGGAGGGATCAAACATACCGCTTCACTGAGCTATGTAACAGAATTGTAAATTCTTCGAACAGTTCACTGACATCCTTTTCTCTGCCATTTGTATTATTTCATGGCTTTGGCAGCATTCACTTTAAATGACACAGTACCGATACTGAACTGGACTTGAGGTTTATGTACTTCTGTAAGGTCATGGGTTCCTGTACTGTAGTCCATTCACCCTCAGATAACCCATTTGGAGAAAGCCTCCGCTTGGAACTTCACTTTAATCCCTATATAGCTAACTCCCTGTGTATAATTATATGCCATTTCATGTCATAATGTGTTAAATTAAAGTGCCTTCTGTGTATTCTGTGTTGTCTATTGGGAGTACAGGGCAAAATGTGTTAATACCATGTTGATTTAACGTTTACGTGCGTGTGAATTTGTACACATTCAGCGTTAAACGAACACTCGGGATTTACAATGATGTGTGCCGTGTTTTATGTCTTGCAGGAAAATAGATGTCCTACTTGGTAGGCCTGTCAGAGTTATTACATAATGGTCTAATCGCAATTATTTGAGAGAATCGCAATTATTGGAAAGAATCTCAATGATTTAGTATAATCGTTATTGTCATAATTGTTTCCATGTTGAAAAATGTTCTTATATTTTCAAACATAAAAAAATATATATAGTGGAAATAGCAGATCTACAAGCTCATAACACGTCTCGATGCGACGTGTTGTGAGCTTGTAGATCGACTATAATTTTCCGGAAAGTATTACATTATAAAATAAGTCATTCAATATGTCATAAATGTCTTTGTATATTTAGGTTATTTGTCATATCTTGTGCAACTTCGCGTTAAAGCCAAACAGAAATGTAATTTGTATTCTTATGTTCTAGTGTTCAACGACAAAAACACAATTCAATCATTAATGGAAAATTATTTACGTGAAAATTAATCGTCACATATACTACTTGGGGACAACAGTGTCTTGAACTTGGGACATTCGTGATGCTAGAGACATTTAGCACCAAATAAATGGTGTCACCGCACCTGTTGGGTGGGGATTTTGGTCTCCTGTGCTACAGCTTGTCTCAGCCTGGACACAGTGCTGGACAGAGGCACTGCCACGCCCACTCTCATGCAGTGAGAGCACTTTCCTTGGTACACCACCGTCACGTACAAAGGCCTGGAAGGCAGAGAAGAATATGAAATAAAACAGCTGTTTAATGCGACAATCATTTGAACACAGCACTTCAAAGTTTACAGACCTTCCAATTTTAGCCTCTTCCTCTTGACGGATCTAAGTAGAGCTCTTCAACAATTTCTTGGTTTGACAACACTCTTTTGAAATCCATTTTCAACTCTAAATATATATATATATATTTTTTTTTTGTTTATTGTTTTTATTTATACACGCACGCACGCACGCACGCACGCACGCACGCACGCACGCACGCACGCACGCACGCACGCACGCACGCACGCACGCACACACACACACACACACACACACACACACACACACACACACACACACACACACACACACACACACACACACACACACACACACACACACACACACACACACACACGCACACACAATCCTCACCGTGTGTGAGGTACTGGGATGGGCAGTGAGATGCAGAGGAAAGGATCAAAGGTGTTGCTCTGTTTCTGGCAGTGAGGACAGGTCAAAGAGGACCTACAACGAAACACAGAAATAAAACATAGAAACGTGAAGTGAAAACATATCGAGGGAATCTCTGGCTATCTGGCTGTAGCTATTTTGGGGGTCCTTGTTGGCATAAGGTTTGGAACCCCTGGTCTAGTTCGTTGTTCAAGGGGAACTGGCATAATGACTAAATTGGGGAGAAGAAGTGAATTACAGATAGCCTGGCATTGGCCAGACTGATAACGTGGATTCACTCTCACGTTCCTCCCGGTGGAGGAGGAACTTGCGAGTGAATCCACGTTCATCAGTCTGGCCAATGCCAGGCTAAATTACAGACACTCACCCCTCCCAAAATACATACCATTGAAGTGCCCTTGAGCAAGGCACTCAACCCCCAACTGCTCAAGTGGAGCATAGTATGACTGTGAGTTTTACCGGGCAGCTCACAGGTGTAAATGAGAGTAACAGTATACTGGAGGTGTTTGCACACTGAGTCCCATGAGATTTTGTATCGGTCAATCCGTCATAGAGAAGTGTGTTTGTTTTAAATGTTTTTTTTTGTGTGAAGTAAACAAAATAAGATCATAGAATGGATGGTCTGCAGGGCAGCTTTTAAGTCTCTAATCCAGCGCTACTCAACCCGCGGGCCGCATGCGGCCCGATCGCAGCGTCTTGGCGGCCCCCTCATGGTCAAAAAAAAGCACAGGATAAAAATATACATTTTCGTTCAAATATATGGGTTGCTAAAACATTTTTCAAAAACAAACAGACAGACATACATACAGGTGCGTCAATTGTTACAGGTATAATGCATAGTTTTCTATGCATTTCGGGTTTTTGGGGGGGTTTGACCCCCACATTTTTCCGGCCGCGCGGCTTTGCCGCGCGCCCAGGATAGGTGTCTGCCACTGGACATACACACAACACAAAATAAACTGGTACAGTGAAAAGAATATGATGTCAAAATGTACATTTTCTTGTGCGTTACAAAATCGAAAAATCCAAAATAGGACCGTCATTTTTATGGCGGCCCCTTGGACTTTTGGTATTTTGCTGAGTGGCCCCTGAGCCATCTTAAGTTGAGTAGCCCTGCTCTAATCTGTACTCTAGGTACATGGAGGAATGTGTATGGGAAAGATTTCATCTAGCTTTCAGTCGAATGAGGCACAGTGACCATTAAGGTATTTAATAACGGTCAGCACCTTTTCCCAACCACACCAGAAATAAAAAACCCTGTCAGAGTGGGCTGGGATAAAAATTATGATAGCTACAAGATGGGGGTATATACACAGAGACAGTGAGCTTTAGAAAAAACCTGTGTAATCTGATTCGATATTCTTAGGGAGTTATGAAGGTTAAAACAATTACATGACAACCTTAGGAAACAGGAGTGTGCAGGAAGAGAGCTTCTCAAATTAGCCTGGTAACACAATGATGAGGTTTCTGACCTGTGTTGAGCCTGAAACAGCTCCTGTACAAAGGAGGCAGGTGCTGGGAGAGGAGATCCCTCAGGGACGCTTTCATCTTCTAGTGGAGGCTGGAGACATTTACACAGATTTAAAATGTCCATTAGAAGGGACAATCACAAAATACACAGGATCATAATGTATATAAGTACATACTGCACACATTGCAGTTACATTGTTATTATCAAAGTATTAATACAATAATCTCAGTATATACTGTAGTTATTATTGATCAAATGAGAAATGTTGGGACAAGACTATTGTTAAACCGTACACAGTCTGTCTTAGAACAGTGGTTCTCAACCTTTTCAGGCCGTGACCCCCCAAAATAATCATATTTGAACTGGGGACCCCCCAGAAAAGTGGGGAACAGTGAATATAGCAGATCTACAAGCTCACAACGCCTCGCAACGCGAGGCGTTGTGAGCTTGTAGATCGGCTATTTTCAAATGTTTCGCCTCTTTCTTATATTATTTGACAATTTGACCAATGTTTGACCACTTTTTATAGGTCGGGTCCCGACCCACAGGTTGAGAACCACTGTCTTGGAAGACCCAAGGACATGGTTTACTTACGTAAATTGCTGAATATAGATTTGTCCAATATGATGCACATAATTTTGGGTCGTTTTTTTTTTTTTACCTTCCTGGGGGGTCTGCTGTCAGGGTGGACGATGTTATTGAGATCTTCGTGAACTCTGTCCAGCAACCACAGGAGGAACTCCTGGGCATCGTGTTGGGCATTGCCCCGAAACTGGAGGGCACTCTTGGACACCACATTCTGGAGCACACAAGAGAACAACAGTGGTAACAGACCCATCAGATCCTAGCGAGCAGCTTCTGGAAAACAGAAAAGCATTTTCAAACGGGCACCATTTCTCTTCCTATCACAGTGGGGCCCGTCATGAAATATTCAGCAGGCTCTTTTTTCCCCCAGGATGCCACGGTCAGCGTTATTCCTGAAGGTTGGTGGTGGAGGTGATGGAGACGTGGGTGGTGGCTGTGATGAAGAGCAGGCCTGGGAGAGGCCTCGTCGACACGCCCGCGACAGCGGGGCCGGAAATCGACAGCTTTAACATTAGCCACTGACGCTCAACAACAGCGTGTGCTCGCAGAGCAGGGGGCGGCAGCGAAGTCACCTCTACTCGGAGCAGGCCTATCAGATGTCACGGAAGGTCAAAGATGTGAGGAGACTGAGCATTATGAGCCTGCCTCATGGGACTACTGCTCCTCTTCTTCAACCCATTACCAAGGCAAGACACACTTTACGCAAAGTGTGGCGTATACTTAAAGTGCAAGCATTCCATCCCAAGGCTTGAACACAGAGAATGCCTCTTTAACTCACTGAAGACCTTTTATACTTTGGCTATTCTAAAATATCAGAGTTGCAATGCGACATGTTGTGAGATTGTAGATCAGAAACATTGTGAAAGAATTTGAAAAAACATTATGTATATATTTTTCCCTATAATAATGACATGGCCAGGTTGAAAGTGGTTAAGTCAAGGTGTTGCTGTTTTTTATTACTGTAAAGTGTGAGCCAAAATGAGGGGAAATCCAACAGGGAAGCAGTTCTAGGACAATGTTCTGTGTGTCTATTTACAGTAGTTCTACCAAAAATAGTGTATCCTGCACATACTGTAGCTGCATGTTGTGCACCTTCCACAGTGCTGTCAAGTTGGCAACAAAACATGTCCAAGACAAAACAAGTTTGTTCATACTTTGTGTCTGGTACTTATGAGTGACAAAAAAAGCCCAATCAATCCATTACAAATTGATTAATTTCACTGACACAGTGTTCTGTTAAAAAAAAACATACAATACGTGCAGATGCAGAAAATTGCAAGCAATCTAGGAAAACAACAACTTTAAGTTCAGCCTTTACTGCTTATTGTGCCAATGATTATATTGATAGCATCAATCATTCAATAAGTCAATATAGGCTAATGTCGAACATACCAGTAGGTAAATGTAACATTATCGTTTCAGCCAGGCACTAAAGTCTTCTACTATCCTTTATAAAATGATAACTGTCAGTTTTCATTTTATGTTAACAGTATAGTTGCCTTTTTCAAAGAGGGCAAATTATTTTGGGACAAAACTCATCCTGGCAAATTTGTTTACAAGACTATGAGTTTAGTCAGTTTGGGTGGTACTTGACAACAATGTTGCTCAAACCAAATGCTTCTGAGACCAAATGGATGTCTCATTCCCTTGTGTAATCACCACTGATGTATTCCTAATGAGCAGTGCTAAGTGCTTTCAATAAAGCCTGATACTGTGGTCCTGGACAATAAGCTATGGAGCTGCAAGGCAACCTCACATGCGGTCACTGGGCCTCCTGTAATCTACACGAGCATCGGAAATGGCATGCTTCAGTGAACTTCAATTAACTGCATTTAAGTTTCTGATATATAGGGTTTGGGTAGTGCAGCAAAGAAAAATCAATTGAATGAAGCACACGCATTTTTTTTCTTCCAAATACCTTAAAGGAAGAGTTCACATTTTAACAAGTGCATCTGGGTCAGCTTGAATGGAAAGCATGTTCAGTCAGTCCAAAAAGAACTTGCCTCAGTCCTATGGAGTGTCAAATATTTAGGAATATATTTTGCACACCTGAAATGCTTTTAACAGGTGCATATGAGGTGGAAGAAACGACTAAAGAGGTCGATGCAAAAAAAAGGAACAGAATTCTGTACACTAGTCTTCACTAGTACTGCTTCAGTGTTTTGACTGAAAGGCTGTGCCTGCTGAAGGCAATCACACAGAAACTGTTTACAATCCATTTACATACAACAACAGCAGCAATCAAATCCTGCCTCCATTGTCTCCAAATTCAAGCCCTGAAATTAATAAATGAAGACACCTGGACCAGGATATTAACCAGATACAAATATGAAATATCCCTTTTAGCACCGTTCTTCATATTCAGAGGGTGTGCTTCATTTCTGATGCCAGCTCACACCCTGGAATCAAGGCCTGGCACTCTAAAGTGACTAATCTATATCAAATCGACAGATTGTACTCTGGCTGACAACCAAGGGAAGAAGAAAGGGACAGAAATAGTAGCAGTGTCAGGAATAAGCAATGTTCAGTTCCCCTCCTATTTTTATTTTGAACCCATAAGATGGGACAAGAATCTGTCTAAAAGAAACAGGTAAACTATACAGGCCCTGATCCCTGATGAAAAGTAACATTTGTGAATGTGACAGACATTATTTGTAGTGCTGGAAAGGAAACCTGCCTGTGTAGTCCTGATGAAGGCTATTCCAAATGTTTTAAAATGTTGTATTGAGGCTAATAGGCTAAATAGACTGGTGTTTGGATGTTTTACCATTCTAGGACTGGTAACTCTACGAAGAGGCATTTAGAATACAGAAGTATAGTTGAAGTGGATTATTTTCCCCAGCTGAACTTTAATACTTCTGACACATTACCTGTAAGCCCCCCAAAGTACACAGTCAAATCCTCAGTGTTCATTTAACTCAGAGATTGCACACCTGTAACTAAATAGACCCGTTATGGGTCTGTACTCTGAGTTACAAAAGGATAAATTAACACTAGGTGTGTATGTACAGTAACAGTATTAGGATAAGACACTAGTCCAAATAGCTATCTTTGACCCTACTATGGTTTAGTAATAATGGTTATTACATGGATTGCAACTATAATTGGTCTGTGTGGAAGAATGCATGGCCTAAAAGGGAAAATAATGCATGAGATTAATTAGGCCTAATTGATATGAAAAATGTACAAACTTACAGAAATAATAATTAACCAAAGTAGCCTATAGGCCTACTGTAGGTAATTCCAAGGTAGCACCGTTTTAGTGAAATCACCTACAAAACCAGACCAGCCAATATGTCTAGGCCAGCAATATCCCAGTGATCAAATGCTAACATTATTACCCTAGACTAGAGATTTAGGCTATACTGTATTCTACAGGTGCATATAAAGGACACCTTATTCCTTTTCCTGCATGCAGACTATAGGCCTAATAGGCTACTTGTGGAGGAATAATGTTCAGTGTGTTTTATTGTCACATGCAGGTAGCCTACAGGCTACAGCTTGTAGCAGCAAATATATGTTCTTGTACTCATTCATTCTTGTACTCCACTTCAGAATTGCGAATACAAATAAAATACAAAAGTCAGAATAAAATCAGGATAAAAATGCAACATAAATAGACGTAGCAATAAAAACAGGGGAAATAATGTAATCCTACCCAGTTCAAACAAAAACACAGAACTCAGTCCAAATTAAAATCGCAGCTGAAATGTGCTCATAATAATAATAGCTCATGAACTTACCTTGAATTCCCTGCTGTGCTGAGGGGTGTACTCGAAGGTCCACAGCGCCCTGACCAGACCAGACAGCTGCTCGGTCACTTCCCCAGACTCCTGCTGGCCGACGCCGCCTTTCTTCTGCACCAGGACCCCGTTGCTGGTGGCCTTGGAGCCGGACTTCACGTCGTTGTTGCCCGTGGGGGTGGTGGTAGTGGTGGTGGTCGCACCCTGACCCAGACCCCCGTCTGATCCCCCTCCTGTTCGGAACTGCTCCAGAGCGAGGTACTCGGCGAAGAGCTCGGTGTTGCTCAGGCACTGCAGGATGGCGTTCATGAAGCAGGTGTTGCCGTGGTTCTTCAGCCCGGCCACCCCGGGCACCTTGTCCCCGAAGAGGAGGAACCCCCCGCAGTCGCTGTCGTCGGAGGGCACCGCGGACCCCCCGTGGGTGGCCGTGGGGATGAAACAGGTCGCATCGTCCTTCTTGTCGGCGGACGAGGCGTGCTCCTCCGTGCCGAAGTGAGACAGAGTGGACAGCGTCCGGAGGACTCTGTTCATGAAGCTCCCCACCGAGCGGACCGAGCTCCTCCGGAACAGCTTCTTGCTGAAGGATTTCTTCTCCTTGTTGCTGGCGGCGGCTTTCGACATGATGGCTGTCTGTTGATCCACACGGGTTTCCCCTTCCCCAATTAGGCCTAATATTCCTGGACAGGGTCCTCCTCTCCTCTCCTTCTTCTTTTAGAGCGTCGCTCCCGCTGCCATTCCTACTGTTGTGGCGAGTCGAGTCAACCACGACAGGTTAACCGATGTTCACACACACACACACACACACACACGTAGAGCTATAATAGAATCATGTTGTGGCTCTTAAAACCCTCTATATGGCTCCATAACATGCTCCGAGGGAGACCATGATAATAATAATATGATCATGACAGCACGGGAACATAAAAAAGAGCCACGGATCATCATCAGCCCACTTGCATCACTGCGTCGGATTGCATAAACACGCTCCATGGGATGGAGGGAGATCCACCTTCTAGTGTGGTCCCGACCCGATCCAAGTGGATCATCTGGGATCATCTGGACCCGTCGGTCCAGAGAGAAGAAGAGGACATCTAATATAGGTGTCACGTTAGGTTTACGCGAAAAAAATAATTAGCTCCTCTCTGTTGACTAGATCAAAATAATGATTCTCGTGTATCAACAGCAAATCACCATTTCAACCGAGATCCCCAATGTTTCTCATGTTTTATTAAAGCAAACCGCAGCTCCACCCTTTTAGGATTTCGACGCTTTTCAAAGTGCGTTTAACCGCGAGTATGAGCATGGCTGTAAAAAAAAAACACCATATTCTGATTGATCCCATGGAATCGCGTTGATCCAGTGCTCTCCTCCTCTACTGAGGGGTCCGCAGATCAGTAGCTATATAATAGACCAGCCTATATAAGCCCGTCCGCTCCTTAATGGATCTGGCTTTTAAAAAAGTACTCATCGGTTTGCGGATAAAGATGTATGTTTCGGTATCTCCATAAAGCAAAGTTTTTTTAACAGCTGTCCGATCGTCCCGTCATCACGGCTTGTTATTTCCCCCCTCTCTCTCCAGCCTCCTCCAGTGTTGATTCATCGCAACAAGGCCGCTCCTCTCCTCCTGGTCTCCATCATCTGTAGTCACACAGATACTGCAGGCAGGCACTGGGCAGGGCGGTGACGGCTGACGTCACGGCCAAACACTGGTCCATGTTTTTGAGCAGAGCAGGTACAGAGCAGCATGTGATGCTGTGCTGGAGCCTGTCTCCTCCATCCGAGGGATGGCTTTCCCCTCTTCACAATAGGCCATTGGGTTTCGATCTTTTTTCATGCCAAGGACCCCTAAATTGATATGCATTTGGCCGCGGACCCCCACATCTGAAAATGTTTTATGCCGGGGGGGACCCCCAGAAGCAAAGATTTGAGTTAAAAGTGTTCGCTTTAAAAAATATATTATATTCCAAATATGCACACATTTTCAAGATTTTTCTAAAATAGCAGATCTACATGCTCATAGCGCGGCACTCAGTGCTGCGCTATGAGCTTGTAGATCTGCTATTTGTGAATAGCCAAAGCTAAGTGGTTAAAATGATTGTGACGCTATATGTTAACTAATTTTGCTGGGGACCCCCTAGTACACCCCCCCCCCTTCAAGGACCACTGGTGGTCCCCAGACCACTGGTTCAGAACCACTGCAATAGGCTGCTGTAATATAAATCTTGGGAGGAGAAGAAATATTTTTTTGTTGTTGATCTTTTGCATATATTCTCCTGCCAGTTCCAAGTGCGATATGCAGGCTTTAGTTATCATCATGACTGTCTCATGCAACTATAGATCCCCTTGCGGCCAGATATTTTTGATATTAAATCCCATATGGGTAACCAGAGTCCCCCAGGGCTCAATACTTGTGTCTTTTCTGTTATTGTGGGGAAAGCTTTCGCTGAAAATAGCAGATCGACAAGCTCATCTGCTATTTTCAGCAAAAGCTTTCCTCACAATACCGATGCTGGGGTTTAAGTGGTTAAGAGGAAAATAAAGCATTTTTATTTTTGCATACATTCCCCTGCCAGTTCATAAGAGTGATATGCAAGCTTATTATCATAATGACTGTCACATGCAACTCGATCCCCTTGCGCCAGATATTTTTGAGTGCTTGGTGTAGCTTTAAAATAATGTTTTGTCTTTTCCAAACGTTCGCCAATTTATTTTTATTATTATATTATCATAATAGTAATACAAATAAATTGGAGTTTGATACCAAATGAAGGAGAAATCAAGGAAAAATGACAATCAAGGAGTCCTCAGGGAGATGCGGTTGAAATCAAGGAAACTCTTGCAGAATCAAGGAGGGTAGGCACTTGGCAGCCCTGATTGTTATGCATTAAGCACCTCACGTTCATTCCTTCGGAGTGGAAATCTACAAATCCAAATCATGAAAAACATCACCCAGGTGTTTTGGAGACAAACAGGTTTATTAAGTTTATTATGATTATAGAAAATGTATCCAACCATTAATTTCTTCTAGTAAATAGACAGCAGAATAATAGAAAATAAGACAATGGCACAGAATTATGTATAGTAGCTCTTTCACTCACAAGTTTTATAGGTTAACACATGGAAGCATTACCAAATGGAGTCATTATGTCAAGTTAACCTTAAACAACAACAACACAGAGACAATTTATAACAAGTCTATCACCTTTATGCCTAAACATTTTTTCTAAATTAGTTGATGGATATATAACACAACAACCCAAACACCATTTGGAAATGTAGTGTTAATTTAAGCCTTGGGTCCATTCCTATACTCTTAAGAGTTCAATTATACAGTGAGGGTTTTACTGTGCATTTGAAGAGAACAGTATGCAATCCAAAGAAAATGATAGACAAACCCAATTCATGATGCCTGAATTACTTGAAATGGAGACATGGAATGAAGATTTGAAATCTAACTACATATTCCCAGACTTTTTCTTTAATTGTTTTTAAGCACGAGTGACTTCTCAGCTTTTAAATGACGCAAAAACAAGATGCAGATTCAAGAAGCATGTTCTCCTCTGTGAATGGACAATTGGACAAATTGTCCATTCTAGCATTACCACAAGGCTTATACGTTTTCATGGCATGAACACCAAAATACAAATACAGTACTTTGACCTCATCCCAGAAACATTAAAGGGATAGTTCACCCCCAAAATGTTTCTATCGATTAGTCACCCCATGGAGACTTGAATTTATGGATATTTTTTTGTTTTTGTCGCCTAAGCCAATACATTTGATGACCGGCGGCGGTTCCGGTAGGACCGCTTCGCAGAGCTACCGGTCCGCTGCTCATCAAATTATTGGCTTAGGAATGCGTCAACAAAAAAAAAAAAAAATCCATGATTTTTTTTGGGTGAACTATCCCTTTAACCCGAGCTAACTGGAGAGGCTCTTCCCAGTAAAATCTGAGACCCGTCAAACCGTTGCACCCCCGTGGTGGTGACCCCCCCGCCATCATGGACCTCTGTCGAGTCCGCAGACCCCACTTTAAGAACCACCACTGTGTTCCCCATCACCTATAATGAGCCCATGTCCGTCAGTGGTCGAGGCCCCTGAGGGCGGCGATGCTGGAGGCTAGGCGGCGGGGCAGCAGCTTGGCCGTCTGCCTGTAGTCCTCTGGCTTGGCTCTCAGCAGGGAGAGGATGTGCTGCAGGGAGCGAGACGGCTGCAGGCCCAGCGCGTCCATCACGTTGCTCAGGTAGTCTGTGGAGAGCAGCAAGTTAGGTTGCAGCAAGTGGTTCTCAAACTTTTTCCATGTCAAGGACCCACAAAATGATATGCATTTGGATATGTAACTGAGCTCATGCTTCCTTCAAGTGCAACTCTGCATTCTTAACCAATTAAATCCTATAACCAGGGTCCCTCAAGGCTCCGTACTTCGCGGCCTCCTCCTTTTTTCCTTCTCTGCACAAAATCTCTTCATCGAAAATAGCTGATCTACAAGCTCACAACACGTCGCAACGAGATACGCTCTGAGCTCGTGGAACAGGAACACTAAGGTTCAAGTGGTTTTAAAAAATTATATAAAAAAAGCAAAATGTCAAGAGGTATGACTTATGGACTACTTCATATGAATCGTCAGAGAGCATATCATTAGGAACTGTTATTACTGAACATTATTGTTATAAAAATAAACACCTCCGAACACAACTCTGAATGCCACTATATCTTAGATGGAACACTTGGCGGTATTTTTCCATCAGTGTGTCACTCACAACAGGAGCAAAGACTTATACAACTTAACAAAAGATTATTCCACAATGAAGAGAAGTTATTACCTCATAACCACTCATAAATGCGTCAATGTGGATCTATAAGTACAGGTGCTGCTGATCCGCATGGTGTTGACCTGGTGAAATGTGTCAATAAATGTCATGTCTGATGTCTGCAGTGAGAGGCGGGGTCCAGTTACCTATATCGGTGGCCAGCTGTTTGGTGGAGTGTGAGCTGAGCTCGGGGATGAGCAGGATGGCATCGCAGTACGTCTGCATGGTCGCCCGCGCGATGGAGCCCAGCCAATAGTCAGCTGTGTTGTCCAGCTCTGGAAGGTCGTCACCTGAGAGGGGAGGAGGACAGCGGTGATGTCAAAACCGTGGCGTCAAAGCGTGACACAGCCCAGGCCGGGAGGATGTACTGTACCCGGGGCACCAAGTGTCACCAATGTGAGGATGTAAACAAGGACTGATGCGGAAGGCAAAAACAAGAGGGAGGGAGAGAGAGAAACGTGGAAGTAAGAAGCAAAACGTAGAGTAAACAAAGTAATCCCTGGGGGAAAAAGAAAGCACGCAGACCAAAAAAAAAGAGACTGTAATTAACAGAAGGAATCTATCTGGCTAGAAGCCCCAGACGGCAGCATGCGAGGAGAGCAGACGGACTGGGAGGAGAGTCGGGGGCTGACAGCTCGTCACCTTGTTCAGGAGGGAAGGGCAGCTTTCCAGCATGCAGGGCCAACTCCAGCGCCGGGTCCTCTTGAGTCACAAAGGGCTCCAAGTGGAGCGGCAGAGACATTATGTACTGTCCTATCTGAGGAGGAGAAGACAGAGACACATACTGTAGGTACTGGTAGCTCGATACATCCGCTTGTCTGGGAGCGACGGTATCACGTTCATTCTACTCATATGACAGCCATCAACAAACCTTTTGAGTTCATCTTAGGTTTTAAATTAGTTCACTTGTGTGAGCACTCACATACATACATTTTCGTAAACAAATCAGTTTAGTTGTGCGTGATGTAAAGACTTCTTGTATGAGCCATTTACAACTTGAATAACGTGAATAATGTTAATAGACATTCACATTCAAAATGTGAATTCATTGATCCATCTTACATTTATAAATTCCACAAATCTCTGCGTGTGACTGTGTGTCTCTCCTTTGCATATCCTAACCAATCATCTTCAACTTGGCAAGCGTATTGCTGATGCCCCAAGGAAGTTCATTGTTCATGTTGGTCAGATCAGGGGTTCCCCGGAACTAGAGACCACCACAATAAAATGCAAAGTTGAAAATCTGTGCAAATTTGTCACCTGGGAATGCCGGACGTTGCCAGGCGTCGCCCGTAAATGACGTGAAATGGCAGAAATTATGCAACACAGATGATGCAAAAAGGTGTGGTGCTCCAAAACCAGCACGCGGGTAAGGGCCTGCACTAGTCTATCCATCTATAAATTCATAGAATCTCTGTGACTGTGTGTGTGACTGTCCTTCGCATATCTTGAAACCCATTCAACCGACCGACTTCACCCTTGGCGGATGTATGGCTGTGTTCTTGAGAACATGGCAAGCTGCCACGGCACGGTACTCGACAACACTGCAAGCAGCGCTTATGGGGGCCAAGCAATCAGCCGACTCCGAAAGCACAAATGTGTTTTTGACTGCTGGGTAAATTTGTTTGTCTGTTTGGGTTCAGATCATTTGTGATGAGGACTAAATTAATTGAATAGATGAATTTAATAATGAATGAATTTAATAAATAGTACTTACATTTGTGATGTACTCCTGTGGTGACAGGCTGAAGGTAGGCAGGTCTTCTGTGTAGCCCTCCCCAAAACCACCTGCCTCTTGATTCTGGCACATGGTCAAGACAACACAAGATGAAATTAGACACTACACTCAAATAAAAGTGCGGACACATATACAGACACGCACACGCACACGCACACGCACACGCACACGCACACACATCAAATGCTCTCATCTATGCACTCAAATCTCGTTGGAAAGCGCTTCAAAATCATATAGCCTGGAAACTCGACACAAGCTCTCACCTCCATCTTAGAGACTAGGCAGAGCTGGTGTTTGATCTGAAGGAAGACGGAGTCAAAGGCCAGCTGGTTGGCCTGTTGGTTGAGTCTGGTCAGGGCTGCCCTGGGCTCCGCCAGCAGGCTGGAGTTACCTGTACCCTTCTCCTAAGGAAACAAAGCAAGTCAGCAGTTCATATGGCTCTCTCTTTACTCCCTCCAGTGGTGGAAGAAGTACTCCCAAGAGAAATAAAAAGTAGCGATACCACAATATAGAGATACAGTTTGTACTCTGTTACAAGGAAAATACCTGTATTCAAATGTTTACATGATTAAAAGTACAAACGTATTGGTATCAAAATACAATATCCCGCCCAATGCATTAAGAAATATGTTAGCAAACAGTATGCAAACAGTATACTGTACACTCCATACACTAGCCTGTGCTATGCAGAACCAAAATACACACAGTCACAGTGTTGTTATGACGTCACAGAATACACTGATATCATTACAGTATCAGTAGCTATGCTATGTTGTTACTGAACCCACATAATGATATGTCTTTCAAATTGGACCCAAATGATGGTGGCAGAGAGGTGACAAGGAAATGCTAATCGACAGATGGATGAAGGGCATACATAATACAACCTGTCCTTGATGGGTGTATAAAACAGGTGGATCCATCCTGTTTTATGCCTGTCTCATGGCAGATTATACCAGTGTCAGTCTACCTTATGTGGATTATGCGGTCGACGCGCACTGACATTTTGCACCTTAATCCCATGTACAACGCACTGACCTTTGTCTTTTTTCTAGCACCTTAACTAACATCCATAAGTATATCATGCACAGTATGTCTGCAGCTATGCTCACACACCTTTCTATCCTATCTCAGATACTTGTGTAAATATGTAGATAACTTGTTTGTTTGTTTTTGTTCTCTTGTTTGATCTCCTTTCCCACTTATAACGATACGATACGATACGATGGGAACTAACGATACGATACGAAATAACGATACGATGGGAACTATGCACGAAAACGAATTTCACCCACTTCTTTACTTCTGTAAACCTGTGATGTGACGATAAAGCTGATTCTGATTATTAAACATTTTTCAAGCAAAGGCGCTCAGATGACTCACAACTGTAACCATTAACGCCATTAACCATCATGCCAGGCAGCAATCATCTGCTGTGTACGTGTCAATTTGTATTGTGTTGTTTTGGATGAATACTTAAAATATTGTGGGTGGCTCCATTAATTGCATTATGTTGTTTTGGATGAATACTTAACATATTATCGTGACTCCATACCTTTAAGGAGTAGAGCACCTCCATCAAGCTGTTGTATTCAGCCATGTTGCCCCTCTGGAGGTAGTTGTACTCCTGCCAAGGGTTCTTAATGGCATTCTTCCGCTCCGTGGAGCTGGCCTCCTGGATGCCGGCCAGGCTCCGCGGGCTGTATGAATCCGATAGGTATTTGCCTGCTGTTCCCAGGATCCTATGGGAAGGAATGTTGATTTATATTTGGGGGGTAAACATAGTCATTTCAATCTGAGAATGTGCTTCGGTGACACTAGTTAGGTTTTTATCAGTTTCAGAGATGTCAACAACAGGTTTGTAAAGGATAAATGATATTCCATCTGACGCCTGACACAGATAATGAGGGTGGAATCGTTTCTCGTACTTGTTTGACAGCTGCTGCTCAAAGGCTCCACACTGTCTCAGTAACTCTCCACAAGTGGCGATGATCCTGTCGAGGACAATGTGAAACATTTACTGTATGTTACTTAGACATTTCCAACAGAGACACTATCAGAGAAACAGCTGTTAGTTAGCTATCTAACGCTTGAAACCCACAGGGTGCGCAAGACAAGCACACAGACACCGCTTTTTTGGGGGGTGGGTTTCAAGCGTAAGTTGATAAGCCTAAAAAAATGTCCACAAGATGTTTTATTTATCCCATTTGGACCTGAGACCGATTCTAAAAACACCTTCCAAATCCCTTTTTTTTTTCTTCCAGAAAACAAATATTTATTCAATAATTACAAAAAATGTATATTGCTACAGTATATACTGTACATAGCAACAGCAACCCCAAAAGGGGTTCCCGTCCTGAAAGGTATAGTTACAAAAAGGGGTTCCTGCCCAAAATGGGTAATTACTATTAGCTGACAGAATGGTGACATGGGTTTTCACATGGGTCTCCGAGCAACAACAGAATCCTGAAACCATCTCGACCTCTCCTACGCCCACCTGACAGAGTTCTGGAAAGCCGTCCAGTCCTCCTGGAAAACGGAGGAATTTGGGGTTTCTTCCAGTTTACACTTTTTCCTGATGGACCCCAGCGTTGTAGAGAAGTCTGACACATACCTGGAAACACGGCAAGCACAACTCTCTCAGACTGGATTCAAGTCAAAAAGCCACTATACCAAAGCTGTGACATGATGCAGTACATACTGTAACGGTCCAGTTTTAAAACATCACTGACGCCTGCACTGAAAAGATTACTGCTGCTGGCATGAAATTAGAATTCACTATAAAATATTAATATCAAAGTGAATCGCTGCCTTGCGAAATGTACTAACATTCTGTTTATTTTTTTCTGTTTTAAACAATGAACAGTTGAAGTAATTATCTTAAAACAATCAAATTATTAAAACAAATTATTCTGATTTAATTGGGTGAGTTCCATAGTAAAATACCCAATAAAAACTTGACCACATGCATCAGTATCACTGCACTAATGCCTTCACTATCTTATCTTATCTTCACTGTAATGTTCCATGGATACATTACCGGTCGCAATTTAGTTTTTCCTATGTCAAGGTAAGAGGAGAGCTCCTTTGTGTCCGGTGTATGTGTAAGGTTTGTAAGGTTTTATAACAATTGCATTATTTATGTTATATCACTTTAAAACAAGGCAGATACTGTGTCTGTACCTTCCATGTATCTGCACAGCAACTTCCTTGTTTGTCAAGGCAGTCGCAGGTACTATTTTTCTGTGTGTTTATTTGTTATAAGTTTATGATTTTCATGTTGCCATATTTGGTAACCATTTTAGCACAGCAATAAGCTACTGTGATTTCAGAAATGTTAAAAGGTCAGAACCACTCCACTCCGCGTTGTGCTTCACTAAGACTCTTTGTTCTAAAATCCACTGTAAACCCCGGCCTCTTGTGGCTTATTGCTTTATAATATAATAATAATAATTCCAGTCAATATATAACATTTGGAATGAAACCCCTTGTTCTGATCATCTTCCTCTGGGCCGATCACAAAGCAGAGAGGATAAAGAACGTTCCACAGCAGCTTCATGTCAGGACATAATTATCCAACTACACTTAAGAGCATGACCCATGACCGTGAATGAAGCATTGTGTTTACTTTGTGAAGAGGGCTTTGAGAGCCTTAAGGAGGCCACACACGGCCAGTCCATCAGTCAGCTTGACACAGCGTTCCACAGCAGCGCTCGCCAGGCCAAACAATTTGCCTACTGAGTGGCTCAACTCCTCTACGCAATCTATCACCTCCCCGTGCTCCTGGATGAGACGAGAGAGAGAGAGAGAGACAAGGTTTTAACTGTATTAGCTTTTAGTTTTGTGTAAACACGCACATGTGTTCTTGTGTGGGTGTGTTTGTGTATACAGTATGCAAACATAAAACACGTGCATGTACACACACGCACTTACATTTGTGTACGTTTGTCAATGTAATGAATAATTTGTATAACGTAAAAATGCACATACAGCAGTGGTGGAAAAAGTACTGTCATTTTTTACTTAAGTAAAAGTAGCAATACCACATTATAAAAAATGTCTGTGTCACAAGTAAAAGGCCTGTGTTCAAAATGTTACTTGAGTAAAAGTACAAATGTATTGGCATCAAAATATACTTAAAGAACCAAAAGTAAAAGTACTAAAATGTTTGAAAATAGCGGATCTACAAGCTCACAATGTGTCACAATGCGTCGCGATGTGAGCTTGTAGATCGGCTATTTTCAAATAGCCTATATATAAAATATGGCTAAAGTGGTTAATGTATGTTTTATAATATCATAATTTATATCTGCAAAGCAACTAAAGTTTTCAAATAATTGTAGTGGAGTAAAAGTACAATATTTGCCTCTGAGTTGTAGTGGAGTAGAAGTAAAAGTATTGAAAATTGGAAATACTCCAGTAAAGTACAAATACCTCAAAATTTTACTTAAAGGGCTAGACCACTTTGGTAGAGGTTTGGGTTGTGCAGTTACCTTGCCATGACGTAACTCCAAAGGTGGGCAAGAAATAAAAAATAATTGCTCCATTGATTAGAAATTTATAATTCAAAATATGCTCCCCATTGACTTACATTGTATGGTAAAACAGCTCTCAAAGTCACTATTTTAGCACGTAAACGAACGCAAACAAAGTTGATTCAGACAATATAGAACATCACCAAACCCAGTACTGTTTTTTTTTTAAATAAAAATGTCAACTTCCTGTTGATTTTGCCATTTTTAATAAGTAGAAAACCTGGACTGGATCCGCGGATCCGGATCCAGATCTTCAAATAGTAAAATCAACAGGAAGTTGACATTTTTATTCAAAAAACAAACAGTACTGGGTTTGGTGATGCTCTATATTGTCTGAATCAGCTTTGTTTGTGTTCATTTATGTGCTAAAATAGTGACTTTGAGAGCTGTTTTACCATACAATGTAAGTCAATGAGGAGCATATTTTTGAATTATCAATTTCTAATCAATGGAGCAATTATTTTTGATTTCTTACCCACCTTTGGAGTTACATCATGGCAAGGTAACTACATAACCCAAACCTCTACCAAAGTGGTCTTACCCTTTAAGTACAGTATTTGAGTAAATGTACATAGTTACTTTACACCACTGGCATACAGTATGCATGTGCACGTGTGTGTGTGTGTCTGTGTCTGTGTCTGTGTCTGTGTGTGTGTGTGTGTGTGTGTGTGTGCGCGTGCGTGTGCGTGTGCGTGTGCGTGTGTGTGTGTGTAGTGTCTAACCAGAGGTACAGCACTGATCTGGATGAGGAGGTGTGCTTCCTCCAGGTCTCCATACTGAAGCTGATAGGGTTTGTAGGGGTCGTACAGAGCATTGACCAGCTCGTTCACCTTCAACAAGTTGTTTTCACCTGGACACAGTGCGGAAGGATGTGGAATAATTATACTTTACAAAAAAGACATTTGGTGTAGAGGGGAAAATTTCTTGACAATGGATCTACGCCCTGAAATAAGCTAAAGCTATCGGTCATTCTTCTGCCTTCAGTAACCAGCGTTCTGTTCTTCTATTTTACATAACTTCCATGAAGCTTATGCAAAGCTCCCACAAAGAGAAGAATTTTCTTCCTTTCAAGTTAATATTATTCCTGCAACCTTTCATCCGTTATCCACATGACACTTTATATACACAACTGTATCTAATAAATAATCATACAGAACAGTATGTCATGCATGGGTTTGTATTGAATTGTGCCTATTATATGTAGGTCTTGCGCATCGGCATATACAGGGTTGGCTGCCGATGCTTATCTAAAGCAGTGGTTCTAAACCTGTGGGTAGGGACCCCCAGGGGGGGTCCCCACATGATTTTGGGGGGTCCTCAGATGACAGTTTTTAATACCTAAAAGAAATTTAATAAAAAAAGACCTTACTGCATCAAAAGTAATCAAAAAACTATACTATAAAAACTGGTGAAACATTGGCCAAATTGTCAAATAATATAAGAAAGAGGGTGTTTGGGTATTTGTGAAAACAGCCAATCTACAAGCTCACAACGCCTTGTAGATCGGCTATTTTCAAAATATTTATCTGTGGAACTGAAAATGTAATGCCTTCAACTCCTACATTCCAAGAGCTTATCAGGGTTGGGGGGTTCCCAGTTAAAATATGATTATTTTGGGGGGTCCCCAGTTAAAACATGATTATTTTGGGGGTCGTGGCCTGAAAAGGTTGAGAACCACTGATCTAAAGAAGTATCGTCCATTTGGCTATTATTCACACGAGTGCTTGTGCGTTATGACAGTGGACAGACCCAGGTGTGGCAGCATGGCGGCCTCCAGGCTGTGTCCGAAGGCAGCGGTGGTGTGGTAGAGCTCCAGCAGCGTGTCGAGGCGCTCCTCCTGGGCGGCGTGCTCCATGGCCGTGCCCAGACACAGGGGGATGGAGGGCACCGTGGCCCCCAACGTCTGGATCAGCAGAACGGTCACCACCTCGTACGGATTCTTGAACACCTGACGGGGGGTTATAGGGGGGCATGAGCATGTACGCATGAGAAATACTGTTGGTGTGCAGAGAAAATAAGCATGCAATACAAGCATGTAATAGAGAAGATGAACAGAGCAGTTATGACACTATTTTTCTTTCTTTTTAATTCAATACAGTATGTCTATTATTATCTTGTGCATATAGTTGTATTGCTTGTGTATTACTAGTGTAGGCACAATATTGGAGTACATGCCACGACAACAAGTATTGAGTGAGTGACAAAAAAATCCTCTTGATTCTTAATACACTAACCTAGATTTTCCATTTTGAATAATGGTTGGCATAATTGGCTACAAAACACACCACATCTCCCTTCTTCCTTAGACAGGCGACCACCTATACCCCCCTTTTTTTCTTATTTTTTTCCCCTACTCTGTACATATAGTGTTTGATATTTGTGATAATATTGAATGGTTGGTGATATTTTCTTTATGTTGATGAATTGAATACCTAGGACCCCAATGGAAACAAGACCGCAAGGACTTTTTGGGTGTTATCCTTTTAGACAAAGTGTTTGACTAAACTCATGCTGTTTTATATTTCTGTCTAATAAAATATTCAATCAATCAATCAAAACACACCAGGATCTTGCTCATCATGGATAGTATTGGTCATATTGTAAAGAAAGTAAATGTATTCATGTCATCACAGTACCTGACTGCTCCACTGCAGCTGAGAGTGCCAAGTGGAGAGCAGGGTGTCGTAGAACTCAGAGAGCTGCTGGTTCACACTCAGCTCACTCTGGGCGAGGTCCTGCCACAGGCTCACCAACTGACCCTGGACACACACACACACACACACACACACACACACACACACACACACACACACACACACACACACACACACACACACACACACACACACACACACACATTTAGACTAAGGCTGTCACGATTACAAAATGTAAGTTGACGAGTAATTGTCATACGAATTGCATGCATTGACGTCTCTTCCATACCTTATGACACTTGTAATAGTAGGCAAGGAGCTGAGGCATTCGGTCTATCTCTGTGAAGACTTTAACAAATAGCTTTGCTTGGTCTGCAAGGAAACAGGAACATGTTGTTTAGCCGACATATTCCCCGTCAGTTAGAACAGTGATGAACAAAAATGTGAATGTTAAATTTATCATATTCACACAGTGATCAATTTGCTCTCAAGTCATACTTGGGATGGGAAACACTGAGCATGATATAAGAGCAAAATAGCCACCCTGCGAATATTACAGCCACTTAACACACAGAACCCACCAAAAAAAGTGTTATTGCGCATGCGACTGTTCTCGGCAATGATCACAGCCAAACCAAACTATATACAATGTATTTATTTTATTTTTTATCTTATGATTTTTATTGATATTTTTTTTTTTTTGCCACCACAATTCTTGTACAGACATTCCAGAAAAATAAAACCTTTGACCCACTCATGCACAAATCAAAAAGAGAAAAATAAAACAATACCATACACAATGTATATTTTATGAGAATACAAGGTGCGGACATGCGTTTTTTTTCCCGCCCTGAGCGGAATGTCTGTCAGTGAGAACGGCTACCGCCATTATCATGGAGCGGAAGAAAAGCATCGTTCGTGCTCTTATGCTCGTGCGTCCTGTCGGTTCTGTGCGTTAGGGGCACAAAGGCGTGTTCCACTTGTGGTTCTTACCCATAGACATGGAGTTGAAGGTTGATACTATCTGGGGGCTGGCCATGGCTTCTAACCGGTTCTTCAGAGCCTCCAAGTGGACACACTTCTCCGAGTAGTCCGGCGTGTCCACCAGCATGGCCAGGCTGTTCTGCATACTGGTCAGCTTCGACGAGATCACCGCAAAGTCCTAGTGCAGGGTGGGAGAAGATTCACTGTTAGCGTTCATAGAACATTGTCATAGTATAGTCACTGGGTGGCAAGTATTCATTACCAATATGGTTAATTACCAAATACAGTTAATTGAGCTTGGTTGGTATCCATCTTGCTTTCATCATACTTGGTGAATGGGAAACCCCACAGAAAGATAGCTTCCATGTGAATATGGTACATTTCTGAACTACCCTCTCAACCCTATAGTTAAGGTTCTATTCTAGGCAAACTCATAAAGTCACACGTTTCCTCAACAGTCATGTGATCTAGAAAATAATACTAAGTTTGGCAGGAATTAGGAACTAAAGACAACGGTTTAAACCGGTCGCCATAAGTTGGCAGTCTCTGCAAGAAAATGACATCTCCATTTGCTTTTGTCACCTGAGTTTTGAAGGTCTCCTCAATGTCTGCACTGAGCGTGGTCCATTTGTCGGCCTCCTGCAGTGCCTCGGCGGCCTCCTGCATGCGGGATTTCACCTGATCGATCTCCACCAAGACCTGTTGGATACAAACCACACAGACATAATAGAATTAAAACCTAAAAGAAAAAAAGTGTGATTATGGTCATCCACTACACCAATCAGGTTTATATTGAGTAATATAACAAGTTTGACAAAACAAACTTGGACAAAACAGTTGTATTGTTCATATAATTTGGATACTGCTCTGCCTTGCATTTAGTTACTAATGCGGTGTTTAACCCATTAAGACTTGAGCCCTCTAAATCAGTAGTTCTCACACTTTCAAGATTTTTCCAAATTGCTCAAAAATACGTAAAAATCCAAAAATTACACAGATGCTTTCCTGGTTTTAATGGGTTAATGTGCATGCTGATGTACGAGGCATACACTCATGTAAAAAAATTAAACTTTTTGCAGTTCTCTGGAGGTCCATGGTGCTGTGATAAAGTCTGCTTACTGTGAGGTTGGGCATTCGTTTTTGACCATTGTCATGTGAACTGAAAACAATGAGACCTTACAGGGCTGGGAGGAGTGCAGAGTGTGAAATGTGATGAGTGTTGGGAGATTGCTTATTTGCTTCATCACATGGTGTTAACTCTCTCAGTGCCACGCCCCGACATATCCCGAGTTTTTCCCGAGTACCCTCAGTGCCAGCACGAGAAATCCCGAGTTTTTACTTTTGACTGTGGTCGCGCTATTCTGTGTATTTTTCATGATCACTTTCGCTTCCTGACTACATCAGACTCACCCGGAGCCGGATGTAAAAAAAAAATTTCATTTCCGGGTCACGTTGTTTTTCTCCGGTGATTTTCGGCCAGAATAGGGAAAGTCACGGTTTTTCACACGTTATAAAAAACAAACGGAGAGGTCCACGTCTACTCTCTTTGGTCTGGGTGACGATCAGTCATCGTAGTCGTGTATCACATCGTAATTTAGCGCGATCAACGATTGTCAAAAATGTCAACATCCGGTTCTGACCGGATATGACGTGAGCCTGTTTGGGAGGGGGCGAGTGAGCCAGCGAGATCATCAATGTGTCGATTTGTTGCTCTCTACTGGTAGAACTGTATTATGGGTTTAAAACCCCAATCAGATCATTTATTTGAATGAAAAATTACAAAATTTAAAAATAAAAAAAAACGCAAATTCCTGGCAGTTTGGGAGTACTTTATGAAAATACTCTTGGCACTGAAAGAGTTAATTTAACACTTTATATAAAAGAAGGTAGGCCTACATAAGGGCACAATAACGCAGAGAGTAGTACTGCCTTGGTGCTAGTAAAGCCATGGTGCTGACACACAAGTGGGTGAAAAACCATGGCAACCTAGTTTATGACAGGATGACACACACACACAATAGATGGATGGATGGATAGATGGATAGATACCAAGTTAATACCAAGCTAACCTTTCCTTTATGCATGTTTAACTATATTTCTTACACAGCTCTGTAGGCACAGCTCTGTTTACACATTAATGTATTCCCATTTAAATTAGTCTTGATTGTTTTGTTCCACTTTTGCTTAAATTGGCAATGTAAACGTATGTTTTCTCATGCCGATAGATAGATAGATAGATAGATAGATAGATAGATAGATAGATAGATAGATAGACAACTTAGTCATAACAATTACAAACCTGCATGGACTGCACCGTATCCTGCTCAAACTTCCTGATGTCCTCCTTGACCAGGACCATTTGCTCCTTGAGGAAGGAGGCCTCCTGTTTCAGAGCCTCCACATCTCGCAGCACCCTGGGCATATTCTGAAGGGCCTGGTTACTGCTCTCTATACGGAGGAAATGCATTCGTTCGTTAGTATATCACAGGCAAGAAAAGTACGTGCCATTCTGTCTTCAGACTCTTCACCTCACAGATCCTTGGCTCAAGACTATCATAGATGTATTTTATCGATTCTGACATTTGCAAATCATAGGAATCATCATACGAAAGTTAAAGTCAGACTTGATAAAGTACATCAACGATAGCCTTGATCCAAGGCTACACCTTACAGATCCTTCTTACACAAGAACAATGAGCCTCTATTTTGCATTTATCTTGGCTTGAAAAGGCAAAAACTAGAAACCAAAAAAAGATCACAGCGAGGAATTGAGTATAATTTTCCATAACATGTAGTCTGTTCTGGCGAGAATTTAATTGGCAGCAGTAATCTATAGGCTGAACAGAGACAGAACAGAGAGAGGTTGACAGGTTGGAGACAGCATGAACACCATATACACAGGGTTACACAATGGAAACAATCCTTTTTTCTTTTGATTTTTTGGGGACGTTTTATGCCTTTATTTAGAGAGGGATAGGGAAAGTAGGCTGACAGGAAATGGGGAGAGATGGGGGGGGGTGACGCGGAGCAAAGGTCGTCGGGAACGGGAGTCGAACCCGCGACATGCTGTCAGGCTGGCATTGCAGCCTATGGTGCCTGGAACGCCACGCTACTGCCCAGGCCTTGTGTTATCCTTTTAGCAATCATTGTAATAACGTACCACTGTGGTATTTTGCAAACTGTTAATAAAGTATTCAATCAACACCAAACTTACCCTCGATGGCATTGTTGACTTCCTGGATGAAGAGCTGCAGCTTCATGACCAGCGTGGCAGCGTGTGTGTCAGCCTTCCCTGAGCCTGGAGCATCCTTCTGCACCACCCTGAAGGCTCCATTCACCCAGTCCTTCACCTCAAAGTCAGCGTCCAGGAACTTGGAGAAATCCATCCCTGTAGGTGTAGGCTGCAACAGTACATTTACTCAAGTACTGTACTTACAAGTACAATTTTGAGGTATCTTTTTACTTGACTGGAGTATTTACAAACAATGTTCTGTACTTTTACTTCTACTCCACTACATCTCAGAGGCAAATATTGTACCTTTTACTCCACTACAATTATTTGAAAACTAGCAACTAGTTACTTTGCAGATATACATTACAAAACATACCACTTTGGCCCTATTTTATACCATAGGCTATTTGAGAATAGTCGATCTACAAGCTCATGAGCTTGTAGATCTGCTATTTTCAAACATTTTAGTGCACTACTTTTGGTACTTTAAGTACATTCTGATGCCAACACTTTTGTACTTTTTACTCATTTCGAATTCCACACTTTTTACTTGTAACAAGAGTATTGATACATTTACTAAAGCCATTGTGCTTTTAGGGGCGATCCAGTTTAGTGGACCTTGTATTGTGAACTGTACTTCCATGTACTGTTTCCATGTCTTTCTAAATAAAGTATTTCAATCAATCAATCAATCAAGCAAAACATGTGAGTACTTTTTCCACCAGTGCTGGGTCTGCCTTCACGTCCTCCTCCTCCTTCTAGACAGTAGAGTCTGTCTGAAGGCTCTATTAGTCCCAGTCATTAGGTTAGCTAAACACAAGGCTAGTTCTTCCCCAACACAGGCTTGGAGACGAATATGAAGTAGATCGCCCAGGAGAATGAGATGATCATCACCACCAGGTATATTTCTAACAGAGCGACTGCCTCCGCCAGAGTTGCCAGAGTTGCATGCAAGAAGATAAAGAGAATTAAAGAGATTCTTTCAGTTTTCTGTTGTTGATGAAATTTCAGTGGCAGCAGTTCTGACAGCAAGTTCCTGTTTGTGTGTTGTTGCCAGATTCTGCGAGGGAAATAAGCAACCGGGGTCTAGGAAAACGAGCTCAAAATAAGCAACTACATCTGTATGAGCACTTTATGGGCTGTTTTCAAAAACTCTTGCAATAAAATGTGGAATATTTTGATGTTTTTTTTAAACATTCTAACAAAACAAATGCTCCCTGGCACAAAACATTTTCATGAAAATATTTGAGAACCACTGGTTTAAATAATTACAAATAATAATAATAATAATAATAATAATAATAATAACAAAAAATTGAAAGCAATAAGCGACTTCACTTTAGAAACAAGCCAAACAAACCTCAACTCGCAACTACCAATTTTTACAAGCACCTTTACAGAAAGGAAGCCCAAATTCGCTTAGAATAAGCCGACATGGCAACCCTAGTTCCTGTTTGTGCCTTCTATTTACCGTCCGCTGGAAACAAATGCTGCGAAAATACCATGACAGCCATGATGACAGCACGTTGACTCTGACGAAAATACAAATATATTTTCCTTATCATTTCGACAAGCTTGCTGATGTGTGCAAACAACAAAGACTGGCCAGCAACAACAACCGAGAGAATACAATATAAGTGATCTATTTTTGGAAAGATTGTAGCGTGTCACACATACACATTTCCGTGCAGAAACCAACTGCAATAGAAAAAACTGAAGTCTGCTTCCCTCTAGCGGCCACTTTGCAAGGGTTCATGTGATCATTGGCTCTTCCTTTGTGACCTAGAAGGAAGGCTGCATTCACAGGCCCTGAGGTACTGACATCCATGTTCTGATTTAGAATATGAATGATAATGTGGTTGTCTGCTGGGATATCTTTTGAGCTACAGCTTGACTAGTCTTAACCGTGTCTGAATTGTCTCAAGGCTTAAAAGTAGAGGCTTAAAAGAAAAAAGAAAAAGAAAACACCCAATTAAGAGATCCAATCACTGTTGACCACTTTTCAACCTTGTGTCCCTATTTTGGGCATTTCATATGCAAAGAACTGCTTCTAAAATAGCAGATCTGCAAGCCCACAACGTATTGTGAGCTTATATATCATCTGTTTTTGCCAGGCGACACTTTATGACAAAGTATAAAATAGGTTGATAATGGGTCAGTGATATCCATCCCTGCACTTAATTGTCTTTCTGTGCAATGGGGGCTGGCCATAGAGTTATAATATATATATATATATTATAACTCTTGAGGTATTCGTAGACAGTAGCAGTACATAACAGGACACTGATAATGACCAGTGGTGGAAGAAGTATTCCTAAAATTATTATTTATAATAAATGTATTCTTTGTTTTACATTTTGGAAAAAGCCCACTCTTCCGGCCACGAAACCAAGGCCTAAGTTAACATTTTGTCATTTAGCCCATGATTTATTTGGCCTTTTATAACCTGTGGGTGACTGTGAGTATTTTCCCCTTGCTCATCAAGTTGAGGGAGTCCATTGTAGAAGTTGCTGCGTTCCACTCGTCACTCTGCAATGGCTCAGCAGTGGCAGTGGCTCACACATAATACACCCATGGCCTCAGAATAGCAGCAGTCTGGGAACCTGAAGGTTCTGTGTATGAGCAAGACACCCCCAACTGCTCCAGAATATCAGGTTGGTGCCGTACATGGTTGCCTTCACCATCAGTGTGTGTGTGTGTGTGTGTGTGTGTGTGTGTGTGTGTGTGTGTGTGTGTGTGTGTGTGTGTGTGTGTGTGTGTGTGTGTGTGTGTGTGTGTGTGTGTGTGTGTGTGTGTGTGTGTGTGTGAGTGAGAGTAGGGGGAGTGTGAATGTAAAAGCACATTGTAAAGAACTTTCAATAAAGGTGCTATAGAGATAGGGAAATGCCTCCCTGACAAGATAATACCCTCATGGCCAGTGCCTCTAACCTCTCAGATAATGTCCGTTTGTGTATATCATGCAAAGCATGAAGGGAGTTTGAGGCAGTAAGAGAGCATATAAATCACTCTTCCAACTAGCTCTTATCATCCACCTGGGGAAGCTATACAATACAGGCAAGGAGCACACGCTCTCACCTTCAAAGAAGATGGACTCTATTAAGCAGACGTTTTCCCAGGCAGCGTTCACTCCATCCACTCTGATAAAACCCAGAGGGATCCTGCACATTCTTGAGATCATCTTTGGCACTATTGCGTTCGCTGTGAGCGCCTACACGGGTTCCATCGGCAGCTACTGGGTCTCCACCTACAGCTACTGGACCTACTGCAGGTTCACCTGGTTCTTCTGTCCCCTCGTGACCCTCATCATCACCATCATTGAACTAATGAAACTCGACGCCCTACTCGGTGCGTGCATAGACTGGCCAGACTTCACCACTGGCATGGCTATGACCTCCACCCTCATGACCTTGTCCGTCGCCATCATTTACGGCACCTGCTACCTCTGCGCCTCATGCATCAACGCCTGGGTGGTGACCATATTCGCTTTCCTGTGTGGCGCGGCCTACCTCGTCGAGGTGCTGTGGGATAAAATCTGCGAAAAGAGGAAGGGGAGCTATCTGGCGGTTTTGGCTGGATTCTGGAAGGTCATGGAGGCCTTTGTGAGCTGTGTCATTTTCATGTCACTGCCACTGACTGCATATTACAATCACGGGTGGCTGATCGTGTGCGTTATTGCATATGTTCTTCCTTTCCCCTTCATCCTGCTGATCATTGTTGTAAACCTCCTCAAGAAGCTGAAGAAGTGCTTACCCTTTAACCTGGACCGTGCTGTGTTCATATTTCTGATCATCTGTGTAGTTCTATATGTTTTCGCAGCTATTGTGTGGAGTATTTATACCTTCAGGGGCAATCCTAAATCCTATAACTGTCGACGAGGCTATAACTGGGTGGACAACACTCACAGGGACGACTATATAGTATACTGTATCTTGCACTTTCGGTTGGTGGTTGCAATATTTACTTATGTTAACCTTATTCTCTTTGTAGTGGATCTTATTTTTACCCTGATTGGAATATGTGGCTTCAAACGTGGATAAATGACCTGTACATTTTTTACTACCTTTAAAATCCGTGGAATAAAATTGTACAGCACAATTCAGGAATTTGGTATGCATGCACATTTACCTGACATCATGTCGTTATAATGAGGGTATTGTGTGACTCTCTACCACTATGACTTTACTGACCTTTTACTGACAATCACTCCAACTATTGGACATTGAGGCCATCAAGTCAGTTTCTGTAATTCCCAGTGGTGTAAAGTAACTAAGTACATTTACTCAAGTACTGTACTTAAGTACACTTTTGAGGATTTTTTACTTTACTGGAGTATTTCCCATATTCAATACTTTTACTTCTACTCCACTACATCTCAGAGGCAAATATTGTACTTTTACTCCACTAATTATTACTTACACAAAACATACATGAACCACTTCAGCCCTATATATATTTAGGCCATTTGAAAATAGCAGATCTACAAGCTAGATCTGCTACATGCCTTTGCCTTCGCTGCACTACGGCTATGAAGCAGTCAGGAGTACCTCTTCCACTAATCCTGTTTAAAATATCTACTCGCTAACCTTTGAGACCATTTATTGTCCTTTCTTTGTCATTATCTTCCATCAATTGTCATTGTCTTCTGCATGTATTTATTCATATTTCTTTATTATTGAAGTTGTGCAACACCTTTTCTTTTAAAATGGGCTTTATGAATAAACTTGGTCTTGACCCTACTTTTGACTGAACTAACCACATTTCCCTTATACTGTTAATTGAAGGTAGTTTACTGTAAAGACAGCATTTGAATGATTTAGGTGCTAAAAGTAAACAATGCATCACAGTAAGGAATTTTGGGGACCTTTGGATACTCAAAAATCAAGAATCAGGAAGATTTATAGGAACAAGAAACGAAAGTATGTGAGCTCCTCAAAAGTACTGTGCCACCACAACATACAATGACAATAATAACACACTATGATAAGATTAAAAAATATATATAAACAAGTGTCCACATAACATAATAATGTCAAGAGAAAAGAGAAGGTATAGCATAGTAAAATAAGGTACTGTATAAGGCAAAGCCATTTTCAGCAGAAAACACTTGTATAGAAGAAACACTATATTGGTCATTGTAGTGCATGCAGGACTTTTGATTCCACCTTTTCCTTTAACCAAATAATATACTGAAGTTGTTAATTGATTACTTCCATTTGAGGAGTATTGCCAAAATAAAGTCCTTCCTGTTAACCACAGACCTTAAACAAGTCATTAATGCTTTTATCAAATCGCACTTAGATCACTGTAATTCCCTCGACTCTGGCCTCAGCAAAAATAAAGTTATATTCCCGTCTCCAATTGGTACGGTACAGAATTCTGCTGATAGACTGTTAACAAATGCTAAGAAACCTGTCCATATCACACCCATCTTGGCTGCAGTGCTCTCCACTGGTTGCCTGCAGTGGTGTAAAGTAACTAAGTACAGTTACTCAAGTACTGTAATTAAGTACAATTTTGAGGTATTTTTGCTTTACTGGAGTATTTCCAATTTTCTGTACTTTTACTTCTACTCCACTACATCTCAGAGGCATATATTGTACTTTTACTCCACTACAATTATTTGACAACTTTAGTTACTAGTTACTTTGAAGATTTTGATTATTATTACAAAACATGCATTAACCACTTCAACCCTATATACTTTTCGACCATTTGAAAATAGCCAATCTGTGAGCTTGTAGATCTACTATTTTCAAAAGATTTGGAAAACTTTCTACTTTTGGTACTTTAAGTGCATTTTGATACCAATACTTTTGTACTTTTACTCAAGTAAATTTTGAATCCTGGACTTGTACTGTACTTGTAACAGAGTATTTCTACATTGCAGTATTGATACTTTTACTTAAGTAAAAAATGTGAGTACTTTTTCCACCACTGGTTGCCTGTGAGCATCAGAAACAAATTTAAGATTAAAAAATCACAGCTGCTCTCATCAGTAAATCACACACTTAACAATAAATACTTAAGGGACGACTCCAATCATTTCCAACCTATCTTCATATAATTGGTCCTCACTAATGCTCATGATAAAATGCCATATTATAATGAGCATTAGTGAGAACCAATTATATGAAGACAGGTTGAAAATGTGTGAAGTTGTCCTTTAAAAAAACAATAAAATAAAATTTACAAATTGAAAACAACCTAGGAAAGTTGCACATCTGTAAGCCTATATTCTATGTCAATCCAATCAGTTCAATGCCCCCGGAATATTGGGGCTTTTGCGGGCCGGGTACCAGGCTTTTGAACACCCTACCTGAGGAACTATGGCTAGCAAAATTGGTGCCTTCTTTTAAATGGCTTCTGAAAACACACCTCTACTTCAAGAGTTATCCTTAACTTTATTTACCCAGGATAGCTCTAATCTTATAACGTGTTCTATCTGCCTATTAATACTGTGTTGTGTTTTTGCTTTGTTGTTTGTGTCTTTTTATATTGTCTTCTGTAAAGCACTTTGTTATTTGGTTTGGAAAAGCGCTAATACATTCAGTATCCTCATAATGGCAGTTGAAATACTGGGCACTGAGGCAGCTAATGCAAATGTCCAAGATACACACTCATTTCTTTACATTTTGCATTCTTTCGGTTGTACCATATCTTAGCAAACAAAGACCAAGGGTGTTCTCTCACTAGTTGAGTCACACTCACTGTAGATGGAAGATCCGGTTACTTTAACATTTTAGTTTGAATGGCATTCAGTGGCAGTGGCTCACACGTAATACACCCCTGACCTCAGAATAGCAGCGGTCTGGGAACCTGAAGGTTCTGTGTCGAAGTGTCCTTGAGCAAGACACCGCCAACTGCTCCAGAATATCAGGTTGGTGCCGTACATGGTTGCCTTCACCATTAGTGTGTGAATGTGTGAATGTAAAAGCACATTGTAAAGAACTTTCAATAAAGGCACTATAGAAATGCCAGAACATCTAGATAGGGCAATGCCTCCCTGACAAGATAATACGCTCATGGCCAGTGCCTCTAACCTCTTACATAATGTCCCGTTTATGAATATCATGCAAAGCATAACGGGAGATTGAGGCAGTAAGAGAGCTTATACTGTAGATCCTGAAGGCTCACTCTTCCAACCAGCTCTTATCATCCACCTGGGGAAGCTATACAACAAAGGCAAGGAGCACACGCTCTCACCTTCAAAGAAGATGGACTCAAGACTTTCTCAGACTTCGCAGACTTTCTCTCAGGCAGCGTTCACTCCAGCCACTCTGATAACTCCCAGAGGGATCCAGCACATTCTTGAGATCATCTTGGGTATTATTGCGTTTGCTGTGAGCGCCTACACGGGTTCCATTGGCAGCTACTGGGTCTCCACCTACAGCTACTGGCCCTACTGCAAGTTCACCTGGTTCTTCTGTCCCCTCGTGACCCTCGTCATTACCATCATTGAACTGTTCAAACTCGACGTCCTGCTCAGTTGTTACATAGACTGGCTAGACTTCACCACTGGCATGGCTATGACCTCCACCCTCATGACCTTGTCTGTCGCCATCATTTACGCCAACTGCTACCTCTGCGCCACGTGCATCGAAGCCTGGGTGGTGACCATATTCGCTTTCCTGTGTGGCGCGGCCTACCTCGTCGAGGTGCTGTGGGCTAAGAGCTGCGAAAAGAAACATGGGCGCTATCTGGCGTTTTGGGCTGGATTCTGGAAAGTTATGGAGGCCTTTGTGAGCTGTGTCATTTTCATGTCACTGCCACTGACTGCATATTACAATCACGGGTGGCTGATCGTGTGCGTTATTGCATATGTTCTTCCTTTCCCCTTCATCCTGCTGATCATTGTTGTAAACCTCCTCAAGAAGCTGAAGAAGTGGTTACCCTTTAACCTGGACCGTGCTGTGTTTATATTTCTGATCATCTGTGTAGTTCTATATCTTTTTGCAGCTATTGTGTGGACTATTTATACCTTCAGGGGCAATCCTAAATCCTATAACTGTCGACGAGGCTATAACTGGGTGGACACTCACAGGGACGACTATATAGTATACTGTAACTTGCACTTTCGGTTGGTGGTTGCAATATGTACTTATGTTAACCTTATTCTCTTTGTAGTGGATCTTGTTTTTACCCTGATTGGAATATGTGGCTTCAAACGTGGATGTGAATGCTAAAACTTCTGCGTTTTATGCTAAAACTCTCCTTCTGCGTTTTATGCTAAAACTCTCCTTCTGCGTTTTATGCTAAAACTCTCCTTCTGCGTTTTATGCTAAAACTCTCCTTCAAACGTGCATAAATGACCTGTACATTTTTACTACCTTTAAAATCCATGGAATAAAATTGAAGGCCTACAGCACAAATCAAAAAACCTGACATCGGAAAGAAATTGGCATCAAAATGTACTTAATGTACCGAAGTACTAAAATGTTTGAAAATAGCCGATCTACAAGCTCACAACGCGTCACAATGCAACGCGTTGTGAGCTTGTAGATCGGCTATTTTCAAATAGACTAGGTATAAAATAGGGATAAAGTGGTTAATATATGTTTTATAATGTAATAGTTTATTATCTGCAAAGTAACTAGTAACTAACTTTTCAAATAATTGTAGTGGAGTAAAAGTACAATATTTGCCTCTGAGATGTAGTGGAGTAGAAGTAAAAGTATACACAATTGGAAATACTCCAGTAAAGTAAAAGTACCTAAACATTGTACAGTACTTGAGTAAATGTACTTAGTTACTTTACACCACTGATGAAGTGTAAGAGAAAACATGCCTTTGCCTTCGCTGCACTGTGGCTATGAAGCAGTCAGGAGTACCTCTTCCACTAATCCTGTTTAAAAGATCTACTCGCTAGCCTTTGAGACCATTTATTGTCCTTTCTTTGTCATTATCTTCTACCAATTGTCATTGTCTTCTGCGTGTATTTATTCATATTTCTTTATTATTGAAGTTGTGCAACACTTTTTATTTTAAAATGGGCTTTATGAATAAACTTGGTCTTGACCCTACTTTGACTGGACTAACCACATTATATTCACATTATATTAACCCTTATATACTGTTAATTGGTACAAGGTACAAGAAATGAAAGTATGTGAGGTCCTCAAAAGTACTGTGCCACCACAACATACAATGACAATAATATCACACTATGATAAGCTATGATCACACTATAATATGTATATATATATTTTAAATCTTATTATCATCTTATTATTATTATTATTATGTTATGTGGACACTTATTGAAGGCTTCTCATTTATATATATATATAAATGAGAAGGCATAAGGCATATAAATGTGCAATAAGGCAAAGTCTTATTTTCAGCAGAAAACACATAGAAGAAACACTATATTGGTCATTATGGTGCATGCAGGACTTTGGATTCCAACCTTTCCTTTAACCAAATAATATAGTTGTTAATTGATTACCTCCATTCGAGGTAACTTCATTTTACATTATTTCGGTTGTACCATATCTTAGTAAACAAAGACCAAGGGTGTTCTCTCACTAGTTGAGTCACACTCACTGTAGATGGAAGATCCTTTAACATTTTAGTTTGAGTGGCATTCTTAATTTCTGACTTGGGCAGCCTATTTTCAATTTCTCACAAGGCAAAACAGTCTACCGAACTTAGAACTGGAAAGGCAATATAATGTGTTCCATGAGCTTTTTCAGTCTTCATTGGTATTGTTGCTTCTCTCAGTGAGTTGGTGAATTTGTATGTGACAACTGACTGCAGGAGATAACTGCTAGCTCGCTTCTCGTGCAGTGTGTGACTGTTGCTCATACGTTGTCAAGTGAATAGACTATTGTTTTTTGTTTTGTTTTTCCACCAAAACAGGCAAACATGTGACACTAATTCACATTATTAAGCAAAAGGGCAGTTGAGGCAGTAAGAGAGCATATAGACCCTGAAGCCTCACCATTGCAGGCCAGCTCTTATCAGCCACCTGAGGAAGCTATACAACAAAAGGTGAGGAGAGCACTCGCACAACTTAAAAGAAGATGGAATCATGTCTGGAGACCACCACTACTACTACTACTACACAGACTCAGGCAGTGTTTACTCCAACCTCTCTGATCTCTGGCAGAGGGATCCTGCACATGCTTCAGATCATCTTTGGCGTGGTCATATTCGTCCTGAGCGCCCTCAGATTCACGAGCAGCTTCAGCTACTGGATCTATGCTATGTTCACCTGGGCCTTCTGTCCCATCATGACCCTCATCATCACCATCATTGAATTGTTCAAACTCGACGTCCGGTTCCATATGTTTTACATGGACTGGCCGGACTTCACCACCGGCATAGCTATGACCTCCAGCCTCATGACCTTGTCCGTCGCCGTCATTTACGCCAACTTCTACCTCTGCGTCTCGTGCTTCTATGCCTGGTTGGAGACCACGTTCGCTTTCCTGTGTGCCGTGGCCTACCTCGCCGAGGTGCTGTGGGATAAAGTCTTGGAAAAGAAAAAGGGGAGCTATCTGGCAGCTTTGCCTGGATTCTGGAAGGTTATGGAAGCCTTTGTAAGCTGTGTAATTTTCATATCGCTAACCGGGTATCACGGGATGCCAGCTCTAATCGCGTGCATCGTTGCATATGTCATCCCTTTCCCAATCATCCTGACGATCATTGTCGTTAACATCTTCAAGAAATTGAGGTACCGATTACCCTTTAACCAGGACCGTTTTGTGTTTATATTCCTGATCATCTCTGTAGTTCTGTATGTTTTCACAGCTATTGCGTCGCCCATTTTTACCTTCAGGGGCAATCCTCGCCCCGATGGGTGTCCACCAAGCTGCTGCATCTGGGCCATTGAGTTTGTAGTTGCATTCATGACTTTTGTTAACCTTATTCTCTTTGGAGTGGATCTTGTTTTCACCCTATTTGGAATATGTGGCTTCCAACGTGGATAAATGTCACCTGAACATTTTTGTTACCTTTAAAATATGTGGAATAAAATTGGCATGGCATGGACATTTACCTGACATCGCAACAAAATAATGTCATTATAATGAGGGTATTGTGTGACTCTCTACCACTATGACTTTACTGACCTTCTCAGCAGTCACTCCACCTATTGGACATTGAGGCCATCCAGTCAGTTGCTGTTGTTCCACGGTGCTGTATAAAGTTGAAGAGAAAACATGCCTTTGCCTCACTGCACTGTGGCTGTATCAGGAGTTCCTATTCCACTAATCTACTCGCTTGCCAATGAGACTTTTTATTGTCCTTTTATGTCATCATCTTCAATTGTCATTGTTTTCTCCCCATTTTTTATGCATTCATTTATTCATATTACTTCGTTAATATTTAAGTTGTACAACACTTTGGCTATTTAAAATGTGCTTTGTTAATAAACTTTGACTTGACTTAATTTTATTCGACTCACCACATTTCCCTTATGTCAGTTATATAAAGGTAATTTATTGTAAACACAGAATTTGTCATAGATTTAGGTGCTAAACAATGGGATCATAGTAATTAACTTCGAGGACCTTTGGATACGGTCTCTCATATTGGTCAATGTGGTGCACTGTGTGTGCGTGTGCGTGTGTGCGTGTGTGCGTGCGTGCGTGCGTGCGTGCGTGCGTGCGTGCGTGCGTGCGTGCGTGTGCGTGTGTGTGTACGTGTGGGTGCAAAAGGTCTGATAAAACGTGATAATCTCCCATTCAATGCATTGATAGCATTCGAAGCCGGTGGTGTGTGCGTGCGTGCGTGTGTGTGGTGGATTGGTAGAGGCTAAAGTACTCTAGTTACTAGTTAGGTTCAATGAACAAGTGCCATTCATTAAAATATGAATGTAAGGCGAGGCAGTTAATTCAAATCTAGACAAAATGCAGTTGAATTCCTGCACACTGAGGCAGCTAATGCAAATGTCCAAGATATACTCTCATCTGTAAAACAGTAGAAAGAAAAGATAGCGCTGCCTTTAAAACGAGAGGTGTATGGAGAGGGTTTGTGCCTTTGTAGAAGAAACAGAAGCTAAATGCACTACTGACAAACCAAGTCTCCACAATTTCAAGTTTGAAAAGCCTATTCTTTTAGTTATAAGTTATTAGGTGTTCTTTCACTAGTTCTTTTTTGTATGAATTACATTCTTAATTTTGGACTTGGGCAGCCTATTTTAGATTCACTTTGCTTTATTTGTTTTGTTTTTTTGGAAGGGACAGCATACGCTATATTAATGAACAATACATACATGATGTGATCATGTTATATGAAATACTCATCCTTTAGCAAGGATGATAATTTCTATCAGTAGTCCCTGCCAAAACAGCCATCAACAATAATACAATAAAAAGAAAACACAGTATGATATTGAATAAGATTAAATAAACAGTAAACAAAAGAATTGCCTAAACATAACTTATAAAAAAATGGTCACAGGTTTATTTATCCATGAGCCATTTTTTGAGAAGAGCCTTAAAAGATGTAAAAGTTCTCTTATTTCAGGAAGGTATATTGTTACAGCTTAAACCTCCATGAACTGATGGTAAATGTTTTGCAAACGTGCGTCTAAACCAACTGCATCTTACAATCCTCTCTGCAGCCATAGCGCCGACGCCACTAGCAGGCATTATTTTCATGAATTCTCTCCAAAGGAGGAGGGCATAGTCCATGTAATGTTTTGTTTCGTAAAAACCTTAAAATTATCGATGCAAAAAATATATTGATATACAATTCTGGATATTGCAGAGATGATACAAGTGTGGCTTTTGTCGTATAACTTTATGGTTCACTTAGCAGTTCTATAGTTTTGAGTGTTACTGTGTCACAATGATCAGTTTGTGAAACAGTAATCGATCAGAATAGCTTCACCTGGGCGTCAACAGGTGACACCCAGGTGAAGCTATTTACAGTACCTGCCTGCATCCCTGTCACAATTGTATGAGTGTATAAATGTTAGTCTTGTTCTGCAGCTTCGTTCATTGATTATAACCTTACCTAGAAGAAGATCTGTGTGCTACAGTGTCTTTCTCCGGGTTATTCCTTCAACAGTGAAGATACCCAGTGTTTTTATTCGTGGTGGTGGGGGACTTACAAACATGAGGGAAAGCAGGATTGAGGTGTACAGCTGAATGACAAGCCAGGCAGAGATGGTTGCAGAGTTGTGCCATTTACTGATGAACCAACACCATTTTACAAAAATGTTGTCCATGACAGAGGCTACAACATGAGCTTGCAGATACAACAAACAGTCCTGTCGCTTTGTCCCAACTGGTACATATAGCCCAACTTAACCATCGCCTACACAATGCAGGGCACCGTGTCATTTCCCCACTAACTAACAGAAATATGTACACCTTTCAACCACATCAACAGACAATCAATACTCATTTAGCTAATACTGGCCAAGCACATGTCTAATCAACTAAAGAAATACTGAACAAAAACTCAAACTAACTAAACCCTCCAACTACACCCCTCTCTCTTCAGTGGCCCTTTGGTACAGCCTGGCGAGGTAATGCCAAGCTGAGAAGAGAAACAGAATCATGGATCATGTAATCATCTTTTACATACAGTACTGTATATGGTTTTATCCATCAAAGCATGATACCAGTATAGACTGATTTACTTGTGGTTTTGTATTGTTGATTACAATAAGTAAAGTTAAATGTAAATGTAAAATATTGATGTACAATACTGTTTATGAGTGAGTGGGCTTATGAAATTAAGGTCCAGAACTTGCTGGGCAAACCGGTGTATCAATTATGTCAAAACGAGAATTTATCTCAGTCTCTGTTAGTATACAAAATGGTGTGAAAATTAAGACACTTCTGCATCTTGAAAAAAAGTTTTTTAAACAAACTGCAACATACAATACATGTATTCAAATCAGCAAGTGACTAAGCAGTAAAAATACACAAAACGAATTAAGGGCAAAAACTGTTTTCTCTACTGCGGTTAAATGTAAACAGGTGCAGACATAACTTGGTGAGGGTCCCCTAACTGTTAATAATTGATGCTGGCCTAACTGGTCAACATGTAAGCATCAGTTGATCTTAATGAGAAACAAGTCTGTGGACTAACATTTTCAGACAGAGCATATTTGCGGTGCAATTCTCTAACATAACATACTGTACAGTGCACGTCTAGACAGCTTCTCTCACTTGAATGATACAGTAAGAAAACTAACACTTGCTGCAGTTAGGCTAAATAAATAAGACCTCCTACAATATGTGCAGATTTTCAGCTGTCAGTCTGCTGATTGCTTTCAATCAGCCATGCTTTTTTTACACACCAATTACACATCATTCCTTGTATTATTCAAACGTTTAAACTTAATGTTAAACTGAAATTCATGCGTGCATGGCTCTAAAGTAAACTGAAATTCAGTGTTTGCATGGGTCTAAACTGAGCCATTAACACAAAGTTTAACCGTATTCCATTTGTGTCAGTAAATGCTTAAATCTACTTATGTGTTCCTGACTGAAGTAGTGTATGTGTTGCAAGGTGTTTAAGACATACAAATATTTTATCATTTACAAAAGGTGACGCTTTTGAAAGTGAATTAGGTTTACTGTTACTATTTGTTAGTTACTATTGTCAAATACTATTAAAATGAATTGTTTAACATTGAAACATTACTGGTGCAATGAAATTATTAAACTAATTGTGTCTCATCATTGTTTTTGTACCAATTTTAAGGAAAAGTAATTGTTTGGCCTCCAGGTAAATAATCGTTTAAAATCTGTCCGGGTTTAGAATAGTTAAATAGCTCTGAATTATTTGTCGCCAACGCCAATAACAAAAATATGAGTAATCCATGCAACCTATTTGCAGTTCAAAGTTGAAATATATTGTTTAATAGTGTACAGTTCTCTTTCCAATGCCTTCGCCAGGGCAGTAAAAAATATTTTTGGTCAGTTTTGTGCACTTTTTATGCCTTATGTAAAGCACTGTCAATTGGCCTTTGTGTATGAAATATGCTATACAAGGAGTAAAGACTAAAGAGCACTTCCATTGCTGTATTGCATGTGGCAGATTGTAACATGGTATTAACTAGCGGGCATTTGACTACTAATCTACAGTACTACAATGGACGACAAAGTTAATTCAAATCTCAACATAATGGCAGTTGAAATACTGGGCACACTGAGGCAGCTAATGCAAAGGTCCAACACACACTCACTTGTTCTCAAAACATAAGACTATACCTATACAATAAGTCACCGTAAAAAGAAACACTGAGTTAAGCCTATATTCATATCGTATGGCAGTGTCACTCGTCGTATATAACATGTTGAAGATCGGATGTTTTTAGTTAGTCGGAAAGGGCTACTGCCTCATTGGGCGAGGTTGTAAATACAAGGATAAATGTCATCCTCCTGACATTACTTTCAGTCCTAACAGCCAGTAGGGGGTTGCACAGCTCTTTCATTCTTCGTCGTGTTCCTCCTCAATCTCCTAGGCGCGGTCCAGCACTCCCTGGAAGGTGAAGTAGTGGGAGTTAGAGTAGACAGCTGGCTTGTTGGGACACATCCCCACTACCTCTGGTTTGAGCGAGGCAAAGGGGTTGGCTCCGCTTCCTTTCCGGTCGATCTCCAGCTCCAACAGGACCTGCAGGGAGTAGGTCATCTCTTTCTCGCTGCAAGGGAACAGGAAGTGACCATCAGCCATTATCCACGTGGATTATGGGATACTGATCCTCATAGACACATTCACACAGTTGATAATAGGCCAACTGGATGAATACCACAGTATGTCAGACAAAGCATATTGTAGCGACCCCACAAAAGACCCGGCCATAACTCACTCCTCCAAAGGAGCTACTGTAGCTCTCTTGGCGTGGCCCGTTGCGTGCTGGCTTGGTGAGCGGGAGGTCCCGAGTTTGAGCCCAGCTCCGGGCCTCCAAGTCGCTACAATATCACCCAGTGCTCTGTGTAACATACTGTAATTCTAGACTAGGGTCTAGAGACTACTAGAGTCTAAAAAGCCCACTAGTAGCCCCTAGAGGCCATGATTCTCCCTACACCCAACAAAAGTCTTTGGCTGGAGGAAGGATGGCACTAGAGGAAAGGCCATGGTTACCACAAACAGTCAGTGATGGAAAAAGTACTCAAATATTTTACTTAAGTAAAAGTATCAATACTGCAATGTAGAAGTACTCTGTTACAAGTAAAAGTCCGGAATTCCAAATTTACATGAGTAAAAGTACAAAAGTATAAAATTACCAAAATGTTTGAAAATAGCAGATCTACAAGCTCACAACGCGTCGCGATGCGACGTGTTGTGAGCTTGTAGATCGGCTATTTTCAAATAGCCTAGGTATAAAATAGGGCTAAAGTGGTTAATGTATGTTTTATAATGTAATGTAATAATTTATATCTGCAAAGTAACTAAAGTTTTCAAATAATTGTAGTGGAGTAAAAGCACAATATTTCCCTCTGAGATGTAGTGGAGTAGAAGTGAAATAATTGAAAATGGGAAATACTCCAGTTAAGTAAAAATTCCTCAAAAGTGTACTTAAAGGGATAGTTCACCCCCAAAATAACTTTTTTTCTATTGATTACTGACCATCTGGAGCCTTGAATTCATAGATATTTTTTTGTTTTTGTCACATTCCTAAGCCAATAATTTGATTATAATAAATGTGTCCCCATTGATTCCGGTAGGAGACACAAATGCATTTGTGTCTCCTACCGGAATCAATGGGGCTAAATTTATTATAATCAAATAATAAAGGAAGGAATGCGACAAAAACAAAAAAATATCAATGAATTCAAGGCTCCATGGGGTGAGTAATCAATAGAAAAAAAGTTATTTGGGGGGTGAACTACCCCTTTAAGTACAGTACTTGAGTAAATGTACTTAGTTACTTTACACCACTGTTGGCGAATGCTCCTCCCTGAAAAGGCATGCTGGGGTTTAAGTGGGTAAGAACTGCACTGTCTGTTACTGACTATTGACAACTGCACCACGTGGACTCTGGCTAACTTGCATATACAGTATATATATATAGACTCTTGTACACTGACTACTAAGATGCACATGGTTGAATATTGACATATACAGTACTTGTTAGGATAACTGTGGACAGCCTGTACATAATATCCATATATTCACTGTTGATAGACCATGCATATACAGTACTCATTCATACACTGTTTGTTGTTCAACTTGACACTATATTCATATTCAGTGCTGAGTGGCCCTGTCTTTCCCTAATAGGACTGACCGTGGGTAGCTACTGGGACGTAAGTTGGGGCTTGATCAACCCCGGCTGGGTCACCTGGGCGAGGGTGTATGTTGTTGCGAGACCCGAAACACCCGATGACCCCAGGCTACAACACTGATGATACGTCCCAGGTGCATCCATGTGATGTTTTCTTTATAATCCATTTACATATAACCATGTATTCCTCAATGTTGTGCAGCAATTACCTGAGAGTAGTGAAGAGACAGGGGATGTCGTAGTCCCTAAGAAGCAGTAGAGTTGGAATCCAACCTTCCTCCAGATCTTGACGAGCATCAAACCCTGAACAACAAATATATTCAAAATTAAAAAAATCTAAAACATCATAAGCAAAAACTGTTTTGACTTATTGCAAGTATGTTGGTTAAAACATTTGTGTAAGTACTATAAGTTTATTATATTTCATAGACACAGAAGACAATTTGTCATAATTCAGATCACTGCTTATGGAAGTTGTACATTCAATGATTGGAGAAGGAGTTCTTACCAGGGTGAAATCCAACGACCAGGTCTGGCGTGGCTGCCTCCTTTTTCTCGACCACCTCCTCCCAGAACTGATGGTAGAGACCCTTGTAGGCGCTGATGTAGACGTTCTGTTTGGGCCCGGACCCCCTGAGCGGAGGCCTCACGATGGGCCCTTGCACGATTTCTGGCCCTATCATCACCACCACCACACCCTTGTGTCCGGGGAACATACGGTTCAGTTCATCGTAGTCCGTCAACCTGGCTCCCAAAGTCTCACTATGGCCTACTCCCACCAGGTGAATTGTCAGGGGTTCCTTTGTAGGGTTGAGGCCAAACAGTCTCATCGCCCAGGCTATGGTCATCGGCCTGGAGAAGAACTCGCTGGAAACTCTCCACAGCGACTGCTTCAGGTCTTCGTCCTCTGGCCTAGACTTGCCGGCGTTGGTCCACAGGTCTTTCATGTTGGCACCAGACACGATGGGGTCGAGGCGTGGCGCGAGGTCTCCCTGCATGGCGCGCCAGTCATCCCAGTCCTTGATCTCAGACTCAGGCTTGGACCATTTATCGGTAGCAAATGGCAGATCTCCTGATATCGTGGCAGGGAGAATCAACATTTCAGTTAGTCACCAGTGTTTGTTTCTGTTACCACCACCGTGCTCTGAGACCGTCTGGTGCATTGTCCTAATGAACTGTTCATCGATTAAAAATGAAGAGGGTTGTACTAAAAAATGTATCTGTGACCCTCTTCATTTTTTATTGTTAACAGTTATTCAACACCAGTATTCATTCTTTCCTTTCCCTTCCTTCCTTCCAACCAAATTAATAATTCTAAAATAAGAATACATCATAATCATCTCAGTCCAACAGTAAACATTTTTGTATTAATAATTAAGACTTGTATAGGTGAAATAGGTGGTTTACAGTATGTGTAACATGTGATGTCAGTTCACTTGTTGTAGTACTTTACCTTTGTACACAAGCCATTCCACAACTCTGTCAATGGCCACGAGACGCAGCTGAGAGCAGAACTTCTTGTGCTGGAGCCAGTCAGCCTTCTGGCACTCCTTACAGCAGTAGTAAACACTCAGACATCTGTGCAACCAGACGGCCACAGGAGAAAAAACAAAAAACAAAAGTGAGATGACTGGCACATGTGAAATGACAAAAAAAAAAGTTGAACAGCTTTTTGCAGGGTGAGCGCTCTTTTTCACCTGGTGCAACGCTTGAGGGTCTGTGACTTTGAAAGATGTTTTGGTCGCTTCTCACAGCTCGCGCAGAACTGAAAAGATTCTTCCATCTTTTCAAACATCTCTTTCGGAGACTTGAAGGCCACGGCTTTGCCTTTAGTCTCCGGAGCAGCTCTACTACTGAGAGACAAGCAGAGGAAGGATAAATTATGAATCCAAACAATACTCTTTTTCAACCGCTACTGCACTTATATAGAGACTTATATGTAGAAATATTTGATAATAATAATAATAATAATAATAATAATAATAATAATAATAATAATAATAAGGGTAATAATAATAATAATAATAATAATAATAATAATAATAATAATAATAATAATAATCAGTTGGGTGAGCCGCATGCATTTTCAGAGCGTGTTCATTTTAATGATCAATTGTGTTCCAGCTTAGATCAATGGAACTAATGTAGTAGGCCAGGGGTCTTCAACAGGGGATCCGGGACCCCTAGTGGGTCCTCAGAGTTACTACAGGGGGGCCACCAAATCTTTCTGTGATAGTTTTTTTTTTGCTTTTACATTAACCACTTGAACCCTAGCATCCCTATTCTACGGAGAACTTTAGCCAAAAATAGCAGATCTACAGTATACAAGCTCACAACACCTCGCTGTGAGCTTGTAGATTGGCTATTTTTGGTAAAGAGGTTTGGTATAGATGGAAAAAAGAACAGACCAAGTACAGAGGGAAGTGGTTGCTGGTTAAATGTCTGATAAATAGTAAATACACATGAATCCACAATACACTGATGATAGTGCTGTCAAACAAGTCTATGAAGCTATGAAATCTATGAAAAAGTTAAATCTGCGACACAATTTTATACTATATGTAGTGTGTGTGTGTGTGTGTGTGTGTGTGTGTGTGTGTGTGTGTGTGTGTAAGGGGGGGGTCCCACTCCCTGCTTCATCTCTCTCTCAGAAAAACCTTGAGGACCCCTGTAGTAGGCTGTACATTACATTCCTGTTCAGCGGTATCACAATGAAAACTCACTTTTTAAGGTTTTAAAGAAAGAAATACCATGTAATTTTTTAACACACTTTCTTTTTATATTGATGTTATGTATTAAAATATTAGTGTTTTGCCAATTATTGGGGGGCACACTTGCTATATCCTCATGTTGGTCCTGGCCCCACAAGTTGAGAACCAGTTGTCTATACAGTAGCTTCTCTTGCAAGTCTATTCTTAGACCATGGGCCATGTGTTCTGCCATATGAGGAGAGGAGGAGGTGGAATTGGTGCATTTAAGAATTGCATAATGAATGGAATGCACGGTTTACATGGTTCTAGTAGCCTATAAGTTCAGAGAAATTAAATAGGCCTATGGTAGGCCTACATGTAATAAATGTCACAATGTACTGAAGGGACAGGTGGAGCCTATATTTAAGTGAGAGACAATTAAGGCATAAACAAAAAGATTCATGGAATCATTGCATTCTAGGGAAGTTATAAACAAAATAATTTAACAGCATTACAGGCTAGTTTAAGGTATTTGAAACGGCCAGCTTGCCATTTTAACTGGCACACACATTTCTTTCTATTCCTAAATGACTTTGAATGACTACCTCTGTAGGTAGGCCTACAGTGCTGGGTGTGAAGCTTTCTGTAGGCTATAGGCCTACGTTCGGTCTCGAAATGAAAATAAAATAAGACGCATGCACGCACTGATAAGAAATAAGTAGGCTAGTACATATTTATGACGTTTTAATTCTCATACCTCTTAGATTCCATCATGGGAAATGGTGTAGAGCAGTCAGTCCCACGCTGTTGAGTGTCTCTTCTTGCAGTTAGCTTGACTTGTGAGTGTCGGACAGACGGACACGGGGGGCTGCCATTTATAGCACCTGTTCTTGCTCTTCCAGAACCATCTGACACCTCCAGACCCTTCTGGGCTGGTTGCAAGAGGTGAGAAAGGCCTCCTACTAGACCACTGGTTCTCAAACCTTTTTATGTCAAGGACCCCCAAAATGATAATTATGTATTTGGCCACGGAGCCCCCATCTAAAAAAAATGGTTCCAGTCACCCCCACCAGAAGCAAAGATTTGAGTTAAAAAAAAAAAAAAATGTATTCAATTGTTTGCACACATTTTCAAGATTTTTCAAAAATAGCTAAAGTATAAAATAGTTAAAGTGGTTAAAATGATTGTGACACTCTATTAACTACTTTTGCTGGGGACCCCCTGGAACCGCCCCAAGGACCCCTGGGGGGCCCTGTAGTTAGTTAGTTAGTTAGTTTATTTATTTCGGTCATGATTTACAAAAACAAAACAGTTGAGCATACAAAATATTTTCAGCATAATCATTTGACCGAAAAGGTTTGGGCTGAAGCCGAAGCTTATTATGCCCACCTTATTAATAATCAAAATAAATTAAGTGTCACAAAAGAAAAAGAAACAAAAGAGTAAGAAAACAAAAGAAAACAAAACAGAAGAAAACCAAATGTCAACAATGCTAAGTCTTACATATGAAAACGAAAAGAAACAAAACGAAACAAAATGAAGAGAAACATTTCCAGCTTTGTGTCAGTTACATAGAAAAACAAATAGCAAGATGCAAAACAATTCAAAATTATTTCTATTTATATATTGAAGTGGTAGCTTCATATATATAAATGTTCATATATTAGATTTAAGACAATTAGATTCGCATACATATTAGTTACATACATACATACATATATACATATATATATATATATATATATTCATATAGATACGTACGTGTGTTCGTATGCACACGTACATGTGGGAAGATGTAATCAACTATATCACTAGTGATTCCCTATATCTATCTATTACCTTTGCTTTATATGTTAATTTGAATTTTCTTATTGAATTGCTCAGTTTAAGTTCTTTATCTAATTTATTCCACGTGATTACCCCGATGGTAGATAGGCATCTTTCTCTGGTGTTTGTCCTTGCAAATGTATTTTTAAATATAGCCGTTCCCCTCAGTTTGTACCTGCTTTCTCTGGGCTCGAACAGCTCCTGCAAGCAGATTGGGAGGGTCCTATTGTGTACCTTGTACATTATTACTAAAATATTAAGGGTAACTAAATCTTCAAATTTCAATGTGCGGTTATTTATAAATAATGGGTTTGTTGGTGCATAATAATCAGCCAGGTTGACAATTCGTATTGCTTTTTTTTGTAAAATAATAATGGGATGAATTATTGTTTTATATGTGGTTCCCCAGACTTCTACACAGTAAGTTAAATAGGGCATTATTAAGGCGTTGTACAATGTCTGAAGTGATTTTTTATTAATGGTGTCTTTCATTTTATATAGGATTGCAATTGTTTTAGCCAATTTAGTTTTTAAAATGTCTATATGGGGTTTCCAGGTAAGTTTATTGTCAATGATTAATCCTAGGAATTTGATGTGATTTGCTTGTTCGATTTCCTTGTTATTTATGGATAATTTGATTGGTGAATGTATTTTTTTATTACCAAAGACAATGAATTTTGTTTTACTGATGTTTAATGATAGTTTGTTTATGTCGAACCATTTTTTTAGGGTTTGTAAGTCGTCTTCCACTACTTGCAGGAGGTGTTCAAGGTCTGGCCCAGAGCAGTACAGACTGGTGTCGTCTGCAAATAAGACACAGTGGAGGTCTTGTAGGGCTTCGCAAATATCATTGATATAGAGTATGAATAACTTTGGGCCAAGGACTGATCCTTGAGGAACTCCAAATGTTACTGGTAGGGTATCAGATTCTACCCCGTTTATATGAACATATTGTTTTCTTTCTGCAAGATAGCTTTGGAGCCATGAAAGGGCAATACCTCTGATTCCATATCTATAGAGTTTTTTTAGCAGTATGTCATGATGGATAGTGTCAAAAGCTTTCTGTAGGTCTATGAAGACCCCCACCATGTATTCCCTATTTTCTACTGAAGCTGAGATTTTCTCAACCAGTTCAACTACTGCCATTGAGGTGGATCTATTTGTTCTGAAACCGTATTGATTATTACTTAGAATGTGATGTTTATCTATGAAGCTGTCAAGCCTTTCCACAAAAAGTTTTTCTATTATTTTTGAGAATTGAGATAGAAGAGAGATTGGTCTGTAGTTGGTGAGTAGTTGTTTGTCCCCACTTTTGAAGATCGGTATAACTTTAGCTGTTTTCATTTTATTTGGAAAGATGCCTGTTTGAAATGATAAGTTGCAGATGTGGGTGAATGGTGTTACAATGGTGTGAATTATTTCTTTAACTATCATCATGTCAATGCTGGTATTGTCCGTTGACTTTTTATTTTTGAAGTTGTGTACGATTTTTAATATTTCTTGTTCATTAACACCACCAATGAAGATTGAGTGCGGGTTCATCTGAATTAATGTTTCATCCAAACCGTGCTGTTCTCTCTGCTCCTCTATCTCCCCTGCCAGATTTGGTCCTACATTAACAAAGAAATCATTAAATTCATTTGCAATTTCCGTAGCGTTTTCCATTATTCTATCGTCTTTTTTGAAAAAATGTGGATGTTTAGCTTTGCCGGTACCCTGTTTAATTAGGCTATTTAATATTTTCCATGTTCCTTGTATGTTATTTTTATGTTGGTCCAAAAGCTTATGGTAATAATTTTTTTTACTAGTTCTCATTATATTTGTTAACTTGTTTTTATATATTTTATATCTAGTTTCTGTTACTTTAGTTCTGTCCTTTAAGAATATCTTATAGAGTAGATTCTTTTTTTTACATGCGTTGTGTAGACCTTTCGTTATCCAAGGCTTTTCCTGTTGTAGTTTCTTTTTGTGGGAAGGCTTTTTCAAGGGACAGTGTTTATCGTATGATTTTGTTATGATGGACAGGAAGGCTTTATAGGCCTCATTTGGCTCATTTGCTGCATAAACCTCACTCCAGGTCTGTGTATAGAGATCGGCTTTGAGGTTAGTTATAGATTGTGGTGTTCTTTGGCGTGTCAATGGATAGGTGTGCTTTTTATGTATGATTTCCTTATTGAGAAGTTGTTGGAAAATAGCGAAAACTGGGAGGTGGTCACTGATATCATTAATGAGTAGTCCGGCTGTTGTTTGGCTTTCTATAGTGTTTATAAATATATTATCAATCAATGTTGCTGTTTCAATGGTTATTCTGCTAGGTTTGGTAATTAGTGGGAATAGATTATTGCTATACATGGTATTAATGAAATTATTCGTTTTACTGTGTCCATGAGGATTGAGAATGTCAATATTAAAGTCACCACAAGTTATGTGTACCTTGTTTGAATTAATACTGCCAAACATACTATCCAGCTTGGCATTGAAAATGTCCAGGCAGGATCCTGGTGATCTATATATACAGGTAATAATTATATTTTTGGAGTTCTCAACAAAAATTTCAACAGTAATACACTCAAGAATATTATCAATTTTAGTTGTCATTGTTTTAACCAGACTCCCTCTTAATGCTGTGTCGATATAGATTGCAACTCCTCCTCCCGCTTTATTAGTCCTATTTAATGTAAATAATTCGTAACCTTCCATTTCGGCACTTTGGATTTTGTCACTATCTAGCCAGGTCTCAGATACAGCTACCACATTGATTTTTTTAAACTTGCACAAACAGTCCTTTATGTCTTTAACATTTTTATTTAAGCTTCTGCTGTTAAAATGTATTAAAGAAAAAGTGTCATCCATTTGTAATCCTTTAAACTGTGCTTCGGTGTAGTATTCACAGTTATTAATTGAGTTATTATAGAAATTGTTTTCAGGGTCTATTTCATTTCCAAGCTCATATGTTTTATATTCGGTGGGATCAAAGTTTTTGAAATTAAAGTGTTCATACTTACTACATAGATTTTCTAGCTGTTCTCTGCAGACACTGTGATTAATTATATCCTCAAAGTCATCCCCCTCATTATCTCTAAATGGAGACAGAGGGTTTTCTTCAGTGTCTGTCATTATGATTTGGATCAATGAGCAATATCCCCAGAAACCTTCCTAGATGTACCCATATATCGCATACGTATGGTTGTACTCCTCCTTGTATGACATTGATGCTCAGAGTAACACGCAAACCCACATACACACAGGAGCGCACGCAACCCTCCCGTTTGGCGTCTCTGTTTAGACCAAGTAAACACACACACATATCTCCCTGCCAATGTCTCTGAAAGGTCCACATTTCAATGAAATAATTGTATGTTTTTTGTACATTCATCATAGAATTTGTTAGTGTCATATGAGGAGACGCACAGATGGATGATCAATCGCGCACACACACGCACACACATAGACACACATACTGACAATGACAAACACACAAACACCAAGACACAGACTGACGGACACACACACACATGGACACACACAAACACATATTGACGCGACAAAAAAGGACAGCAAACGGCAAAAGAAAGTCCCGAAAAGTCCGTGAAAAAAAGAAAAAGTTTATGAAGAATATGCGGCAGCGTCATAATCCAGCATATCATCATATGTCTCGAAGAAGAAGAAAAAAACAGACTCCAGACAATATTAGAACATACATGCAATGTTTCATGTTCTTCACAAAAAGCCATGCAGTATCCGTAGAAAGAATGAGTTCCATGCAAAAAATAAACGACCGAAAAGGCAACGTCATGATATTTAAGAAGGTTCAATATAATCCAGAAGATGCCTTCTGTCCATGCAGAAAATGGAAAAGAAGAGCAAAAATCGAGGCAAAAAGGAAGGCCATATAGAAAAATGTGCATGCATGAGAGAGTATATATATAGGTAAAAATAGAATAATCATAATGATCCATGCCTAATCCATGCCACTTCCATGCAAAAAGTAAGGAAAAAATAAATCCTTCTTCCAGTAAAAAAAGGTTCTCAGTATTAACATGCAGAAAAAAGTCATTCCAAAAATAGTTTAGGCAGAAAAAGGAAGAAAAAAAGTAATGATCCATATTGTCTAGGAATGTTTATTCACTGGGATATACGTAACTAGCACTATTGTGCCAGCCAGCCAGGTAAAGCACTTCATTTGTACTGGTTGAGTTCTTTGACGTCTCTTACCGTTACAACTCTGGCTTCTTCTGGTGTTTCCCCGTTCAGTCTTATCATCACTCTGCAGTTTCTGGTCCAGGTAGCTTTTATTTGATTTTGTTTCCTCAGGATGCGGGCCTCTCTTGCGATCTCTGCATTTTTTTTGGTTAGGTGCTCATTTATATACACGTCCGATCCCTTTAATTTCTTCCCCTGCTTCATTAGGTCGGCTTTGTGCTTTCTGTTCCAAAAGCGAACAATGATGGTAGGTTTTGCATTTCGATCCTTCCGCGGGAGTGTGTGGCAAGCCACGATGTTGTTTGGATCAACTTTGATATCTTTCGAATCAAGAAACTGAATCACTTGTGTCTCCAGCGTCAGTTGGTCCTCAGCCGGAGCGTCCTCGCCGTTGGATCTCTCCACGGCTGCAGCTCTGGCGTAAGATCTAGGCTTCACATTCAACCCACTTATGATCACGTCCTCCATCCTCGTGTACTGTTCAACATCATTTAATCTCTGTTCCATTTCTTCGATTTTTTTATCCCTCTCTTTGACCGTGGTCTTCAGAGTTTTGATTTCCTCCACCAAATCGAGCAGTGTAGCTTGTTGCTTCACCACTTTGCTCAGCTCTTCTGTCACATTGCTCAGCTTTTCGGTCACGACGTTGAGAGAGTTTTTAATCTCCTCAATATCATCCTCCACCGTCCTCTGCAGCGGTGCAATCTTCTTTGGTGGCATTTTCTTCTTTTGTTAGCTTTTATTAGTTACATCAAAAGTCAGTCAGACAGCGTACCTCCACCGCACCGCACTTTGAGAACCAATGCCCTAGACTAGGCTAGGGCAGGTTCTACAAAACATCATATCAATGAACCACAGATTAATATGTATTTGGCCGCGGACACACATCTGAAAAGATGTGTCTCCCATAAGAGAAAATCTGTTTTGATTGTGGTGCTAAGAGGTGGTGCTATGGTTTTGCACTTTTTCTGTTTTTCATGTGTCTATGAGGTTGATAGAACTTCATTAAGCCCCCTGGTGGTGTTTTTATGGTGTTTTATGTCTTCTCTGACTATTTTGAGTTTCTACCTGGAGGCTGAAACCTTGAGGGTCAAACGTGCCAATAGAGAAACAGCGCTTTAGTGACACAGTAAAAACATACCCTCCCCCTCATTATCATAACACAACAGGTGTGGGCATGAGGAGGAGAAGGAGGAGGGACTAGGACAGGTGGGTGGTGCTAAGGTGGTGGAGGAGGTGCTAAGGTGAGAACCAGGTATACTTAATGAACTGGAGGCGTGTCCACATAAAAACATAATTTTAACAATTTCTGTACACTTTTTTGAAAAAAGATCTTCCTACTAGTATAACCATAATACCTGATGATTATGTTTTAGGGGGGGGGGGGAATCACTGAAAATCACGGCACCCCGTCTTTAACAATTTTCAAAATTATCCACATTTAAAAAAAGTGAGTGGTGCCTTTGATGAGTTCATTATGCGCATGTGTTGCACTCCTGTTTGTGTTTAATTAGTGTAACTGGTTGCATCTTTGTGTTGCAATCAGCTGCAGCTGTTGAGGCCAGACACAAACACGTTGAGGCCGTCTGCAAACATACACGGACAGACACACACACGGTCAAATGTAGGAGTGGTTGGCACCACTCAAAAATCATATTAATAATAATGAAGATTTTTTTTTACGTACGTTTTTCGAAAATAGCAGAGAAGCTCACAACTTGTTGCAATGCACTGTGAGCTTGATTGTAGATTGGTTATTTTCGAATAGCCAAAGTTAAGTATGACAGAATAGTGAAAAGACCGCCGACTTGGCTGAGGTGCTGGAGCCAAAAGGAAACCAAATGAACTATAAAAGGCAGTTTTCTACTGAAAGCTGCGCAAAAAAACATTTTTTTTATTTTAGTTTGTATAGAGCTTTCGGTCATAGACCTTCTTCAGGCATAAAGCAATCAGTGAATGTGACAGTCGCCTGTGAAGGTTCAGTGTGTCATCACTTGACTGATCAATGTGTCACACCTGTGCCAAAAATGTCAATGACAAAAGCCCAAGGGAGTTGTAGTCACAATTAGGCTAAGTGTACTACAAAAAACAAAAGACACAATTGTCCACTGAGACAGGTAACACCAAAAAGAAGATTATTTATTTACAATATATAGCCTACAAACATACAAACATCAGCAGCCTACAGTATGTCATAAAGAAAAGAGCAAATTGTAGACTTTCTAGGGTAGGCTATGGATCTAGACTAGTAGCCTATAGCTCTCTCTGGCATCTTCCAGGGCAAAGAGCAGATTAGAGAGGGGGTGATGTTGACAGGAGGTTGAATAGTCAAAGTATAAAATAGGGTTAAAGTGGTTATACTGATTTTGATGCTGTACAAACTAAATTTGCTTGGGACCCCCTGGAACTCCTTCAAGAGCCACGGAGGGTCCCCGGAGCCCACTTTGAGAACTACTGCCCTAGGCCTTGAATAGGCTACACATTCACAATCAAGCATGACCAATGCTCAATGAGGCTTTTGTCAAAATATTATTTCACTTAGCCTATTTATGAAACGTGTGTGTGTGTGTGTGTGTGTGTGTGTGTGTGTGTGTGTGTGTGTGTGTGTGTGTGTGTGTGTGTGTGTGTGTGTGTGTGTGTGTGTGTGTGTGTGTGTGTGTGTGTGTGTGTGTGTGTGTGGCATGTGTATGCCATGGACGTTTGCAAGTTATAGAAGCAAAATATAATATTTAAAATAATCCAAATTGTCAAACTGATTTATTCCACTAGAGGGCAGTGTTGTACAACACAGGCCGTTGGATCAGCAATATTATGTTATTTTACATAAAAATACAGCCACTCAAGCAATATAAAAATATATAAACAGATGTAAAGATTTGCAAATCACACTTTATCCATTTCTGCCCGACAGTATATGCAATGTGGCCCTCTGGAGTGAGTGTGGAAATATAGTGGCATCAAAGTTGCCCACCCCTGTTGAAGATAAAGGCCTGTTAGGTATGAGTATGTGGCAGCCCAACAGCCAACATAGTTCATTTTAAGTCCTAATTGTTTCCAGTGCCCCTTGGAACCAGGCACAGCTGGAGTTGCAGTAGACAGGGGTCATGTTGGGACTAGATTGGACTTGCTCTGGTTTGTGAGATGTGAAAGGATTGGGTCCACTGCCCTTGATGTGCATCTCTAACTCCGACAGTATCTCTAGTGAGGCCGTCAGCTCTGACTCACTGTGAAGAGAGACATAATCAATGAATTGAAGGGGGGGAAATATTGAGAGAATAAATGACAAAGGAAAGAAGAAAGAGGAAAAATCTATCAATTGCAAGAAATAATCTATCAATTATGTCAAGCAGTCAGTCATTCAATCAATCGGGCTCTGACAAAATTTGGTAATGCTATAAATATGGTGTTTATAGGGCACTGTATATTTTTTGTTTTGTATACAAGTATGAAAAAATACAACAAAACTGAAATGGTTGTATCTATTCGATTCTATGAAATGTGAGAACTCTGAAATGAAACCTTGACAATCAATCATCAATCAATCAATCAATCAATCAATCAATCAATCAATCAATCAATCAATCAATCAATCAATCAATCACTAGTGTCTCCAAAAGAAAAGTTTGGTTAAAATATACATGTGTAAAATTAAAATGTAATAAAACAGGTAAATGTTAACTTGTTGGGTATATAAAATGTTTTAATCTATAACACATCATTGCTGTCTTTTCAGCCCAAAGATCTTCATATATTCAACATTGCGTATAGAGGGTTGGAAATGCACAGTTTGTAGCCTATATTATTAAATGTGAAAAGTGTATAATTTTGACGTAACATAACTTACCTAAAGAAGAGAAGGAAGGGATCTCATAGTCTCTGAGAAGCAGGAGAGTTGGCAGCCACCCTTCCACCAGACCCTGGTTAGCATGGAACCCTACGACACAAACACACATCACTTATTACTAGTTTACCACAGCTAATCGTTGCTGTCGTGTGGAAACCTTGTATGTACAAAACCGTTCCTTTTTTATTATTATTTTAAAAACATTAAAAAATAGTGAAAATAGCCAGCGATGCGTCTTGAGATTGTAAATCTGTTATTTTCCACTACTTTGGTGCGACACTCTGATGAAGTAGGGCTGAAGTATAAAAAGTGGAATGTATGAATATTTTTCATCAGAAGAATTCATACAGATGAATGAAAATGATTCTGATGATCTGATCAGATTATTATGTAACAACTAGTCCATGCCAGAGGATGTGTGCACTCAAAGTATTTGCAGACTTTGAGTCACACTGCTCACACACACACACACACACACACACACACACACACACACACACACACACACACACACACACACACACACACACACACACACACACACACACACACACACACACACACACACACACACACACACACACACACACACACACACAGTGCAGCTCCAGTCGTTGCCATTGACAGAGAGAGAGAGACGTTTTCCTGCGCAGCCGTGAGGAGCGAATGCTTCGCAGACCCCTTGGGGACCCCTACTAAACAGCTTACATTTTGGGAAAGTGAAAAACGGGCGTAGTAATTTTGTGCAGATGCTAATGGTCAATGTCGGTGTGCAAGTTGAGACCAATTGCTCAAGCCACTGAGGACAAGCATGCGGGACAGACGGCCTTTCTATGTGTGTGTGACTGACTGACTGACTGACTGACTGACTGTTTTCTTTAATTATATGTAGGATAGGAGTGTGACAGGCCAAGTACTGTACTGCAGTTCAACAGCCACAGAAGACCTTTTCCCGACAGAAAGGTGAGGGATTATGGGGATTAGGTCTGATAACACTCACAGTCTTGACACCAGCCGGCTATATCATTCCCTTAGCCAAGAGATATTACTTTCCACATACGTCACTGAAGACATTTACATCATCCAGCCTATTTAATCAGTTGCTGGGCAAAGTATATACTCAAGTAAATACTCAAGTATTCAAGAGTTTTTAACTGGAAACGTGCTGAACTCATTAGAATACTTCCACTTGACTGGAGTAACCTTACGCGCTTCCCATTTCGGTTCAAGGTGATGATTGCGCACATAAACAGACGATTCAGTGACAGTCACTCAAGCAATTTCGGCCTCAGAGAGGAGTCGATAATCCCCACGAATGAACAGACAGATGTCACTTTCCCTGAGCGTTAGGGGTCAGCCAGCTCGGTGGCCTGGTGTCCGCCCCTGGGACCGGGAGGTCAGAGTTCAATCCCTTTGCCGAGTCATACTAATAGACTATAGAAATGGTACCCGATGCCTCCCTGCTTGGGCACTCAGTGTCAAGGGTTGGATCGTTTAATCTGCAACACAATGTTATACAATATGTAGTGGGGGGGGGGGGGGTCCCTGCTTCATCTCTCTCTCAGCTAAGGGGTCCTTGGCCTGAAAAACCCTGCCCTGTGATGTACTAGCGTCATGTCCTCATGCTGAAACAGGAGATAAACTCCTGACCTACAGTATGGGTCACATGGCTCTGGAAACCATTGGTTCCCAAAGCTATAGGGTGTCAGGGGGCAACAGTCTTAAATCACCTGCGGTTTAGTCTCTCCATGACAGGGATACAGTAGTGTACAATGAATCTATAAAAAGTCATAATTATCTAGTATCAACCTCCTGTCAACCCCCGCCCCCCCCGGGTATTGCTTTAAATAGCAGCTGATGATTATGTTCCCTGTATGTTTTTTTCAGCTGAAATAAATGTTGGTCCATAGTCACCCGTGCATAATGTTTGTGTGCATGTATGAGATGAAACATGACTGTCATACCATGACAGTCATGGAACCACTTGTTCCTGGTTTGCGAATTTTTTACATTTACAACTGCCACATCTACATAAACGTCCAAGCAGAGTACAATACACCTCCCAACCGATAGGGTCGCGTAGTTGAAAGTATCGGAGAAAATCCGGAGAAAATGGCCGGCATTTGGATTAAAAAGCTTTTTATTGAACAATACGGAAGATACGGGACCAGTGCACTTTAACTGGTTACATCCGTGGCATGGGGGTCAGCACTTTATATTTGAAATCTGAACGTTTATGTAGATGTAGCAGCAAAAAAATTGCAAACCAGGAACAAGTGGTTCCATGACGCTTGTGACAGACGAGCGCCATGTGAACCATGGCTAAGACTGCAGGCTGTCTGCCAGGGTGTATTGTAAGGTCCATGGTGTTGGAACACCGAGGGTATCACGTCTCTCTCGGGAGAACACAAACCACGGGGAGAGGATTTGAGTGTGAATAATGCATGTTATTATACAGCATGCCCAGAGGTTACAATCCTGATGTCCATCAAACATTTAGCACCAAATAACGTTTAGCCCCTCAGGAGATAAGGTATCACACACACGGTACCACCATGATGACCGTTAACCACTGCAATAACCGCCTGGCTCCCGTTTGAAGTTGGAATGAAAAAAATAAAAATAACACTGAGTAGGCCTAGTGCCAGTGGTGGAAGAAGTACTCACATTTCATACTTAAAGGAGTAGTTTGCCCAAAAAATGACTTATTTACTATCAATTACACACCACATGAAGCCTTGAATTCATGGAGATTTTTTTGTTTTTGTCGCATTCCTGAACCAATAATTTGATTACCGGTGGAAAGATGCTAATGTACTATCCGGTAGGAGACTCAAAGGAGTCTCTTTGAGTCTGAGGAAGGTCGAAAGACCGAAACGTCAGTCTATCTGTTTTACTTGCACTGAAATAAATAAAAGGCCTAAACTGTCCGTGTTGCTCCAGCGTTCTCTCTTCTGCATCTATTGTCCCTACCCTTGTGACGCACCGGACTGGCCGTTTAAGGCTGAGGCGCAACGGTAGAATCCCTTTGTTCTTGAGTCTCCTACCAGAAATACACCCGGTCATCAAACTATTGGCTCAGGACTGAAGGGGATCCCGCTGTCTCTCCAGGACTGCGTTAAAAACAAAAATATCTCCATGAATTCAAGACTTCATGGTGGTGTGTAATCGATAGAAAATAAGCAATTTTTTGGGTGAACTATTCCTTTAAGTAAAAACACCAATACCACAATGTAGAAATCCTCTGTTACAAATACAAGTTCGGTATTCAAAATTTACTGGAGTACAATTTACTGTAAAAGTACAAAAGTATTCGCATTAAAATATACTGAAAGTAAAAGTACTCATTTAGCAGAATGTCCCATTTCCAAAAGTATAAAGAAACGCTTTGAAAATAGCTTGTAGATCGGCTATTTTCAAACAGCGCAAGTATGCATAGGGCTGAAGTGGTTAATGCATGTTTTGTAATAATAATCAAAATCTACAAAGTAACAAGTAACTAAAGCTGTCAAATAATTGTATAGTGGAGTAAAAAGTACAATATTTGCCTCCGAGATGTAGTGGAGCAAAAGCGAAAGTAATGAAAATTGGAAAGACTGCAGTAAAGTAAAAAATCCTACTTGAGTAAATGTACTTAGTTACTTTACACCACTGCCTAGCACTTCATAGCTTCTTTTTTAACTGCAGTGAAGAATTATATATTTTTTGGATGAATGGGGGAAAACTTCAGTCAACTGAATGGCATTTCCGTGACTGTGCCAAGGCTCTGTGCTTGGTACAGTCACTGTAAGCTCACTGAAGTATTCCAAACAGATAGAAGCTGGAATCATTTGTTATGAGGTGCATGCTTTCTGTGGTTTGCTGCAATGATGACACTTATACTTATTGTGTGTCCTTCTCCTCTAGCTATCTGTCATGATGAGGAGTTGCCCCCCCCCACTCCCTCCCTCTTTCTTTCTGTCTCTTTGGTCTCTTCATCTATTCATCTCTTCATCTCAGTTCTCCACTCTCACTCCTGTCCCTGAACGTCTGTCTCTCTGTGTCTATGACTTCAAATTCTCTCTCATCCTCTCTCTGTCTCTCTCACCACTCCTTTCAGTCAGTCTCATTCTTCGGGTCTCCAATACAGCTAGCTAGGCCTATCTCTTAAAACTGTGGTCATAAATTCGTAACGCAGTTCTATGCCAGGTTTGCAGCATGAGACGTATGCTGGCAATCTGCCGCCAGTTAGCTTGGAGGATGTATATTTAGCTTGATCACTTGAGACTGCAGGGGTTATGACCGTTCGGGGTGGGTTGCAGTAGGGTTGGGTTGGGTTTGGGTTGGGTGGGGGGCTTTGCTGGTGCTTATAGCAGGTTAGAGGGTCTGTATTGAGCACAGTTGTCTGTGAGGTGTGGTGGTCTGTGACCTCTTTGACCTCTCAATCTATGAATGCCGTTGCTCAGATGGCAGACAAAGTGGCAGCAAAAGGGATGAAGTGTGAAATGCTAAATGTCTTGTTTGGGGAAACTGTTGCCTTATAATGGTGCTTTGATATCGCAGATATACAAATAAAAAATGACAAACTAGCCTAAAACATCCAGACATTTTATAGAAATATTGTGATACAATGATAGCAACGAAAACAACATTACTGCTACTTTGATAACTACTGCAACAACTAGAATTTGTCAAAGTATTACTAATAATAATCATTATTATTATCATTATAATAATTATTGTAATGCCTTCTATAGGTGGCGCCATGTTCATGCTTAATTCCCAACTTCAATTTATTTAATTATGATTATTATTTGTATTTATTTGTATAAATCAACAATAACGATGTTATCCCTTGGGTTTATGACTGGAGTTAGTCGTACCTAAAATAAATCATAACATTAATGATGACTATTATATTCATGGACAGCCATCCTTCCTGATATTCAGCGCATACCAGCTATAATCTATGCGTATTATGCGGCTTTCATTTGCACAAACAGGGGACTGAAAGGGCCTGACTGAGGCGAGCGGGGACGATTTAAAGGGGTGAGCTGGTAGACAGCTGGAGCGTACAGCCGGGGAGGGCGTTGGGCACTAGAGTGTGTCTGGGGGGTCCCTAGGGGAGAACGGAGACTTTTCGTCGCAGCATGGCGGCCTGCCGAAAACGCTGCTGAGTCCAGCGATCGCCAGCCAAAGCCTGGCACGGCTGTTGTCATGAATCACCCCAGATGCCCAATAAAAAGCCTGGCACTGATGAAAACACAGCAAAAATCCTAGGTGTTCATTTATCCATTTGTAACTCAGAGAATGGTTACATCTGTACACTCTCTGAGTTAAATTAACACTGAGGATTTGTATGTGCCGGGACCGTAAATTTGTGTAGGCTACTGAGTAATGTGCCCCCCCCCCCCCCCCCCTCTAAAAGAGGAGTGGAGGCCATCAGCCTGGCTTAAGGGGAGGCAAGCCTTTGGTTGCTGTATGCTATTGTTGGCTGCTGTATGCTATTTGTTTTTACTTTTTTATCCCACGATTTTGTAACCCAGTTTTTTCACCCAGTGAAAATTGTCTAAGTAATCCTGGGCGCTACACTCCCTCTGCCAGCCTAGGGAGAGCTTAGAGCCGAGCTCATGCCTCCTTCAATGCATGAGAGCTAGCAAACCGCTTCTTATCACCTGACAGGGGGAGGTTCCCTGGTTTGTTTGTTTTTAACTTTTTTGAGCTGTGTGTACGGGGCATACCAGGATGAAATCCAACCACCAGGTCCGGCTTGGCGGCTCTCCCTTTATCCACCATATCCTCCCAGAACTGATGGTAGAGGCCCTTGTGAGCGCTCATGTAGACCTGGTGCTTGGGGCCAAACTCCCTCAGCGGAGGCCTCACGATGGGGCCCTCCACCACCTCCGGTCCCACCATCACCACCTCCAGGCCCTGGTGTCCGGGGAACATGCGGTTCAGCTCGTCGTAGTCCGTCAGTCGGGCCCCCATGGTCTCGGTGAGAGACGCCCCCGCTATGTGGACGGTGAGGGGTCCGGCGCGCGGGTCCAGGCCGAAGCGCTGCACGGCCATGCCGACGGTCAGAACTCGAGAGAGGTACTCGCTTTGGATCCGCCACACGGACTGTCTCAGGTCTTCGTCGTTGGGCCGCGGCCTGCTGACGATCTTCCACAGGTTGGTCATGCTGCCGCCGGCTACGATGGCGGCCAGGCGCTGGGTGAGGTCTCCCTGCATGGGCAGCCAGTCGTCCCAGCTCTTTACCTCGGCGGCTGATTTGGACCACGCCTCAGTGGGGAAAGGGAGGGCTCCTATAGGGGAAATAGATGTATAGATCAGTCTTCAACGTTTTCAGCCCAAGGACCCCCTAGCTGAGAGAGAGATGAAGCAGGGACCCCCTCTATATTGTATAAAATTGTGTTTCAGATTAAACTTTTTTTGTTTACTTGCTATTTTTTCCCCTCTACACCTATACCTCTTTGCCAAAAATAGCCGATCTACAAGCTCACAACGCCTCGCAGCACGAGGCGTTGTGAGCTTGTAGATCTGCTATTTTTGGCTAAAGTTCTCCTCAGAAAAGGGATGTTAGGGTTCAAGAGGTTAAGGTAAAAAAGAACAATCATATCACACAAAGATTTGGCGGACCCCCTGTAGTAACTCTGAGGACCCCCTAGGGGTCCCAGACCCACTGTTATAGACCCCTGGTATAGATTATAACATTGGTTATTACCCTACCCATAGTAATGTGTGGCATTGGTTCTGTCTGGACATCATAGCCAAAAATGATGGAGCTGTAGTTTTCAAAATGTTCTAAGTCATACACACTGTCCAGGCTATAGGAACTTCCTGTAGCCATGTACTTCCTATACTTCCGGTCGGGTAGGCATTTCCAGCAGTGGTTCTTGTCCAGCCTAGTATCATTAAACAGCTGAAGAGCTTCCTTGTCACCTGTATCGCCTTCCCACCTCTAACCTGTGAACATCATCCTCTCCACCAGCCTGTTAATGGCTGCTCTGCGTTGGAATCTGTCGGGGAGGTTCGTCTTAACATGTACGCAGTAGCCTACAAGTGGGCGTGCCTTCAGATCAGGAAGCAGGCCGCGCTTTACCCAATCAAATGTAGTGGGCGGGATTCACGTGTCCGTCGATCCTTCCCCACTCGAAACAAGCCGAAACTAATTTAACAATAGCGTCCGCGGAGCAGACAAAACCACGGAAAGATATTCACATTTTAACTTGCTCTTTCATCATAGAAACAAGTGGGCTTATAACCAAAACGATCCATGTTCTCTGGGAGAAGTGGTGTTAGTGTTCCGTGTAGAAATATTGTTAGTGGGAATGAAAACATAGTCGCACCACCGGAAGTTGAGCGGTGAAGGCAGACCAAAACCCCGGTTTCCTTGGGCACGGGTGCTACTGTACGTTTTCTTCCGCCCAGAGCCAACTGACATAGTAACAAACAGCAGAGGTCGCTGTTTTTCCTTTTCAATTGGCTCTGGGTTCCCAGATTGATGGCGACCAGACGCATCTCTAACCTGTGAACATCAGCCACTCCACCAGTCTGTCAATGGCGACCAGACGCAGCGTCTTACACACTTTCTTGTGCTCGGGCCAGTTGTTTACCTGACAGTTTTTTGTGCAGTAGTATACATTTATACACCTGGGAGAGAGAGACAGAGTGAGCAAGAGAAAATGAAATTGAGAGCACAGAAAGGGGGGAGGGGGGATAAAGGGAGGGGAATTCAGTTAATGTCAAAGGATTATAACTACACAGTAAATTAATTTAACTCTCTCAGAGTTAAAATTTATCAAATGATGTTTGAGAGAATCAGTTTCACCCAAGTCGAGGATAAAGTAGAGCCGAGTGAATAATAAGTGAAATACCCTTTAAATTGCTTAATGTAGTTTCTTCACAGCAAAGACCTGGTAAAGTCTTGTTGGTGTGGATATACTGTAAGTATTGCACACTATAGTGTAGAGCCCATCTTCACATTCAACCTTCTCAGTCAACGGTTGACAATGTGGCCCACGAGAGTTCGATCGATTCTGCTCTGTTTTACGAGACAGCTGGCAAAAAAATATATCTGTGGCAGGAGCCAGAATCTACGCTGGAATTTAGTACTGATCATGTGGCCACTGTGCATGCAAGCAGTCCTTTGTGCGGTCACACGGTTTAGCTGGAGAGGTAATGTAACCACCTGGGATAGTGTTTGATTGAGTCTTTTCAGACTATAATGCCCCTACATTTTCAACCCCTCACAGCCATTTTACATAGAATCAGGTGACATTTGAGAGTCATTAGAGAGTCATTTTAGGTGCCACCTGTCCTACTAATAGACCACAAGAGGTTCACAAGTGGACAAAGTGAGCAGAGGAAAAGTTCCTCAAAATATACAAAGCCGAGATGGTGCAATAGAGAGTGAATCGGATGAAAAATGAAATAGCGGTTGGAGAGGTTGGAGAGTCACAAGGGACTGATGGCGATAATGCTTCAGCTGTCAAGTGTCCAGAAACCCCACGGGAGAGTTGACATTACTTTGGAGCTGAGTGTCAGCGGTTATGTCATGTGTCTGTGTAGAAAGTCCATTACTGCAACTGGTTTTCTGAGAGAGAGACCGTAGCAGCTGATGGCTTCAAGGTCATACATGTTAACATTGTTTAAGTAGGCTAAGTATACTTTAGCCTACTTAATAATGTATAATGTATAATGTGTCCATATATCATTTATGTGTAGCCCTGTCTGAGGCCCGGAAGGCTCAAATCAAGGTGGTGACATTGGGGGCTCGTCCGGGGTCATGCTTCCTTGTGGGGTTTAAGGGGGGTTTAAGGGGGGTGAATATAGCAGAGGTGCCCTGCCTTAAGTCCAGAAGCCCATTATCTCTAGACCCAGTGAGATTTCCCAACATGTGAGCGGCAGATATATAGGGTTTCCCATGCAGAAGACCAGGGTTCAAATACAGGTGGTTGCACAAGCATAGGATGAATGTAGTTAGTAGTATTGTATGCATTACAGGGAAAGCGAAGCACAAAACAAATGCACCTCTCCTGCAAAGCATAAATAGTAATATATATATAAGCATAATAGTAAATGTGCCGCAAAAATGTCAATTGCCAAACGTAATACATTCCTGGCACTGGAATGTGTGTCGTGTTGAGAAGGCATTATGAATGGCATAAAAGCTGGACGTTTTTCCGTTAAAACAGCTGCAGCGGGATGAGTTAGGAGTCAGGACGTGAGGCTATATTGGACCCTCGCCCATAATCCGCAGTCTGCAGAACTGTCTACACGTTGGCTTCCTATCGTTTTGCTATCCTGATATAAAGAGCTGGGTGGTGGTGCCGGTAATGTCTCACACATGACAGCTACTGGCAAACAGACAAGATAAAGTTCCAACAGGATTAGTACAAGGCTGCCTGGATAACAATGCATGTGGTCAGAGCTGCGGAAAATATTCAGTCAACGTCAACAATGCAATATGTTAATGAATATTGAAACTCACGCACCAAATATAATACCGTTGCTGTCGGGCATAAACCTCCTAACTCCATACTTTAATACTACTACAGCGTCACACAAAAAGCATAAAAAGTAGCAGATCTGCAAGCTCAAAGCTCGTTTTGAGCTTGTAGATCTGCTGCTTTTGCAAATAAAATAAAATTGCAAAAAAAAGTAACAGTTTTGGACGTGAGATTTCCACCCGACAGAGACGATAATACTGATTTCTTCACCCCCTTTCATGCATGTTCAACTTGCGATATACATTATGTACACTGATGCCATCTGATCATGTGAAAAGAATTATAAACTAAGGACATACCTGTAGGCTTTGCATAATTAGAATTTTCAACTTGTCATTTCATGGAAATAATTAATTTATTACCTCAGTGTATTACAAAATAAAACATAACATGACATGACAGTGTTAATTACAATTTAACGCTCCATCACCCTCCATGTTTGGGGGATTTGCACGTACTTGGCACAGCGCTTGAGAGTCTGTCCATCTGCAAGGTGCTCAGGTAGCTTGTTACAGCCGGTGCAGAACTTAAATGTCTCCTCCATCCTCTGGAACATCTCCTTGTGGTCTCGGAAAGCGACGCTTTTGTTCTTTCCCTCCACAGCCGTCCTTGTGTGACACACACACATAAAAATTCACTCAAATGCAGTATATCACCCATGGCTAGATTAATGAGAACAGAATGAGATGGCAAAATGCATGTAATATAATATATACAGTGGTCAAAAGCAATGATATAATCAGTGGTGTAAAGTAACTCATTTTCAGTACTTTTACTTCTACTCCACTACATCTCAGAGGCAAATATTGTACTTTTACTCCACAAAAATTATTTGAAAACTTTAGTTACTAGTTACATACATTTCGGCCATTTCAAATGATTTTTAGACATTTTACACATTTGAAAACTTGGGAGTACTTTCTACTTTGGTACTTTAAGTACATTTTGATGCCAATACTTTTGTACTTTTACACAAGTAAATTTTGAATTCCGGACTTTTACTTGTAACGGAGTACTTCTACATTTATACTTGTATTGTATTGATACTTTTACCTAAGTAAAACATTTTAGTACTTTTTCCACCACTGGATATAATCACACTAATTTATACATTGTCATACAGTATAACGGTTTTTGTACCGGTATTCTCCATAGTCCTTCATGTTGAGCTGGTTGAGGATAACCTTGGAGAGACCGGGCACATGGGAGTCCAGAGCGTGGAATCCAGAACTATCAGAGTAGACACTGTCATTCCCTGGAGTGTAGCTCTCTGGGAGCGCTAGGATCTGCCGCTCTGCCATTGTGTACGACCTTCACTTTATACTGAGAGAGAGAAAGAGGAAAAACGTGCTTTGTGTCTGTGTGAACATGCTTTCCTGTTCTATTATACTGTAGTTCTATTAAATCTGGGCTACTCAACCAGAGGGTCAGGGGACCCCCAGTGGGGTCCCAACATGATTTTTGGGGTCCCCCCAGGTGACAGTGAAGTGACAATTTAAGGACTTTTAAGACTTTTAAAAAATGAAATGAAAAAAAAAAGACCATTATTGTATCAGAAGTAGGCTAATGAACAAACTATACTATAAAAACTAGTCAAACATTGGCCAAATTATCAAATAATATAAGAAAGAGGCAAACATTTAGAAAATAGGCGTTGTGAGCTTGTAGATCAGCTATTTTCACAATATTTATCTGTGGAACCGAATCAAACTGAATGTAACGCCTCAACTCCTACAATTCCAAGTGCTTGTCAGGGTGGGGTGGGGGGGGGGGTCCCCAGTTCAAATATGATTATTTTGGGGGGTCGGCTCGAAAAGGTTGAGAACCACTGTATTAAATGACATCTGGCACATCAGAAAGTGCAGGCAGACATTTGGCCTATGGTAGTTTCATTGATGATGGAACAACAAAACAGGTGTTTTGTCATTTATCCATTTCAGAGGTCAAAGTCAATAGCATGCTATGTCCATAGCATACAGTATTAGAACGTAGAGCGTAGAGTGGTGTCCATTGAGTCCATGCAGTGTGTGGGATGTTAGATAAAAAACAGAATAAGTAGGGATTCAGGGACTTTCCATCAATTTAGATTGTTGAGTGACAAAATAGCTGGAAATGTAATCTTTGGCAAGATGGAATAATGAGCAGGTCCAACGTATGCTGCTCTGCCATGAGATAGGGTCAGAATTATGACATATCACAGCTATTACATAAAGAAGCCATGGAAGTTTCATACCTTTTACTCTGTTCATTCCTTCACAAAGAGCTAGATAAATGCCTAGAACATAAAACCATTCAAAACCTGTGAGAAAGTAAAATAATAATAAATAAATTACTAGAAATGTTGAATTATACTTTTCCCCCCCTTTTTTCTATTCAATGGCATTGGTATGCTATTGCAACACAGGTGTGAAACAGACAATGGGTCAGGAGGATAAAGCATACAGCATCATCCTGTTTTATGTTAACCTCATATCCAGTGCAGCATTTTGTTGAGTGATACTGTAATGGTGGAGACTAAAGCTCAGGGCAAACAGTAGTAGCACAGCATGCATACACACACACTGGCCTAACGCCCCTGGCCCGATGCCGCGGTGGAAGAGAGCATAACCTTAAGACGGAGACATCTGGTAACTCCATTAGGTAACCCCAGCCAGAAGGTGCCTCGCCAGTCCCACAGACACAGCACTTGCATTGCAGTGACTCATTGAGTCACATGCCTTTGGCTTTTATTATGCCTGACTTAAGAGTAAAATGAGAAGCATAGAAGACATATAGACGTCTGGTCGTGGTACATTAGCTCTTTCTACCCCACATGGAACCCAGGTTTGATGGTCTTAAAATAGTGCCCATGACTGCATATGCAACAGTGTCATCATCTGTTTTTACGCCTGGAGACTCCCATCCAGGACAGGCTTTAGACGCACCTCTTGCAGGAGACTTGGCTCAGATCTGAACCCATTTGATTTTGGCATTAGGGACCCATTGTGACCGCATGCCATTTTATTTTTATTTATGGATTTTTTAAATTTTTATTTATGAAATACTTTTGAAAAACATTGGAATCGTTTTTAATTGATGAAAGTTTTGCTTTTTTGTTAGAACTAAAATATTTCGATTTTTTAATATTTTTTATGTAGGAAACGAAAAAAAAGGGAACATTTACTCGCCGACCCATAGAAATTGGTCCCGACCCAAACATGGGTCCCGACCCACTGTTTGTGAAACTGCGTGACTTAAAGAATGGTCTGCTCAGCAACAAGAATGCCACACATAGCTGACTGTCACATGGCGCTTGGAAAAAAAACAAAAGATTACAATGCAACACAGCATGGTGTCTGTCTACCAAAGATGTATAGACTCTGAAACTCTATCTATCTTGGTCCTAAAAGCATTTCCAAACTGCTTATCATCTCAGGCAAAGTTCTATTCTTAACTATGGACCTGCACAACACAGACATTACATTCACAATGTCCACAGCATTGAAGAGTAATGTCTATTACAGAGTTTTACATCGAATTAAGTGTTCTGCTACTTTAATGTAAGACTGTGGAACCAATATCACTCATCACAAAATAGCAGAAACGAAGAAAAACAAATTAGCAGAACGAGTGTTCTCCTGCTTTGAAGATACGCAGTATCTTTTCAATTTCACACATGAAAAAAAGTGTGAATGAAAAAGTGGGAATGATTGTCCATTATCTTGTCTGAAGTCAAATTGAAAGGCCCACATCTAATTAGCTCCCTCGTATCTATGGGGCTCCAGTGAAAATTAACAGATTTCCCGTGAAAGAGCAAGTTTTAATTTCACACTTCTGACCAGAAGACTGGTACTACTTCAGCATGCAAAACCATGCCACAATCTGTCCCCAGCATTATCACACTACAGGCTGGCAGCCTCATTTTATTGCATGTATAACTCAATTTAAAACATTACAACAATTACGATTTAGGCATTTAGCGTAGCGGATGCTCTTATCCAGAACGATGTGAGCAAAATCAGAGCAAATGGCAGGTCATCAATGGTATAAAGTACAACATGCCACACTTGCAAGACGGGCTAGATAAAGTATCTCTGTGACATCTTAAGTCATACAGTACCTTTGAGTCCAGAACAGGCGTATCCTTCTAGAAGATTCTGAGGTCTCCCTCTCACCCTTCACAGCTCAGACTGGGACCACGTGAACGACTGATCTCGAGGTTGGACTTGGGTGTGTGTTGGGGTCAGTGAAATCAACCCCTGAAAAAGTAGAAGGGGGCTGGGGGGCACTGCGGTTCATGGAAGGTTCCTGGCATCTGATCTGAGGCTGGGAGGGCTTTACTGTTAGCAACTACAGGCTTGCAGGGGAGAGATGGAGACAGGGAACATAGGGGAGGGAATAGGTAATGGCTTTGGGTGGGGTCAGACGGAGAAAGGAGGGGAAAGGAAGACAGAGGGGTTTTTGGAGTTTGGAATGGTGTGGGGGGGGGGGGGGGGTACATGCAGTAAAGGGAAGGAGAGTTGGATTAAAGGATGGTGTAAGAGAGGGCTACATTGTTATCTTTTGTCCAGTGTTTTTTTGCCGCCTCCCCCAGCCCAGTGTCATTTTGAGGTGCTTTGATTTTGCAGGTTATATCGGTCATTCCCCACCTCAACCAAACTTGTTTTCCAGTGGCTTTTTTGGCAGCCCTCCCCAGCCCAACACAAAGCTAGTAGAGAGCTTACCTCTTGTAATTCAATGACACTACGGTGGGCAGTCGCCAGAAGGAGGAGGTGAGAGAATGCACATTGTAGTCCAGGGCATTAAGAACAAATAGTTTCCAATGTTAACAAATATACTGTCAGGGCCCAGGGGGGAGAAAAAAACAAACCGCCTGAATGCTTCTCTGGAGCCAACTGAGTGAATTTAAACTGCTCAGTAACACTCACAGGGTACAGAAGAGGAGTTTCAGGAGATGTGGAGCTAAGCAAATACATTTTACATTTCATTCTAGTTTACTTTCTTTCCACACAGCCTCCAGGCTTAAAATGTAAAAATGGCAAAGACCACTTTTCTGTTGTTCTGTATTGGTGCTTGAGAGAAGGCGTGCGTCTCTTTCCTCCTCTAAGTCACAGGCCTAAAGGACGACAAACTGCTGCTCTACTTAAACAATACCTAACAGATGCATTACTGTAGCTTACAGTAATGTGTTAGTATACAACACTGTTAATAATAACACTGAGTTTTTCATTAAAAAAAAAAACTTTATTTGGTCCAATGGAACCTGAGATTGAAAATTAAACATACACAGGTTTGTATACATACTCATATATTCCCCCCTGGAAAAGATCAATAAAATACTCTATATATCACATTCTTCTCAAACAGAGTTCCATTTTGTTTCAGCATTAGGTTTGATTTATTGACTTTTTTAAATTATTCTTTTCTGTCTTTTTGTTTATTTAATATTTTTTAAATCTTTTTTACAGGGTTAAGAAGGTCAGTTCACTGCTTTTTGGGTGGCTTAGGCAGTAGAGTCTGTACAATTTACAAGAATAACAGGACAAAGGAGAAATGGAGAAGAGGCAATGTGTTGGCTAGTCCGTGACTGGCCACTTCCACTGACACGGCCATGGCCTCTTTTCAACAGCAGGGGGCGCCCCTGAAGCAAGGACGAGTCACCACCATAAATCAGTGTAAAGAGAAGAAGATTCACAAGACAACAGGTAAAGCCAAAAACAAGTATCAACAATCATGATCAAAACATAAACAAATCAAGCACATGTAAATGTAAAGTGAAACAGCCATGACGCTTAATTTTGAGGTGCTTTGATTTTTGCAGGTTATTCAGTGCAAGGTTCAGTTTTTTCGACAAGCTAGTCCCTCGGGGCGATCAAAAATGAAGCCATAAATTATCACATTACATTTGTTTCTGTCATTCATTATAGTCCACCGCTGACTTGGTTATTCCGTCCACACACCACAGTCTACACTGCCTTCCGTTTGCCCTCTGATATACAGTCCTCATCATACAGCAGGGGTCTCAAACATAAACGACTTTCTTCTTTTTTTAAACAAATAAATTAGACAGACAGCGAATTGGCTATGACCACATACAGGCTGAGCCGATCTGAAACTGGTCATTACACAATACGTTTCTTTGTAAAAAAAAAGAAAAAGAAAGAAAGAACAAACATAGATAGCTATTACAGTTACTCCAACTGTGATTCATCAAGCAGACATTACATTGTGATGCGTTGTAGTAGGATTAATAGGAACTGTCAGGATGAATGCCATGTCTTGATAGAAGTAGTCACATGTCACAAGACTTCATGCATCGTGACACCAGCGAGGCTATTTGTCATGAGTGGTGAAAGGGCCGGGCGCGAGGAACAATGACGTATAGTGCTTCTTTCAGCATGATTCACTCGTTCAACTCTTGGGGCAATGAGTAGCACACGATTCAAGTGGACTTGAATATCATTATGAATGGATAATAACATTTTTTAATCTGCAGCCGAGATCTTTTTTTGGAGATTTAGCTTTTCAGGTATCAAGCTACTCCCGTCAACGCCAGTAAGACATCTTAAATCAACACTATTAACCACTTTCAACCCGGCATTCCTATTTTGGGCATGTCAAATAGGTGAAAATCTGATCCACAAGCTCACTTGTTACAATGCAACGCGCTGTGAGCTTGTAGATCGGCTATGTCGTGCGAAGACGTATAAATTAGGGCTCAAGTTGCAAAGAAATGCATCTTTCCAATTCCAGCCGGTTAATAAAGTACCATGTTTAAGTCGTTTCTCCACTATTCACCCAGATCTGTGTTGTGTCTTGTGACCTTGAGTGGCAGCTTTGACACTGGGGGGAAAATCAAATAAGGACACATGAGTGAGGGGGGAGGTGTGAGCATATACCCCTAAAACATTGGTTCTCAAAGTGGGGTCCAGGGACCCCTAGGGGTCCTTGAGTGGGTTCCGGGGGGTCCCCAGATAAATGATGGATAGGAAGCAAATGGACTCTTAGGTGGTTGTAACTCTGAGTGTACAAATGGAACCAAATGGACCCTTACGGGTCCATTTGGTTCCATTTGTACACTCTCAGAGTTATAGCGGTCCTTGGTCTAATGCAGGGGTTCTCAAAGTGGGGTCCGGGGACCCCCATGGCCCTATGTATATCAGCTATTTTCAAAGCATCTTGAAATTCTTTGAAAATGTCTGAATATTTTTCAAAATGTTCACACCACAAATCTTGTATGGGGGGCTGGGGTCCTTGGCACAAAATCTTTTCAGATGGGGGCCAAATACACATTAATTTAGGTGTCCTTGACATGAAAATGTTTGAGAACCATTGCCCTAAAAGACCCCTCAGAGACCATGATGTCTTAACCGATCACAGTGCATTCCTGGGAAATATGGCACACACACAATGCACCAGGACCTGGAATGAAACATTAATCTGCGTTGCCACAACAGGTCTCCAGGGGGTGCGTGCTTTCTGTCTGTCCCCGCATGCGTTCACGGAGTCAGACAAATAGCTCGTTTGTTATTCAAAAGATGAGGCTTTGTTCTCCAACGTGGTGCTGTTGGTGTATCCCCAGGGGGGGCATGGCCCAAGTGCTTATGATGTGCCCGAACACACACACACCAAAAAATGTGCCTCTTCCACCTCCCAAAACAAAACCGACAGCTACACTTAAAGAGCTCCCCAATGACAAAATCCACCGCTCCAACAACCAACGCCTCTACCCCAAGTTAAAGCTGACTGACATGCAAGTAAACGGAGGCATGACACTTATAATGAATACAAAGTTGAGCAATACAAACTCAACACAGAAACAAAAGTGCGTGGTTTAATTATTATTATTATTATTTTTAAAACCTACTGTATATTCACAAACAAATTCAGGATTCACCCTGCACCAACGAGGACTGAAACTGCGAGGCGCCGGCGTTAACGAGCTCTCTATCTGCCAAGGCAGATTATCCCCAAAGTGCGAGTTCATGTTTCAACACACAGGCTAACAGGCCGACAGACAGGATGTGAAAAGTTAATGTGCCTAAGGTCGCCAAGTAACACCTCGGCTCCACACGTTTGAAGTTCCGAAAGGAGAACATCTTTCTTTTTCAAATGGAAAACAGAGGAAGAAAAGATGAGGTACAATGGTGGTTTTCTGTAAAGACAAAACAAAAAACTATAGACTATTGTAGTTTGTATTCCATCCTATCACCATGTAAAGCATCATTTATACAGTGTATAAATTAGGCTCAACACGACAGCAAGTACATGTCACAGCACGACCCTGACAGACCTGCCACTCGACAGCCTGGCTACTAAACGCACCACGTCCTATAACCGCAGCCTCCAAACAACGAGCATCCCAGCTACTCTCAAGTCATGCCACAGTTATAACCATGCAACAGTCAAAGGTGAGCCTTACGTTTTCCAGCTTAAGGAGACCTGTTTTATTGTAAGACAATGGCATGAGTTTGGTCTTCAGCTACAAAAAGAGAGAGAGAGAGAGAGACAGCTAGCTGCACAGCCAGTACTGCAGTGAAGAGGGTTCAGAGAGAGAGAACCGTAGAGTACCGTACGTTTGATGGCTTGTCCTGTGATCTCGAGCTCATGATAATATGGACGAGACGGCAACAACGGGACACGTATATGTAAAAATATAAGACCAATATTGACAAAATGTAAAATGTATGTTTTCTTAAAAATAACATCATTATGAATGTGTGTAAAACAGCTAGTTGACGTTTTGGCTGATGAAGTACCATTATACTAAGGGCTGGCGTCGTGTGACCTGTGAAACTGGTCCCAGTGCCTCCCGAGGTGGTTCGCTGACAGTCATAATGTTTTGCCGTGTCTATTGAGGTGCAGGTTAAAACCAGCTTGAGAGGTGCGTCTTCAGAAGGCAGGATGGGGGAGGGGGTCGAGCACCCCTCTACAGGCCGGCGGATTGGCTCAGTGGGGCGTGGTGGGCCAGCAAATCGGCTCAGTAGTTAATTTTTGTTTTTCTTCCAAGCACTCCGCCTCGACCTTTTGAACTCCCGTCTCAGAGGCAAACGGATGATGGGCCATCTCCCAAGTAGTCCATCCAAGGTCATCTCCCAGGCGTGTAAAGGGGAGATACCGAGGCTCAATGTCTAGGGTGTGGGGTTTCTGGTTCCACACCGAGTTGTGACTTCCATGGACGTCACAAACAGAGTTGTGCACGGTAGGGGAGGGGGGGGTGGGGGACAGCCCACAATTCAAGTGAAATTCCAGAGTGGACTTTTCTTTTAGCGGAGTGGGACAGGGGATCATTGGGGTAAAAAAAAGAAAAATCAAGTTCAGATGGAGCCAATGTGGCCCCCCATGTCCCCTCATCCCATCCGCAAATGGCACATCCACTTGGCAAAGGGACAGGGCGTCATAGGAGTCTGTAGCAGTCAGCAATGGGAGGAGGAAGAGGAGGTGTTGAACACATTTAAAACATACCCCACAGTCGCCCCCTCTACATTCAGGTGTGTTCATCCAGAAATACATACACACACACACACACACACGTCTCGTCACACATTGCTCTGACATGCCAGCTCCCTCTGCCCCGCCCCCTCCACCGGCCCCTACAGTTCACCCTAGAGTTCAAGTGAGTGAGCGAGCGTGCGAGGTGGAGGGCGGTGGTCATAGGGGTCTGGGTCGATGCAGTCCGTCGATGTCCGGGGTGAGCTGCGGGCTGTGTGTGGCCTTGGTGGGCGTCCAGTCGCCTAGGGAGGCCTGGGCCGCCTTGCGGTGAGCCAGCCGGTGGGTGATGGAGAAGCCGGCGTTGCCCTCGAGCTGGGAGAGCACCACCAGCACCTGCCTGCAGGGGGAGACACAGAGGGAAGAGCTCTGGCTTAGGAGGGAACAGCATTCTTGGGAAAACGGTTTAGCTCAATAGCTCATGTGAAAACCCAAACATCTCCTGGACCCCTGGGGGTCCCCGAATCCCACTTTGAGAACCAATGGTTTACAGAACAATATCGTTCTTTAGTGTACACATTATCGGTATAATTATCTTTTCTTTATACTTAGAATTGTTGTTGTGGACAGCCCTTTAGAGTGTGTGGGCCCTGCATATTTCCACCTTTCAAAGTTCCATATCATTTCTAGATGTTTGGTGGACATTTTTGGTTGATTACTATAGCTTTCAGAGCTATAACAGAAGACTTTAAATTTCTCAAAAGTTTATTTAATTTTTTTCCCAATTAAGTCCCAGACTTTCCTGATGATTTACAAGTTAAGTCTTTAACCTTTTTTTCTTTTTTTTTGTGATACACCGCCCTGGGAAAAATGGCCGACATTGACTTCAAAATCCAATGAGAGCAAGTGCTCGGCCTGAAGACGGGAGCCATGTTGATGTTCCAATAACTCTCTCCAGCGAGACGGTAATAAAACACCCGGGTGAACGAGAACAATAGAGTGTGTGCCTGTGATGTACAGCGTCGCTGAAACACACACATCACACACGAGCGTTTTTAACAACAGAGCTGACATTCTGCTCTCGTAAGGGGCACGACCGCAAGGTACGGCATTAAAAAGCGAGGAAACGTCGTTAGAAAATATGGGCCGCACGCGTGGCCACTCTTAACGGCGCACAATTATAGGGAAGATAACTACACGGCGGTGGAGGCGGTAAATTTACATTTACGCGCACAATGCTGTCGAAGGGCACTTATTTCACAGAAACAAATCAAGCGGTAGATAAGCACTTCAACACTCTGCCGTGCTTGCTTTTCTGAAACGTACTGTATTTCTAGGCATTTTCAAGCAACCAAAAGGAACGTAGATCACCGGTAAACTCTAGTGTCTAGAGCAGGGGTCTTCAACAGGGGGCCCAGGACCCCTAGGGGGTCCTCAGAGTTACTACAGGGGGTCCGCCAAATCTTTGTTTGATTTTCTTTTTTTTACCTTACCCACTTGAACCCTAGCATCTCTTTTCTGAGGAGAACTTTAGGCAAAAATAGCAGATCTACAAGCTCACACTGCGAGGCGTTGTGAGCTTGTAGATCGGCTATTTTTGGCAAAGAGGTAGGTGTAGAGGGAGAAAATAGCAGACCAAGTAAACACTTTCTTTTTTATCTGATACACAATTTTATACAATATAGAGGGGGTCCCTGCTTCCTCTCTCTCTCAGCTAGGGGGTCCTTGGCCAGAAAGCGTTGAAGACCCCTGGTCTAGTCTATCCAGTGCTTCTCAACCATTTTCATGGTTTCAAGGACCCCCAAAATTGATAGGTATTAAGCCACGTACCCCACCAGGGGTTCTTGGGGGGGTTTCCAGGGGGTCCCCAGCAAAATGTTAATATAGCATCACAATCATTTTAACCACTTTAACCTTTTATACTTTGGCTATTCAAAAATAGCAGATATACAAGCTCATAGCACGCGCTATGAGCTTGTATATCAAATACATATAATTTTGGGGGTCCTTGAAATGAAAAAGTTTGAGAAGTGGAGTAGGGCATTCATTTACTGAAAAAACACAAAAAGTCAGAATATGGAGATAAGAGGTTTCTAAGGAGGAGTATACAAACAGAGCTCGTACCGGTGCAGTGGCGGGACACTGTCGATGGTCTTGAGGCTGCCGCGGGTGGACACCACGTTGAAGCTGTCGGTGCAGTCACAGGAGACGTGGAGGTAGTACTTGGGGTGGCGGTTCTCCACCACCACGATGAGCCCCGCCCAGCCGTGGGTCAGGTAGTAGCAGGTCATGCCCTCGCGACCCTGGGACGCACGCACACGCACACACACACACACACACACACGGATTAAAGCGAGATAAAAATCTCACGACTGAAATATTTTGGAAATCAAAAATTATGATGTTTAGGTTATTATCGTTCTAAAACCTATGTTCTTGCTGTTCTACAGCAGTGGTTCTCAACCTGTGGGTCGGGACCCCCAGGGGGGTCCCCACATGATTTTGTGGAAGTGACAATTTAAGGACCTTTAAGACCTTTTTAATACCTAAAACAAAAAACAAAAGAAAAGAAAAAGACCATTACTGCAACAAAAGTAATCAAGAAACTACACTATAAAACATGGGTCAAATTCTCAAATAATATAAGAAAGAGGCAAACATTTAGAAAATAGCTGATCTACAAGCTCACAACGAGTTTATAGATCTGCTATTTTCATAATTTCTGTGGATAAACAGAGTCAAACAAAATTGGGGGTCCCCCGTTCAAAATATGATTATTTTGGGGGGGTCGCGGCCTGAAAAGGTTGAGAACCGCTGTTCTACAGTACGTACAGCCAACCCAGTTGAAGAAATTGCAGATTGAGGCTTTTAGCCTTCTGCCTTTATGAAATATCCCGGAACATTAGGGTTCATGGAAGATTATTCTGAACATGTATTCTATTGCTAGTTTGACTTTGACCACTTCAAATACTCTTTCATCTTAAAATAATCTAAAAACCGAAAACATATTCTTGCTGTGCAATATGCTTCCATAGAGGACATACTGGCTTCTATGGAATCCAAATGAGTGAAACCAGTCGTGGCGACTGAGAACTTGAATCCATGCACACACATGCACACCGGACACGAAAAAGCGCACACGCACAAGTAAATGGAGCATGCACACAGAAAAGGGGCACAAAGATACATCCAAGGACAGGCAAACACGCTAACGTTAATGAGCTGTCCCGAAGTGCTGTATTTCATTGACCTCCAGTTCCCTTTTTACAAACCCGCTTCTCCATTCTACTCTTAACCACAGCAATAACTCTCTTTAGAACTTTAGAAGGCTTTCATCTTGCAGACAGTGTGTGCTAATCACCGTTTCAGAGACTACCATTGGGGTTTGTCGCACTTACCATCACCATGCTATTTCCACAGCTGTTGTGTGACCTCAAACATCCAAATAACACATTTCCTTTCTGCATAATGTTTGTTAATCACTTGGGACCAATATTTTCTAAACGTTTTTTTTTGCCCAAAATGGGGATGTCAGGTTAAGTGGTTAAACAAAATAAATCCTTGATTTAATTTTTAATAGGTGTCTGGGATGACTTTACTTAATGCCAGCACACATTGCTGTCTCTGGGCACAAAGTATGGTTTTCCACTACCAAATGATTTGACAAATTAAAATAAAACACATATTTATACACATTATAACTTCACAGTTCCTGCACTTGCCAGCTGTTACCTCAAAAGGTGCTTGGCGCTGCTGCTAAATGCCTAAATTGTGAATAGCAAATAGTAAATTTTTCCCACATGCAGTGAGCAGGCAGATTGTGGAGCGAGCTGAGAGAGTGACTGAACACAGCCAGTCACTGGTGCTTAAAACACTCCCATCCTGCCTTCCTTCCAGCCTCTGACCTACTGTACCAGCAAACCGTGACACGGCACTTTCTTACTTTCCAGGAATGCCAAAACATCTGTTGTTTGTCTCATTGTGTGTGTGTGTGTGTGTGTGTGTGTGTGTGTGTGTGTGTGTGTGTGTGGGGGGGTGTGTGTGCGTGTGTGTGTGTGTGTGTGTGTACACACGTGTGTGGCTGATCTTTAACCATAGTTTATACTTTGGCTATTCAAAAATAGCAGATATACAAGCTCATAGCACGGCACAAAGCTTTTAGATCTGTTTTTTAATCGTGAGCATTTTTTTTATATTTGAATATATACTGTAAATACCAGGTGAAAAAAAAAATTGCCTTTATATGAATTATATAAGACTACTGTTTTCAGGCTGCGAGGAAGAGCGTGAAAGGCTGAGAGCACACGGCGAGTCTTCAGGTAGCGGATGACAAGGATGACTGAGTGAGTGAGTGAGTAGCGTCCTCACCTCGTGCCTCTCGCCCTTGTTCTCGGTGAGGAGGATGATGGCGTCTGCCAGCGTGGTGGCCGTGGCCTCCACCTGCTCCACCATCACCTGCCTGGAGCTGTAGATGGCCAGGATGTAGCCGGGGAAGTCCTGACTGGGCCGCCGCAACGCAGCACTGGTGGGACTGGACACTGTGGGAAAGGAAGAAGACGCATTGGAACCCCAGCAACTTCAGTGAACGTACAGATACTCCTGATCAAATATTACTCGACTCTCTACAAGTGAAAAGTTGCTCAGTCAAATTTGTGCCATTAAAGGGATAGTTCACCCCCTCCTTTTTTTCAATCGATTAGTCACCCCATGGAGACTTCAAAAATAGCAGATGTACAAGCTTGCAGATGTACAAGCTTGCAGCGCAGCACAAGTTTGTATATCTGTAATTTCTTAATAGCCAACGCTAAAATCAAAAATTACACAGATGCTTTCCCGGTTTTAATAGGTTAAAGTACTGGAGTACTTGCTTTTAAAAATACTTAAGCATTCAAAAGTATGTGCTTTTAAAAATAGTTAAGCATTCATAAGTACAAATTACATTGTATTTTTTATATCAATTCATTGCTGTATCGAAACAAACAATTCAGCAAATCTGCAAAGTTCCCCTTTAATTCTACTGTTTGCTACTGCAGTCTTTGTCGAGAGCCTTTCTTTGCCTAGGGTTCAAAGAAAGATCCAATACTATCAGAGCATGTGCTATAAATATAGCAAGTACTAGGAAAATAACCATTTGCAACAATAAAAGAGACGCATGCAATGTTGGCTTCATTAACGCTCACTCAGACAAACAAACGGCACAACACTAAACAGCGACATTAACATAATACAAATATGCATGAAACATAACACTACAGCAAATCTACATGGTGGATAGTACTGTACGCTTCTAAAAATAAAACAAACACAGACAAATAACAAAACACACCCGCTTTCTTCTGAAGTTCTAATCATACACTGTTACACGGATTCTAGTGCAGTTCTAAGGTGCTTGCAGTTATGGGATCCACAGACACATTACACAGCCAGCTTAAGGCCTTAATGATAATTGTAATGCAGGTGTTTAAGTAATTGCACTGTTGAATGGGATTGGTCAGATTTAGCCATGTACATTTTGTTTTACGATAAAACTATATGGAAAGTGTCCAAGTACACTGTTGACATTGATGTTTTGAAGAAAAAAACATCAAAAACTTTTGACATAAAAGTATTTAATGGTGTTTGTATCATTCATTAAAACACATCACATTGGAGAATTTCATGTTGAATATTACTTGGGCTTTATGTGCATATTGTCGCTGTCGGGCATAAACCTAATAAACTAAAAGTACTACAGTGCTAAAAGTAGCGAAAATAGACAATCTATGAGCTCATATACAGTATCTGCTATTTTCACTTTTAAAAAAAAACATTGTGAAGGTGAAAGGGTTAAGTGTGCCTGTGGGTTTTAACTTTTATTATTATTGAACCAATTCAACTCAATTCAATTGGCGTCTGCCAGCGTGGTGGCCGTGGCCTCCACCTGCCACCACCAATGCCAAGTATCAATAAGAGCGTGCGACTAACACTGGAACACAGGTTCCCTTTTCAATTTCCTGAAAAGTAACAGACAATTTGAACAAGGTTTCCACCTGACAGCGACGATAATATGTCTGTGTGTGTTTGTGTGTGTTGTTGTGTGCACCCACCGGGTGTGGGCGGGCCCGTGGCTCCGCTGACGTTCATCTGCCAGTGGTTGAAGGCGCAGCAGACCACGGCGTACTCGCCGGGCTCCAGCATCACGTCGCAGCCCACAAACTTCTTCACGGCCCGCTTGCTGTGGGCCAGCAGGCGCCCCAGCGTCAGCTTGTTGCCGCTGCCGAAGGAGGCGCGGAACACCATGATGCACAGGTCCAGCAGGTGGCTGTCGGCCGTGTCCGAACGCCTGCGGATGGGGGAGGGGGGGGGGGGGCGAGGGGGCGAGAGGAGAATGAATGGGAGACCGAGAGAGAAAGGAGGGTAGGGAGGGACAGAGAAAGATTCATGGGGAATGGAGAGTACACTGTCCCCTCCCGCTCCCTCAGGCATGCACTCCCCAAAACTCTCAGAGAAGCCCCCCACCCTCCAAACTTTCAAAACCGCTCTCAATATGGCTTTCCCCTGCTAACTGCACACACCCCTGTCTCACCATTCCACCGTTTTTATTGATTTAATGCCTTAGTTTTAGTGTTTCTTTTTCCTAATAAAGTAGATTTTCTTTTGTTGTTGTCCCCCTCCCCCCCCCCCATCCCAGGTAAAGTGTCTTTGGGTACTTAGAAAAGCGCAATATACATGTGAGATATAAAAGTGAGATGTTATTATCATTATTATTATTATTAGAGTGAGAGACATGGGAGGAGTCTTTTTGCTTGATCCATTTCCCTCCAAAAAAGGATAAAATGTTTTATGTGTATTCAACAACAAGAAAAAGACAAAAAAGCCCAGGGAAAAAGCCCCAGTAAAAGTAGTTAATATAGTATCACAATCAGTTTAACCACTTTCACCATATATTATGCTTTAGCTATTCAAAAATATCAGATATACAAGCACTTTGTGTCGAGCTATGAGCTTGTAGATCTGCTATTTCTGAAAAGATTTGACAATTTGTGCAAATCTTTGAATATATATATATTTTAAAGTGGCCATTTTTAACTCAAATCATTGCGTCTGGGGGTCCTTGACATGGTCACAGTTTGAGTAACCACTGGTTTACAGTACCGTACCTGCTGCCCTCCTGGAAGAGGGCAAACTCCAGCGCCGTGCGCTCCAGCACAGTGAGAGCGGTGACAGTGACCGGCCCACTGGCCTTACTGGGGAAGCAGCCCTGCAGCCTCACCTCCTGCCAGTCCGAATGGATCTTACAGATGTCCACCGAGTCAAAGTACCTGGAGGTGCAGAACACACAGAGAGAGAGAGAGAGAGAGAGAGAGAGAGAGAGAGAAGAGAGAGAGGGAGCGAGAGAGAGAACATTTGATTAACTTCTCACAGAGACGCAAAAGTGCTTTACATACAGTGGGATTAAAAACAAAACAAGGTATTAAAGCAGTGAAAACAGAAAAAGCCTGTACAATTCATCTCAAACAGGACGCAGATAACAACACAAAACATAAAATCATGTACTGTAACTTCCGCAAATGCTTGTTTAAATAGTAGCGTTTTTGAGGTTGTTCATAAAGATGTCCGACTCCACAGAGGCTGCCGCTCTCAAGACCTGTGGTTGAGCATTCCAAAGTTTGTTTTTAGTTTAGTATTGGGAATTTGGGAAGTATTGGTAACAGACCCAGTTCAGTAGACCTTAGGGCCCTGCTGCGCACATAACGTGGGAGCAGGTCAGTTAAGTATTCCGGGGCCTGACCATGTATGCATGTACTGTATGTATGTATGTATGTATGTATGTATGTATGTATGTATGTATGTATGTATGTATGTATGTATGTATGTATGTATGTATGTATGTAAGTGAGTGAGTGAGAGAGAGACAATGAAAGAATATAGTGGTTGCTTTATATTGTACAATTTACAGAACAATTTCAATTTGTGCGAGGTCGGAGAAAGAATGAGCCCAAGTCAACAACCGAACCAACAAGGTAAACAGTCACACAAGGGTGCAAACAGAACCTTGAGTGCCAGCACGCTATCTAAATAATAACAAACGGTACATAGTCTTGCAGCTATTTATTTTATTTTGTTTTATTTACCATGCCCAAAATGATCTGATGCGAGTAAAATCAGACTGAATTCTTCATTGCCCTTCAACAATAATATTGCAATTCAGCCGTTTAGCAGATACTCTTATCCAGAGAGACTTCCAGTACAATATATTATTGTTATGAAACCACTATCTAATAAGTCCTGATCTGTATTTGTGGAGTTTCTTTGTGTTTTTTTAAGTACTTTTGGCTTCTTGTGCATCACTGTTAGAAGTAATGTGTAATACTTGCAAAGGGAGGTCCAAATGAACATTGTAGGAGACAGATAAAAGCAGCAAATAGTTCCCCCTGGACGTCATTTCCTCGGCAGGGCAAGGCCTCCGAAGCTGCATTTAAGACTAGACAACAAAAACTGTGAAACTCTCCACTGACACCAATGCAAATTAACCCATATATATATATATATATATATATATATATATATATATATATATATATATATATATATATATATATATATATATATATATATATATATATAGCATTGGTTCTCCAAGTGGGGGGGGCAACCAGGAAAAATAGTTAATACAGCGCAATTTTAACTACTTTAACCATATTGTTATACTTTGGCTATTCAAAAATAGCAGATCTGCAATGTCACAAAGCGTCACTTCGTGCTGCGCTATGAGCTTGTAGATCTGCTATTTTTTTTTTACAATCGTGTACATATAATACATATCATTTTTGGGGGTCCTTGACATGAAAACGTTTTAGCACCACTGATATAGAAACATACGTTTTTTTTCAGAAATCCGTTAGGAATTAGAAAGCATTGGTAGAATCGGGCGCCATACCAGGCCTTAAAGTGTTAAAGTCATATTTGCCCCGTGGCGGCTCGCAGAGGCGGGCGACCTATGAGCCGCTGTGAAAGCTGTGAAGCGTAAACACTGCAACAAAAAGAGAGCTTTGGGATGCTTATCTCACCGCATATCGTTAGTTCAAAAGTACCCATGGGGAAAAGTGTGGGTTCAACATCGAGACTCCTGCATAATAATAATAATCCATGTACTCCTGGTTTACACTTCAGTTGCGCGCCAGTGTCTACAAGCTAGAAATAGAAGATCTACAAGCTCACATTGTCAGCTTGTAGATCTGCTATTTCCGGTGTGCGTCATGATGCGCAAACCGAGTATAAATCGCCTATAAGACAAACAACGTACTGTAGGCATAATGGCGTGACACGGCATTAGTCACAAACACAGACACGGGTGACAAGTGGTGATTGGAAATGCTAAATGACAGCTCCCCCCAGCTGTGGTTACACACGCTCAGCGGACTCTGTGTGTGTGTGTGTGTGTGTGTGTGTGTGTGTGTGTGTGTGTGTGTGTGTGTGTGTGTGTGTGTGTGTGTGTGTGTGTGTGTGTGTGTGTGTGTGTGTGTGTGTGTGTGTGTGTGTGGGGCACCCCTAAGCTGGTGGAGAGGGCTGGGTGGAAGACATTGGTGCTGACAGTGCAGTTAGGACACCGCTGTGCCTACGTCTGCTAGCAAGTGTCCAAAACGGCACCCGGCGAGGCTGTGTGTGTATGTACACATCCTTACAGCTCAACTGTCAGGCTTAATCCATTAAGACCTGAAGATTCTACAAATGTCTACTAAATCCCAAGGATTGGGCCACAGACCCCCATCTCAAAATATTTTGTTCCTGGGGATCCCAGAAGCAAAGATTTGATTTGATTTTAAAAATATATATATTCAAAGATTTTCACGATTTTTCAAAAATAGCAGACCTACAAGTTCATAGCGTGGCACTCGGTGCCGCGCTATGAGCTTGCATATCTGCTATTTTTGAGGTCTTAATAGGTTAAGCCTGATTTATACTAAGTTGCGCGCCAGTGTCGTGCTCAGTAAATAGCAGATCTACAAGCTCGCAACGCGTCACAAATGTGACGCGTTGCGAGCTTGTATATCTGCCATTTACCACAGGCAACACCAATGTGCAACTAAGTCTAAATCAAGGCTTTAGCGGTTCCAATTCCAGCTCCAATTTTGCACCAAGCGTCTACCAAGTGATTCATTCCTCTGAACATGAAAGTGTTATTTGTTTTCTCACAATTCAATTCAGCCGCTTGTTAAGCCTCAGGACGATTAGCTTTTCTCATCGTAAAATCTAATTGGGATCCTAATAAACAATAAACAATAGAAGTCTTTCTATGAACGAGCATCCTTGCTTTTCTTCACTGGTTGCCTGTGAGTTTTAAGAACAGATTTTAAGATTTTACTGATCAACTTAAAAGCCTTTGATTTTTGCTGGTCCTGTATGACTGTAATAGCCTTAGATCCTCAGATAGAAAAACAGAAAAAATGTTTTATCTTGTTTTTGTAAAGCACTTTGTAACCTTCTTTCTAACGTTTATTATTATGTAACCTTCTTTCTAAAGTTTATTATTAGTATTATTATTATTACATTATTCACACTGACATAATCATAAAGCGAAGTGTTCTCAATCAGACAATAGACAGAGGTGCAATTATATCCCAGGGGTGTTGAGCAACACTCCAATGGAGACTCAGCTCAAAACATTTTCAGATGGGGGGGTCTGCGGCCAAATACAAATCATTGACAGTGACAGACTGTCCCAACACCTCACATCCAGTGGCCTTATCCTTCTCCAAACCGAGTTATTAGGATGGACACAAACTGGCCCCGGGCTGCAATGCTTTGACAACAACCTGACTGGGAACGAGGACAGCCAACAGACGGATGACATGGACTATCTAGTGAAGTCTGTCCCCAGGATCCAAGGACTGAAGGACAGTCAGACAGACAGACAGAGAGCTGCTGGCCTTGTTATTGTGTCACACTCCCATGAATGACAGGGAGGACATCTATAAGACGGACACCCACACCCACACCCACACATACACACACACAGAGGAGATAGCCAGACGTCACCTTTAGGTCATGAACCTAATTAATTTGATTCAGAAGTAGCACATGCAGGCAGGCAGGCGGGCAGATACAAGGAATAAAGCAGAATTAAATATCATGACTTAAAATGTTATTGAGGATGTTGAGGTATTATCACTCTAAACCTTATGTTGCTGCTACATGCAGCCAACCAGTTGAAGAAATCACAGATTGAGGCTTTAACCCTTTGCTTTTATGAAATGTCTGAGACCATTCATCATGTTTTATGGGAGATGCTTCTAAACAGGTATTCTATTGCTAGTTTGACTATTTCGAATAGTACATCTTAAAATAACTAATAACCGAAAATAGCTGATTTTAGCTATTTTCGGTGTGCAACATGCTTTCATAGAAGACATGCTGGCTTCTATGAAATCCAAATGACCGAAATCAGTCGTGGCGACTGAGAACTTTAATCCATGCAGATAGAAAGACAGACAGACAGACAGACAGACAGACACAAACACACAAACTGGAGAAAGGAGAGAGAAAAGTCAGTACTTGCTGTTGTATGTCTGAAAGGCTTTAATTGAATAACTAAAAGAAATGCCAGTCACGACAAGTCCAAGCTTCTGCCTGCCAATCCTATGGCAACCAAAACAATGCCAAACAATCCCAAAACAAACCCAACAACAACTTAACACAAGTCACTTCCTCGGCCACAGGTCATGTGAACAGGTTACACCATAAGAGTGATTTGCAGAGAAGCAATGTACTAAAACAACACAAAGCCAATGTATGAATGTATTTGGCAGCCAACCCCCATCTCCAAAATATTTTGTTCCAGGGACCCCAGAAGCAAAGATTTGAGTTAAAAATGTTCGCTTAAAAATATATATAGGCCTATATATTCAAAGAAAAAACCCAGATCTACAAGCTCATAGTGTGGCACGAAGTTACGCGTTATGAGCTTGTATATCTGGTATTTTTTAATAGCCAACTAATGTGCTATATATCTACAATCTAAAACGACACAGATGCTTTCCCGGTTTTAATGGGTTAAGCCTTATTTTTGGAAAATAGCTGAACGACAAGCTCACAACGTTGTGAGCTTATTGCTGTTTTCGCAATGTTTTAAAATGTTAGGCAAAACCATTATAGGCAAAAACTTTTAGCCTATAATGACATGTTGAAATAGTGGTTTAACGAGTAGCCCAATTTTCATTTCAGTTGCTTGTTTTATCTCACTTACAGTATATTGTGTCAGCATTTGGCTGCTCGTTAGCTTGCCTCGTTAACACAAAGGGGACACTCCTGGTCACACAAATTAACAGTCATAAAATTCTAAATGCCAGTGCTGTTGCATCGTTTATGGAGGACTAGTTCATATTACCTACAAGGACATCACAACAGGCAGTTGCTTGGAATAAGGTCTTGTAGTTTAAATTGCCCTCGTAAAAATAGGCTATTAACATAAAACTAATGCAATTGTGTTGCACTTTAAAACTGGGTTGGTCATAGCCCCATGTACTGTACAAGTTGCAGACCAAAGAAAGACACACCACGCACACACACACACACACAAAATGGGGTGTCACAATTCTCCAAATCCACGAGTCGGTTTGATTTACGATTTGAAGGTCACGATTCAATTGGATTCTCGATTACGTCACACTGACAAAACAAATTACTTCAATCCTGGTGGCTTTTTCAGATTAGGAAATTTAAGCTGTGGTAAAGTAGAAGAAGTAGAAGACCTTTATTCATCCTTTGAGAAATTTTGTTTCAGCTTCACCCAGCAGAGGGCTGATCAGAGGCACGAGCACTTACACGCACAAACACACACACAGCTGAGCTTGTATGCTGGGGGAGCTGTACACACACACACACACACACAACAGTAGAACCAGCCTCAGGTTTAGCCATCCTGTGTGAAGTGACGTGCAGACGGAGGTCCTTACTTGATGAAGTCGTTGTATTCCATCCAGAAGACGCCGTCGCTGCTGCCGTGGGCCATCAGCTCGTGCCGCAGGTGCTGAGGCCAGTCTGTCCACTCGTCTGACCAGCTGCCGTTCCACGAGAAACGACCCCATGGGTTACGTAACCGCAGCAACCTGGAAGACAGACAGACAGACAGGGAGATTGAGAGATGGGGAGGGCAGAGAGTGACATAGCTCAGTGTCAACTTCTTGCTCCTTGTTTTTTAGCCACACAATGATTTTACCTGCCTTTTACCCACAGTGTCAGACTAAACCCATTAAGACCCGAGATACGATTCTACAAATGTATTCTGAATACATTTAAACAGTTTCCTGAAAAACTAATGTTGCTATATCAGTGGTGCTCAAACTTTTTCATGTCAAGGACCCCCAAAATTATATGTATTTGGCCGCGGACCCCCGTCTCAAAATATTTAGTTCCAGGGACCCCCCAGAAGCAAAGATTTGAGTTACAAATGTTCGCTTAAAAATATATATTCAAAGATTTGCACACATTTTCACGATTTTTCAAAAATGGCAGATCTACAAGCTCATAGCGCGGCACTCGGTGCCGCGCTATGAGCTTGTAGATCTGCTATTTTTGAATAGCCAAAGAAATCTAAAATGACACAGATGCGTTCCCAGTATTAATGGGTTAAAGGACAACTAATGCTCATTATGAAATGATAAATTAAAAATATTAATTATTATTATTAATAATGTGTTATATTACCATTAAAATCTGAGAATTTGGGGACCACTTGCAGTATCCTCATGGCCCACAGGCTGAGAGTTTTGTGTCACACAACACAAACAGTCTGCAGAGTGTCACCTGAACGCTGTCTACCCTCAGACTCATTTCAGATCAAGTGTTGTGCTCCAATCTTCCCGTCAGATTTCTCCGACAGCGGTAAACTAATTAAAGTGGCGAGGCCGCGCGGCAGCCGTCGGAGCAAATTACGTCCGGGATTGATACAGCCACTCTCATGTTCCGCTCGCAGGTGGGCCAGAAGAAGAAGCAGCACCTATTGTGTGGACTCACAATGGGCGAGCGGATCAAAGCGGTCACGTTGAAAACCGGTTTGTACCAGGTCCCTGTCCCTGCTCCGCCCACTCTGTGCTTTAATCTTCCTGCCCCCCCCCCTCCCCCCCAACACACTTTCAACCTGTTCATCTTTTTTTGCAAGCGCTAGTTTCACAATCGGGAATGTGTCATTTTTATATTATTACGCTCTGAGGAAGGCTGTTATTTTATACACAGACACATAATCTGTGTCTGCGGGTAAATTGTCTCACCCGTCACAATACACAAGCCACATTTTAAGGACATACAGTATCAACAGGTCATTTTGTTATTATTTCCGTTCTTCGTCTCCATTATATAAACTTAAACACTCCCAAACATACCTGTGACCCATTTGTTTGCGTTATAAATATAATAGCAGATATACAAACTCACAACGCCGTTGTGAGCTTGTAGATCGGCTATTTTCACAATTTTTGCCTCTTATATTATTTGACATTTTCTTATATTGTATGACCAGTTTTTAGAGTATAGTTTGTTGATTACTCGTGATGCAGTAATGGTCTTATTTTCCTCTTTTGAGGTATTAAAAAGGTCTTAAAAGTCCTTAAATTGTCACTTCACTGTCATCTAGGGACCCGCCCCCTAAAATCACCCACAGGTTGAGAACCACTGCAGAATGCCTTTTATCCTGTGCTTCACAATTACAAAATATTTGAATTCGTACCTGTAGCCCTGCACGTCCCGCACGTCCAGGACGGAGTAGGCGTGGCGAGGCCGCAGCCCCATAGACTCGTACACCGCGTCATCCACCTTCATGTTCCCTCCACCGCACGAAGCTCCCATCAGGAACCTGAGCAACACAACCACACCGTTAGACACACCAGGACTCGATTAGACCACGAAAAGTCGTAATTTCGTCACTGTCGGGCAGAAAAACTCCAATCTCCATATTTTAACTTTTTGTGTTTTTTCAATGAAATAAAAAAATATGTTCATATTGTGGCAGCAATTTTTTTTAAGTAAAAAAAAAGTGCTCAGGAGCCGAGATACAGCCTTTTTCAGTAATAAGTTAAACAAGAAGTGAATGGAGCAGCAAATCTTCGGATCACGATATCTTGGGTTCTGAACATTCTTTTCGGCACTGAGGGCATTCAGAAAAAACTCAGGATTACTCGTTTTTGGCACTCGGAGAGTTAATGTCCTACTATCATGGGTTTACAACAGGTGGTCTGTGGACCACTGGTGGTCCATGAAGGTATTGCAGGTGGTCCCTGACTGTGCATTTAGTAGTGTAGGAAAGTGAAGATTTGCATTTATTTTTTATTTTCTTCCATGGAAACAGTCCAATAAATAACCTATGATGACGTGTCAATGTTGACAGTTACGGGAAGTCGGAGGTCTAGAAATTCCACAGAAAAGGGAGTCAGAATCTCAGGAAGTGTACCGGATTGCCTGGTTGAGTCATCATTATTAGGAAATGTGCCCATATAATAGCTGTCTGCTCACTCATACGTAAGATACAAATCAGTAGATCACTCAACCCATTCAATCCGGGAACGCATCTCGTCATTTTAGATTTATTTGGATATTCAAAAATAGCAGATCTACAAGCACATAGCGCGGCACAGAGGGCCGTGCTATGAGCTTGTAGATCTGCAATTTTTTTTAAATCGTGATACATTTTTAAATCTTTGAATATATATATTTTTAAAGCGAACATTTGTCAAATATTTTGTTCCAGGGACCACCAGAGCCCCCCTGGAACCCCCCCCTCCAAGGACCCCACTTTGAGAACCACTGTAAATGTTGATCTCACTTGTCAGAATGACATGTTGTGTCGCTGTGATGCGTTGTGAACTTGTAGATCGGATATTTTTCGCTTTGTGACAATTGTTGTGCTATTACAGTTAAGTATAAATCAGGCTTTAGTACCGAGTGTTACCAAAGCCAGGAAACCAAATCAGAATAGGGAATTACACGGTACCAAATTGATTAATACGGTACAATGCAGAATACATACATTCAGTAGAATAAGACATTAATACAGACAGTATGACTATGTCTATATGATTATAAGCAGTGTAATGTATTTTGTCATAAATCAATTTTGTATTAACATTTTCCATAAGGAAGGACAGAACAAAGGGAAGGAATTTAGAGCAATCTAGATGTTTAAGTACCGCATCTAATTCCTATATTTTAAATGGTAGATACAAATTGGACAGCATACAGCAGAGAGAGAGAGAGAGACACACAGATAGATAGACAGAAAGAGGATGACGGGCAGAAAAAAAAAACATGACCTAGATTCAATCCTCCAGCAGTGCAAGCACGTGTCATCTAACCATCCATCTTGTGCTCAACTTAAATTCTGTCATACTATGGTGTTGCTTGCCGAAAATAGCTGATCTACAAGCTCACAATGCGTTTGAATTCTAATTTCTCTTTAACCGGTTCGGCCGTGTATGGGTGGGATTTGTTTGTTTGTTTGTCATGTCTGATGTGTGTTTATAGTTGTCGAAATGACCTTTTTTCCCCTGTTAATATTGCCTGATGTGTTATTTCCTGTGAATGTAATAAAAATACCTTGGAAAGAAAAAAGCTCACAATGAGTCAAATAAATCGAGAGTTACACATGTAACTAAGGTTCTATGAATTCCTTCTGACCGCCAGAGGCAGTGTTTTCAACACCTGGATATCCATCGCACGATGGATATCCAGGTGTTGAAAACACTGCCTCTGGCGGTCAGAAGGAATTAAATAGAACAGGCTTAACGCCCCACAATTCACTATTTCCTTCAACAAAAACAGAAAAACTTCCAGCATCTGGGTTCTTTCAGAGCAGCATGCCGCCCGGGGATCGCGCGCACGCTCTCACCACCACCGTGACGCACGCGTTTCTCACCCTGCCTCCTTGGAGCTGAGCATCTTGGCCCAGATGAGGTCGTTGTCGATGGGCTCCTCGCGGGGGTTGGTGGAGCTGACCTGCAGCATCAGCGAGTCACAGGGCGCCCCCGTCAGCGTGGCCAGGCCCTCGATGGCGCGCCCCGCCTGCAGGGCAAAGTAGGAGCCGTGGAGCTTGGCCAGGGCCTTCTCGATCAGCGCCACCCACAGCTGCTTCCTCTGCGCCTGTGGGTGGGCGGTGGCACACAGGGGATATACTTTAGTCTTTAATCACACAGGTCACTTGGTACATCTGTAATGAAAATAAGTCCTCGAGCTAGAAGAAAAAAAGTACCAAAATCGTGGGCACTAGGTCTTGCACTAGGGCTCGCTGTTTTAAACGCATACATTTGGACCGGGATGTGAATGAAGCACGACCTAGACGGCTGCTGTGTTATTCAATAGGACGCGGTTTGAATGGGGATGTGAATAATTTGGACAGGAACATGTTCTCGATGCTGACCCAGTTGAGAATCGCTAATCTCTTTGTCGGCTCCTGGCACCTATTAGAGAAAAGCTATTGATTAAGCTGTCCCTCATTTGGAGTCTGAATGCAAGTTAAAGAGGGGCATGTGAGAATCATTGTGAATACACTCGATATGCTTCCATTCTTTACCCTGGACTTGTTCAATTTCATCTCTCTGGTTTCCCTTCCCCTCCCTCCTCTTGTCCATGCCTCCCCCCACCTCTCCTCCTCTCCAGTGTTGATTTTGACAGCAAATTTTGATTTAGTTTTAGTCTTTTGAATACAATTCCATTTAGTTTTAGTCATATTTTAGTCATCTGAAATGTCTTAGTTTTTGTCTAGTTTTAGTCCACTAAACATCATAAGATTATAGTCGACTAAATCTACAGTTGATTTAGTCTACTAAAATGTATTGTGGCGGCAGGTAATGGCTGATTTTACACTTGGTTGCATGCTGAAAATAGCTCACAACTTGTGAGCTTGTAGATCTGCTATTTTCAGAGTGCAACACCTGAGCGCAACCAAGCATAAAATGACTTGCCTTTTAGTTCTACTGGATCTCTTCTCCACTAGTCACTCCCTAACATTTTAGTCTAGCTTTTATTTGTTGACGAAATTGTCAATATATTCGTTCTTAGTTTTAGTCATCATAGCTTAGTTTTCAATTCGTTTTTATTTAGTTTTCGTCAATGAAAAAAGTGTTTTTGTCATATTTTTTGTCGACGAAATCAACACTGCTCTCCATGTCTCCTCCACACTGCGTCCCTCCCTCCGTCCCTCCGTCTGTCCGTCCGTCCTGACCTGGGAGAAGAGCAGGTAGCCGTAGTCGTCGCAGGGCAGCATGTCGTCCACCAGCACCGTGGTCCACGTGCCGTCTTTGCACAGCCTGACCTGGTAGGCCCCCTCCGGGCACATGGTCCGCGTGATCATCACCCTCTCCACCAGCTCTGGACGCTCCGCCAGCACCGCCAGAGCACTCAGGAACCTAGAGGAGAGGAGAGGACAGGAGAGGGAGAGGAGTAAGAGAGGAGAGGAGTAAGAGAGGAGAGAAAGGGACAGAGGAAAAGGAGGTTATGAGAGAGAGGAAAGGAGGGGTAGAGGAGGCGAGATAGGGGAAGTAAATGGAGGTTGAACAAGAGCCAGGGGAAGGGGTTGAAATGTCAGAGGGAGGGAGGGAAATGAGAGAAGAGAGAGTGAGCGAGAGACAGAGACATAAGTCGGCGAGGCAGCTAATGAGATGGTCAATCAGGGAGGACGAATTGACTTAACAATGGATAGGGATGGGCCGAGAGTGATCCGTTAGAATCAAAGAGACTGGGTCAGACAGAGATAGATTAACCCTTTAAGACCGGGAACGCATCTGTGTGTCATTTTCAGATTTCTTTGGCTATTCAAAGTAGTGCGTAGTGCCGCGCTATGAGCTTGTAGATCTGCTATTTTTGAAAAATTGTGCAAATCTTGGAATATGATATGCATTTTTAAAGCGAACATTTTTAACTCAAATCTTTGCTTCTGGGGGTCCCTGGAACAACAAAATTTGAGATGGGGGTCCACGGCCAAAAACATATCATTTTGGGGGTCCTTGACATGAAATACTTTGAGAACCGCTGATATAATAGCAACATACGTTTTTTTTCAAAGAAACTGTTAGGATTGAGAAGATATTTGTAGAATCCCCAGAAGCAAAAGAATTGGGCTAAAAATGTTCGCTTTAAAAATATATATATATTCAAAGATTTGCACAAATGTTCACAATTTTTCAAAAAGTTCTGCGCTATGAGCTTATATATCTGGTATTTTTGAATAGCCAAAGAAATCGTAAGTGACACAGATGCGTTCCCGGATTGAATGGGTTAACGGATGATGGATACAAAGCGACAGATACTGAACAATGGGGGCAGGTGGATTGGTGGGAAGGGATACACGTTGACAGAAATGGACTAGTTGCCAGACACATCGTGGGATTAAGCAGACAAAACAGACACAAGGGACGGGCGAGATGGACAGCTGAGCCGTCAACCTTGTCTATAAATTAGGAGTTTTTATCATGCAGTTGCAGAAGGTTCTTTAAAGCGGTTTATTCGAGATTTTTTCATTCAAGCGCTCATTTGCATAATTCTCTCCTTTATTGAAAATCATTCACGTTTGATGAGAGGAGCCACTGTGCCGTCTGGTTAGCGGCCTATTACGGTTAAATTATCCAGCAGCACACACACAGAGACCATGTTGCCATCCTTCATTAACTTGCTGGTGAAATTAGTCGCTCAAAATGCAGATTCATCACAAAAATGCAAGTTATTCAAGTGTCTGTGGAGCCAGGGAGTCTGTTGGCCTTAAAGGTTTAATGACATTCACTTTTACACCACATTCAAAGTCTTTGTCCTGGTCCTTCAAAAGTGTACAAAAAGTTTTAAGTGAAAATTCCATTCCAGTGATCCATGGCAGGTGTTTTTCTCTCACATTTCTAAAGCCTTTTCAACTGCAATGAAAAAAGAAATCTTTGCCTGCGGGTGTCGCTGGTGAGGGATTTTGCCTGTCAATCATCGCCTCTGCTCCGCCCCCCCCCAAAGGAAAGGATAGGGGAGGGGAGGGGCGAGGAGGAGAGTGGGCGGGATTAATCGACTGTGACCTCACTGTCGAAGGGCCAAACTCAGATTACTTTTCAGCCTAATTATTCAGAAAACCCCAGACCACAGAAAATCCACTGAATGTTCTAAGTTCAGGTTTTTTGGGTGTAATTGAGGTCATAAAACCCCAAATAAAACATTGAAAATAAAAAAAGTGAAAATGAATGTCATGATACCTTTAACAAAGACACCCTCTATTTTGTGACAATTTTACTGCTTCACACGACTATACTGTAGCTTGTTTGTACTTGTGGATAGAGAAACCGACGCCATGCATCAGGTTTCTTTTTTGCCGTTGACTCATTTACAGATTATATTCAAATGTATAAGACAATTACATTATACTGTATGAATTCTAAGACAATTATTTGACAAACAGCCAAAATGTCAGTTTCAGAACTTTCATCTTTACGATCATTGTTAAAAACAAAGACAGGTCTATTGCTTACTATTGCTTTTGGTGCCAACATTAAAACCGGTAAAGCATAAATGTGTCATTTGAGATTTTTGCGTTGGCTATTCAAAAATAGCGGATATACAAGCTCACAGCACGGCACGAATGAGCTTGTACATCTGCTATTTTTGAAAAATCTTGAAAGTGTGAGAACTACCGAATTAGAAGGCATTTGTAGAATCAGCCTCAGGTCCTAATGGGTTGACACTAATTCTCCACATGAAACATGTCTCAATTCATTCATTCTTTTCGCAGTGGAAGACCACTCCACTCTAGACACACAGAAACTCTGTCGTTCAGGGAGAGGGACTTTTTCTGTGTGTTTTATTAACAAGGTTCCATCTGCTCAAGTGGCAGCCGAGCGGGACTGATCAGCCCAATCGGCAGAGGCGATGAAAATCCAATTCCCTCAAAAAAAATCGAATCAAAGTCCAATTAGCCGAAGCGTAACGAGACACGGGATGAGAGGTCACATCCGCCGCCATGCCAAAACGACCAAGGTGATTGTCCGACAGCTGCTTTAATTGGACGGGAGGGAGCCAGTTGGACAGTGTGTGTGTGTGTGTTGTGTAAAAAAGAGAGAGAGAGACAGGGATGGGAATTTGGGTTACATGTACTGTACATCCTGTTGCTGGTGAGTGGCTTGGGCCCAAGGGAGTGCTATTTTTGATAAGCTGCAGTGTGTGTGTGTGTGTGTGTGTGTGTGTGTGTGGGTGTGTGTGTGTGTGTGTGTGTGTGCGCTGGTGAGTATATGCGCATAGCGGTGACGTGAACGTATGCGGTACTTGGCCTTGGCAAGTAACCATATTTTTGTTTGTGTGTTCACGTGGGTTTGTGTGTGTTGCGTGGATGACAGTCAGACACCCAAGGACACGCAGCGAACAAGGGCGTGGAGATAAAAACACGGCGTCCAGACCCACATTCCCATGAATAATCTCTGCGCTATGTGCACTATCTGTACATCTGCACGACTCTTCCCCCCCCCCCCCCTTCCCTCTTTTTTTTTCCTCCACGCTCGTTCTCCTCACTTCTTCACGGCGGTCGGGCTCGTTGACAAACAACCCTGCCCCCGGAGGGTGCCCAGTGTGTGCTTTGCATCGCACTGACCTTTCAAACAGAAAGGGAGGGGGGAGGGGTGACGAATCGTCTCTTTTCATGGCACGGATACCAATAATGTTCTGGGATGTTGAGGCTGATACCAGGCTAACATAGGTTACATAGATTACTGACACGAGGAGCCACACGTAACGCCACAGTAAATCAAGACAGAGAAAACAAATATGACCAGGTGCTCACCGGAGACGCTAAGTGGTTAAAAATAGTTAACCCTTTTGATCCGGGAACGCATCTCTGTCATTTTAGATTTCTCTAGCTATTCAAAAATAGCAGTTATACAAGCTCAAAGCGCGGCAATCATGAAGCCGCGCTATGAGCTTGTATATCTGCTATTTTTGAATAGCCAAAGAAATCTTAAAATGACACAAATGATGCCGGTCTTAACACATTGGGTGCCAGAGGTTTATTAAAATATTATACTTTGAGTGCCAGGACTTTTTAAACATTTTGAACCTTTTTCAAGTAGTCACAAAATATTTTCAGTGATCACCGTCCTCACGGTGATCCCCTCATTACACACATACAGGTCTCGTACAATCGGGGGGAAAACATTTAAAACATTCGGAAATCCATTCCATAGTTGCAGCCAGTTGAAAATAGTTAAATTAACATTGTAAAAAAAAAAAGTGCACAGGAGCCGAGATACAGGTTTTTGAAGTCATAAGTTAACCAGGAGGTGGATTGGAGTCTAAATCTTGTAGGAGTGATATTTCCTGTTGCTGTGAAGGGAAAAAAAAAACGTATATATACGGTTTTGGCACTCAACGTTAGTATGCGCAAAACCGTGTATATACGGTTTTGGCACCCAATGTGTTAAAGGGTTAAAGGATCAACACCATGAATTTAAAAAAAATATTTGATATTTAATATCATATGGTGTATGTCCCTCAAACCTTTTTCAAAAGGTTTGAGCCTAAATCATCACTCAGATATACTCATCCCAAGTCAATTGTCTCTGGCTTATACAGCACTTTCAGCTGCAATACCAAAATGTCCTCTTGGGCAGGGGGGGGCTACTGAGCAATTCTGTCTGGCCAGCATCAATGCAATGGCAATGCAAGTGATGTCACTTGCATTGCCATTCTGAAATGGCCTGTTCAGACACGCCCATTCTGAAAATCTCTGAAATGAGAATGAATGACTGAATGTTAAAAAAAAAAATTGGGGTACAAGAGACACTGGGGAGCCCAAAAAATACTAAAAACCAAAACAAAAATGAAATTCATGGTGTAGACCCTTTAAGGTATCAAAGGTGCTCCTGGATTAGACGGGATCAAACAGAGTATCCTTGTGCTCAGTGTAAAAAAGGAGGAAACAACCTTTATTGTTACGAGGCAAATGCCAACATGTTTCGACCGACAGAGGTCTTCATCAGGGTTAAAATGGATTTTAGTTTGAAACATTTGGTGTTTGCCTTATAACATCAAAGGCCTCCTTTTTACATTGAGTGCCCAGTAATCAAGACAGATTAGATTTTTTTTATGTGCATCGTCCCTTCTCTCATGCCACCCATATTGATATGAATAAATGGGTGATCTTAACCCATTAACACATTGAATGCCAAAAACGGTCCGGACCGTTTTTGAGGGTCCAAACGAGAAGTGCCGAAAACGGTCCGGACCGTTTTTGACCCAATTCTATTTTTATACATGTGGGCCACGTGGGGCGCTAAAACGAAACTTTGACATCACCCAAGCAGTTTCTGAGAAGAAGAGGCTGGATGTGGCTCCATGTCAAAAATCCTTCCGGTCGGCGTTTTCAATGTTATCTCCTTGATTAAAAGCTTAATATCTCCATTTCTTTTTAATGTGGTGGAAACGAGCCGTTTTCGATCGGCGATCACGCTGCAATGGAGGGTCGCGTTGGAAATATTATTGTTCCAGGCGTTAGTCGGGACCCTCCGCCGTCTCGCACGCACGCTTTGTTTACATGCATTTCCGCGTCGGGGCTTCTCACAGCACGAAATGTATAACGCAAGTGGATGGAAGAAATGCTGGCACTCAACGTATAATATTTTAATAAACCTCTGGCACCCAATGTGTTAATACCTGGAACGCATCTGTGTCACTTTAGATTTCTTTGGCTATTCAAAAATAGCAGATCTACAAGCTCATAGCGCGGCACCGAGTGCCGCGCTACGAGCTTGCAGATCTGCTATTTTTGAAAAATCGCGAAAAAATATTTTTTATATTTTTTTCAAAAAACTGTTAGGATTTAGATTTTTTTAAAAGAATCGCCTCAGGTCTTAATGGGTTAAACCAAATGTACAAAGCGAATGGCCTACTTTGTCTATCGTTCAGCAAAGGTAACACATATGAGCCATTTAGCAACACAGCTTAGTACATGAAATGGGTCAGCAATAAGTACAGCTGGTTTTTGGTGTTTTTCCCCCCGATACACTAGAATATACACGGCATAAAAAGGATGGCGCCTCACCAGCAGTTTCCCAGAAGGCCTTGCAGGATGTCAGAGGGCCGTGGCGTGCGGAAGACGGACCACTTGACGCCTCGCTCTTTGAAGTTGCTGCAGTTGATCTCGTGGGGGCGGAGCCACTTCTTGATGCGCTGCTGAACGCTGTCGCCTTCGGGAAAGCCGACGGAGCGAGGGCCCGGAGGGAAGCTGTCGTCCACGAAGTTTACCACATTCTAGGACAGAGAAACACACAAGCACCGGTTACGGGGAGAGAGACGGAGAGAGATGAAAAACACAGAGAGAGAGAAAGAGGGAGAGACACTGGCAGACAAGGGACAGTGGTGGAAAAAGTACTCAAATGTTTTACTTAAAGGCATACTAGGTAACGTTTTCAACAAAAATAAAGTTAAATTGTATATCTTTTGTGAGTGGCAAAAGTTTCACAACACCCACTCCATGAATTTCACCCCCGGAAGCCTTTTATTTATATATTTACTATTGAACGGTGAAGGGGGGGACTTTCCCGGGGAAATGACGTCATCTGGCCGGAAAACGGAGGCGGAAATGCACTGGTTTCCTGTTTGGCCAGGAACTACCGCAACGGTTTCCTGTTTGGCCAGGAACTAGCGCGCTAATAACAAAAAGGAACCTCACGCTGATTTTAAGAGAATGTAGGATTGGAAGATCGAAAAAGAACAGAAAAAGAAAGCACAGCTCATGGTAACTAATGCTCCACTGGCTAAGAGAAACGATCCGTAGATAGTATAAAACAATTAAAAGATCGCTTTTTGAAACGCTTCCGGTGAAAACGAATGGAATTCTGGGTAATCGAGGACTACGGAAATTGTATGCAGTGACGGTAGTGACCAGCAGAGGTTGCTAAAAATCGTTATTTGTGATTTTGCATTGTACAACTTTAAGTATCAATACTGCAATGTAGAAGTACTCTGTTACAAGTAAAAGTCCGGAAATCTAAATTTACTTAAATAAAAGTCCCAAAGTATTGGTATCAAAATGTACTTAAAGTACCAAAAGTAAAAGTACTAAAATGTTTGAAAATAGCCGATCTACAAGCTCACAACGCATCGCGATGCGACGCGTTGTGAGCTTGTAGATTGGCTATTTTCAAATAGCCTATGTATAAAATAGGGCTGAAGTGGTTAATGTATGTTTTATAATATCATAATTTATATCTGAAAAAGTACAATATTTGCTTCTGAGATGTAGTGGAGTAGAAGTAAAAGTATTTGTAATTGAAAATACTCAAGTCAAGTACAAACATTGTACCTCAAAATTGTACTTAAGTACAGTACTTAAGTAAATGTACTTCGCTACTTTACACCACTGACAAGGGAAGAGAGAGGGGATTTAGTTCAGCTTCGGGTGTTCCAAGGTGATCAGTCATCTGAACAGAAAAGACTGAACTGATTCAGAAAGAGAAAGTTCAGTCGATAATGGTCAAGGTGAACTCAATTCCAATTTAATCAGATTTAAAAAATGACCAATAAAGAGAAAATGAAAACAGATGAGCTAATCTATCTATCTTAACCCATTCAAACCGGGAACGCATCTGTGTAACCACTTTATCCATATTTTTATACTTTGGCTATTCAAAAATAGCAGATCTACTAGCTCATAGCGCGGCACCGAGTGCCGCACTATGAGCTTGTAGATCTGCTATTTTTGAAAAATCGTGAAAATGTGAATATGTGAATATATCTATTTTTAAACTCAAATTCAATGCTTCTGGGGGTCCCTGGAACCAAAGGGAGATGTGTGTGTGTGTGTGTGTGTGTGTGTGGGGGGGGGGGGGGTCCGTAGCCAAATACATATCATTTTGGGTGGTCCTTGACATGAAAAAGTTGAAACAATGTTTATTGATACTTATGTTTTTGGCCGCCGACCCCATCAACATGTGTCGTTCCAAGGACCCCAAGAAGCAAAGATTTGAGTTATAAATGTTGTTTCAAAAATAGACGTATTCAAAGATTTGCACAAAAGATCTACAAGCTCATGAGCTTGTATATCTGCTATTTTTTAATAGCCCAAAGTATAAAACAATGGTTTAAGTGGTTACACAGATGCGTTCCCGCTTTTAACGGGTTAAAATAAATTTCACCTCCCCCGGGAGACCAGAAAATACTCTCTGTCCCTTATCTTCAAACTGTCCCCAACAGAGAGGTGAGCTGAGCCGTTCACCATGGGGCTAATGCCTCGTTTATACTCTGTTGCCTTGTCACACACCGAAAACAGAATATCTACAAGCTCACAAGCGAGGTGTTGTGATTGGCTATTTTTGGGTGTGAGACAACGATGTGTGCGACCAAGTATATAAATCAGGCTCCATGCTCGTTTGAAGGACGCATTCTGCTTTGAGTTCTTGTTCATTACAAATACACACTCAATCACTTCGCCTCGCACGCGCGCCCTTTTTTACGTGACGTGTGATGCCAAGTTGTTGATCATTAATTCAGGGCCCTGCAGGCCACCATAGCAGCTCCACAGTGGTGGGGAGGAAGAACAAGGACGAACTGCTGGCTCCCAAATTTATTCATGTGGCGGGAGGAGAGTTTGTTCCCCGCCGTTAGTGCATTATCATGCACGCGCACAGCAGGAGTCCACGGGCAATGCGGGCATGCCAAAATGCTTCAGCCAACAACTGCATGTAAATGAGTCTCAAACAGATGAAACCCCATGTATACACGCGCACACACACACACACACACACACACACAGGACTGTATAACCGGCAAGAGAAGCCTTGAAATGCAGCCTCATTTGCTTACTATACACAGGAGCCGAGGCTACACGGAAAACACAGACAGACTAAAGAGTGCATTTAGCAGATCGAGACACCCAGCCGACACACTATCGGCCCATCTAAAACCCTGCTGTACAAACTCCAGAGGGCACGCGGCCACAGACACACGCAGAGTTTGGCCCCTATCCGGTTTCCCTGTTCACGGTGCCAGAGGCGTGAGACTGCAGGGCAGGACGCGCCGCAGTCGTTTCCTGAGGTGATGCAGAGGATGGGGGGATGGTGGAGTCACTGGAGTGGGCATCGACGGGTGGGGGGGGGTGCGGGAGGGACCACGCTGTCAGACGGGGATTATTTGTCACCATCATCCACCCCAATCCAATTCTGTAACCTTGGCGCGGTGCCTGTTAACAGCCAGAACTGCTTTGAAGTGCTACAGTCACCACTACATACAGCTCTAACTAACCCTAACCCACCACTTTATTTTAGCCCTTCACTAACCATTTTCATCACATTTTGCTCTTATGTTATACTCAGAGGGTGACATCCCCCACCCCCCACAATGGTCAATTCTCTGTTGATTGACCGTCTGGGCCTGTGTGCCATTGCAACTTGCTAAAAAGCACAGGATTGCATATAGGCTGCAGATTGTTTGGGGAAGGATGGGAATGACTTATGATTATGTGGAGCATGCCCCATGTCTTTCTCACACACACACCCACACACACCCACACCCACACCCACAGAGTTGTATATGCCTGAGGCTTGAACCACATCCCAATACCTGTATTATAATGTTATGTGCTCCTCTCCTTATCAGGAATGCCTAGCATGCAGTATGTACCGCATCAGTCATAATCATGTCTTCCATCTTACCCTGCAGTCAGGATAAGTTATGAGCTTACAAAAAGGTACATATTCTCTGCACGTGCTTTATAAACGGTGTCACCCTACCGTCTAATACGCAATTGTCACACTACCACGGGACACTGCCTTGGTGTCACTACCGTTCTCCGAGCTCGTGCTTGCTTGCAAATGGGTAATTCAACTGAATGACCAGGCAACACTTTTAACCCATTGAGACCGGGAACGCATCCGTGTCATTTTTTAGATGTCTTTGGCTATTCAAAAATAGCAGATATACACCGAGTGCCGCGCTATGAGCTTGTAGATCTGCTATTTTAGAAAAATCGTGAAAAATGTGTGCAAATCTTTGAATATATATGTTTTTTTAAAACGAACATTTGTAACTCAAATATTTACTTCTGGGGGCTCCCTGGAACAACATATTTTGAGATGGGGGTCCGCGGCCAAATACATATCATTTTGGGGGCCCTTGACACGAAAAGGTTTGAGAACCACTGATATTATAGCAACATAGGTTTTTTCAGAAAACTGTTAGGATTTAGAAGACATTTGTAGAATCCCCAGAAGCAAAGATTTGAGTTACAAATGTTCATTTAAAAAAATATATATATATTCAAAGATTTGCACAAAATGGCACAACATTTCCCCCAAAAATAGCAGATCTACAAGCTCATAGCGCGGCCCTCGGTGCCGCGCTATGAGCTTGTAGATCTGCTATTTTTTTATAGCCCAAAGAAATCTAAAAACGACACAGATTCTTTCCCGGTCTATATGGGTTAATAGAGGAGAGAATTCAGAGTCATCACGCGCGCACAATGTGTGTGTGTGTGTGTGTGTGTGTGTGTGTGTGTGTAAGTGCGCGTCCATGTGCATAAACCTGCACCTTGTTCTGGTCCAGCTGTTTCGATGGTGACTTATCTAGCTAGCATAAATGGCTCTCCTCATTGAGGGAACCTGATACTGCTGTGTCACTAATCCGCCACCTTGGGCCAATGCCCCGTGTGAAAAAAAAAACCTTGGCTGAATCCGCCCGGTTCAGTGCCAAGCTAACCAACGCTAATAAAACCCGCTGTGCCACAGCGAGCACAGTGCTGCGCAGGCCTTTTTTTCTATGAGTCCAGGATGCTAGTGCTAGCAAGTCCGCGCGACCTAGGCGACAAATTATTGATCTACGCTGTATTCTAAAAGTGGTGAGAGAGAACTATCGAGTCATACTCGACAGTGGCACACTTACTAAATTAAAAACACAAGCAAGCATTGCAGCACGGCGTGGCCATTTACAGTACTGAGAAATGCAGGTCACAGCATCGGTTGAAACTTTCCAAGCAACACAGCTGGAAAGATATAGTCTGTAATTACAAGTAACTAGGGCAAAATAAAAAAGAACTAAAAAAGTGACAATTAAGCTTTTCCTGCACAGCATGCCGTTGTCTCTCCCAGAGAGGGTTAACAGACGTAGTGGTTAAAAGCTATGCTGGCTTTAACAGCTGAGGAGTGATGCCAACAGGCCTTAACAGTGTTTGCTTGCTTGGCAGAAGGATGGTGGCAGTGAGTGAGTGGACACACTTGGGGCCACTGGCAGCAAACGGACACCTCTAACTCTTCAAAAAACAAGGGCCAAAGGTAAGCTGAGTGGAAAAAGACAAGCAGCGTTTAAACAAAACTATCAATACACACACACCATCTTCATTCTAGAAGACCTAAAGCAAATGTTATTTTACGCCGTGGCTCTGCAGGGGGCTAGGCAGCTAGTGTGTGTGTGTGTGTGTGTGTGTGTGTGTGTGTGTGTGTGTGTGTGTGTGTGTGTGTGTGTGTGTGTGTGTGTGTGTGTGTGTGTGTACGGAGCTAATCTCACAAACCGCTGGACCAATCAGCACATTTCTTTAATACATTTTGTAATATTCAATTTAGATAGAAGTTAATGGAGCTCGGATCTGGGTTGAAATCTTGCCCAAATTTAGAGTCACTAGAGGTTCGTTTTTTATATCGTTGCTGTAGGCCAGCCCAGAAACCTCCATATTTTTTGTTTTGTTTTTTCGTAAATGAATGCCCTACTTGATCATACTACGGTGTCACACAAAAGTATCAAAAGTAGCTGATCTACAAGATCGAAACGCAGCACGAAGCGACGCGGCTTGTTGATCTGCTACTTTTGCCATTTTTGGACATAATGTTTCTTCCGGACAGACGATATAGGATATGTCACAGATACGTCATAGATCAGGGGTCTTCAACAGGGGCTCCGTGACCCCTAGGGGGTCCTCAGAGTTACTACAGGGGGGCCACCAAATCTTTGTGTGATTTGATTTTTATGTTTTACATTAACCACTTGAACCCTAGCATCCTTATTCTGAGGAGAACTTTAACCAATTTTTTTGGGCAGAGGTTTGGTGTAGAGGGAAAAAAGAGCAGACCAAGTGAAAAAAAAAGAGTTAATCTGAATCACAATGTTATACAATATAGAGGGGGTCCCTACTTCATCTCTCTCTCAGCTAGGGGGTCCTTAGCCTGAAAACGTTAAAGACCCCTGTCATAGATGCTCTACGTCACAGGCTGGCCACATAAAAGTCCAAGATCCACAACTGGATCTGTGTGTGTGTGTGTGTGTGTGTCACAAAACGTGACCCTGGCATAACTTGGACAGCGTCCAACACTCAGTCTCAAACTTGCCGTGTGCAGAGCGGAACAGCAATTTGGATGGACCGACGGGAAAAAAAACACGCATATCTGTATCCGCCAGCACCACGGGTCTGAGAACGAGGCAGAAATTCTTTCAGAAAAAGCGTGTTCGGGAGATTGTATGCATCGGCTTCCCTGATTCGCTAACCCAAGCCGCTGGGTGCACTGATTGACGTGGCGTCACGTCACATTCATACCGCTAAGCCAGTATGAGTCCCTGATTGGCCAACCACCGACCCTTCGGCTTAACTGATTGGCCAAGCTTCACATAACATTCGTGCCGCATAGCGGTATAAATGGAATGACTTGCAACGTTCCCGACATGCATAGCTTCCAAATCAGCTTTGCCCTGACGTCGCTGAGGGGTCGTGCAAAATACGATCAGCAAATTCAGGTTTCGGTACCCCAGCATTGGGCCGGGTAATTTGCATTGGGTGAAATTGGCTCTCTCTCCATGTCCCTCTCTCACTCACCCTCACTCTCCCGCTCCCTATCTCTCTCTCTGCTCTTTTTGAAGAGTCATAAAAATGTGTGCAAATCTTTGAATATATATATATTTCTTACCCATTAAGACCTGAAGCCGATTCTACACATGTCTTCTATACCCAACAGTTTTCTAAAATGCGTACAGTATGTTGCTATATCAGTGGTTCTCAAACTTTTTCATAATTGTCAAGGACTCCCAAAATTATATGTATTTGGCCGTGGATCCCCCGTCTCAAAATATGTTGTTCCAGGGACCCCCCAGAAGCAAACGATTTGAGTTTAAAATGTTCACTTTAAAATATATATATATATTCAAAGATTTGCACACATTTACACGATTTTTCAAAAAATAGCAGATCGACAAGCTCGTAGCGCGGCACTCGGTGCCGCGCTACGAGCTTGTAGATCTGCTATTTTTGAATAGCCAAAGTGTAAAATAATGCTTTTTAGCTAAAAAAAAAAAATGACACAGATGGGTTTAAGCGAAATGGGTTTAAGCGAACATTTTTAACTCCATCTTTGCTTCTGGAGGTCATATCATTTTGGGAGGTCCTTGACATGAAAAAGGTTTGAGTAGATATACATAGGATATAATGTACATTTGAGGCTTTTTTTTATCACTGCTTCCAGGACTACTACAACAGGCCCTGTGCGCTGCCATCGGCTATCGCCTAACAAAGGCTAGACAAGAGATCCTTGAGTTGACCAAGAGGAAAGATGTAATCTAAACCTCCCACCACAGACAGTGTACTGTAGCAGCTCATGTTTTGCCTGTGGTGTGTGCTAACTGTCACAGTGCACACTGTGACAGTATATAGTTTGCGTCTCACCATCATTACACCCCTTGGTACTAACCGAGGGTCAGCGGTGGAAAGAGTACTCACGTTTCTTACTCGAGTAGAAGTATCAATACTGCAATGTAGAAATACTCTGTTACGAGTAAAAGTCCGGAATTCAACATTTACTTGAGTAAAAGTACGAAAGTATTGCTATCAAAATATACTTAAAAGTACAAAAGTAGAAAGTACTCATTATGCAGAATGTCCAATTTCACACGTTTTCAAATGTATACAAATCTCCTGAAAATAGCAGATCTACAAGCTCCCAGCTTGTAGATCGGCTATTTTCAAATTAACGTGGTTAATGTGTGTTTTGTAATAATAACCAAAATCTACAAAGTAACTTAAAGTTTTCAAATAATTGTAGTGGAGTGAAAGTACAATATTTGCCTCTGAGATGTAGTGGAGTAGAAGTAAAAGTACAGAAAATTGTCAATAAAATAAATATATAAATAAAAATACCTCAAAATTGTACTTAAGTACAGTACTTGAGTAAATGTACTTAAGTTACTTTACACCACTGCAGAGGGTATATGTTGGTGTGAGTCGAACGCTACTGTACTGAGGTCGTTGTGTTCTCACGTATTGTACCAACTGTACTCGTCCGCCGCCCTCAGTTTAAACAGAGCGTCCGCGTGTATAGCGTCGTCACTGATTACTTACACCGTAGGGATAGTGAATAATTGCTACTCCTCTCTGCACTCTAGCTCTGATGCTAAAAATAGACCGCCCCCATGTTCACCTTAGCATGCAAACACATGCCACACAGCTACATTGTGCACACACACACACGCGCACACACACACACACACACACACACACACAGAGAAACGGTTACAAAGGTAGGCGGTATAATGAATTGGAGTAGAATACCTCATCGAGATGCTTTGTAAGCTTGTAGATCGACATTTTCCAAGAGCCGAAGTATAAAATAGGGCTTAATTGGTTCATTTATGTTTTAGTAGTATTAGTAATCAAAGTAACTAGTAGCTACATCTGTCAAATAGTTGTAGTGGAGTAAAAGTACAACATTTACCCCTGAGATGTAGCGGAGTAGAAGTATAAAGTATTAAAAAAAGATTTTATACTCAAGCAAAGTAAAAGTAACAAAAAAATTATAATAAAGTAAAGTACTAGTAAATGTACTTAGATACTTTTTACTACTGCAAGACAGCCAATAGGAAAGAGAGAGAGCCCAGCAAAAAATATACAGTAGTTGTCAAATTAGGAGGCACGGCGAGTAGGGTGAGAATAAGATGAGAGATCTCTGGTAACCTTCTATGCTTCCGAGGCCAGTGTTGCCAGATTTTGCAAGAGAAAAAAGCAACCAGGCCTATGAAAATGAGCCCAAAAGAAGCGACTAGGCCACATGAGCACTTTAAACCTACATTTGAAAAAAGCCGATTTACAAGCTCCCAACACGTTGCGATGCGACACGTCGTGAGCTTGTGGATCTGCTATTTTCAAAAAAATCTTGAAAAAAAAAGTGAAACATTTTGAATATTTTTGGAAACATTTTAACGACACAAACAGATGGGGGGGGTCCGTGAACAAATACATAATTTGGGGGTCCTTGACATGAAAATGCTTGAGAACCACTGGTTTAAACAACATTAGGAAACAAGCCCAAATAAGCAACTACATTTTACAAACATGCCCAAAAACCCGCAAACCACCAATTACCAAATATTTACAAGCAACTTTACAGAAAAACAAGCCCAAAAGTCGCTTATAAGAAAGCAGACATGGCAACACCGCTACCGAGGCAGCTTTCCTCCCACGCTCTCGGTGGCGAGCCCACAACTCACAGGCAGCGCGGGCATTAATAATGCATCCCAGAGAGCGCCTCGTGCCATTATAAACACGGTATGAATTGCAGAGGCCGTGTAGAGATGTCAGTGCGGGCACGTATCAGCCGCTCCGACGATAGAAATCCTAGCCAGGTATCGGAAAATGTATTTGGTGACTTAACCACTTAGACCCCGGCATCCGTATCGCGGGGAAAGCTTTCGCAGGAAAATAGCAGGTCGACAAGCTCACAACGCGTCGCAGCACGGCGCGTTGTGAGCTTGTAGATCTGCTATTTTCAGCGAAAGCTTTCCCCACAATAATAGAAACGTGTGTGAACTTGCAGATCTGCTATTTTCAAACATTTTAGTGCTTTTACTTTTGGTACTTTAAAGGGGAATACCACTCATTTTCAACATTGAACTATGTCTTTAATACACCTTAGAGCTGTTGTGTGGAAATGAGAAAAAAGTCCCCCCTCCCCTTCTATGTTGCCTAGAACTAGGTAATTGATTGAGGTCATGTGATCAGTGACATAGGCAGGGTGTACTTTTGGCTCCGCCCCCTCAGCCAAAAGTACACCCTGCGTATGTCACTGATCACATGACCTCAATCAATTATACTTTTTTTTCTTATTTCCACAACTGTTCTAAGGTGTATTAAAGACATAGTTCAATGTTGAAAATGAGTGGTATTCCCCTTTAAGTACATTTTGTACTTTTACTCAAGTAAATGTTTTATTCCGGACTATTACTTGTAACGGCGTACTTCTACATTGCAGTATTGCTACTTTTACTTAAGCAAAGCATTTGAGTTCCTTTCCCACCACTGTGCAACATTTGCTATTTTTGATAAATCTTTTCAAGTGTGAGAACCACTGATTTAGAAGGCATTTATTTGTAAGAACATAACAGGGTTATCTAATGATTGTGACAGACCTACTGCAGCGGCAGTTACAGTATAGCATCACGTGTAAACACTTATGACAACCCCCGGGCGGCACAACAACATTATGTAGGCCAACGAATGGCCGCGCGGCGTTTGCTTGCTGCTACAAAGTGAACATGAAGCGCCGTGATGAAAAACACTAGAGCAGCAGACAGACAGCAGGCTCGCATCCACGTCCAACGGTTGCCAGGGGAAATGTCACGCAAGCCACTTAACCCATTAATACCTGGAACGCATCTGTGTCACTTTAGATGTCTTTGGCTATTCAAAAATAGCAGATATACAAGTTCATAGCGCGGCACCGAGTGCCGCGCTATGAACTTGTAGATCTGCTATTTTTGAAAAAAACGTGAAAAAAAAATGTTTCGATTTTTTTCCAAAAACTGTTAGGATTTAGATTTTTTTTAAAGAATCGCCTCAGGTCTTAAAGGGTTAAACAGCCGCGTGAGACTGGGCGATCACAACCAATCAAATCTCTTTCCAAGAGAGAGATGACCGTAGTGACCCCCCTAGAATTGCCGGGACGTTAAATGCCAGGTGCACTGGAGCAGGTGGAAAGCTGTCACTGTAGAAAAAATGTTCCCATTAGAAAAAGTGTCATTACAAAAAGGATAGTTTTTTTTTTTTTTTTTTGGCTCATTAAAAATGTGCAAATTATTCAACGGGTGGAAAACCATTAAATAACCCCAACCCCATTTGTTATGCTGATTGAAAATGTGCCATCTCTTGATGGGGGTCAAGATAAATTAGTTAGTGTATTTAGTGGAGTTTCGTGTTCATAATCTTTTAATAGTTGGGCAAAAAATATATAATTACACTTTGAAACGAAATCAGATTTGGGTCGGTTGCTTTTATCAGAGACAGATTATGCAGTGTGCACACTATTAAAATATATATTTTATTAGCATTCTAATAGGCTGTCTGATCTGGAAATGTTGACGCATGTCTGCAGGCTTCTACTGTGGATGCAGAAGTGGAGGCCTAGACGGATGCTAAGCCATCATCGGGCAAGGAAACAAACACAACCTCCCTAAAGAGTCTTTTCAGGGTGAATTTTGAGCCCGAATCTAATTGCATCTCATCAACTGATCCGGGACGTACAGCACCAAACAGAGTAGACAGTCCTTGAATGCAGGTCATTTCAGAATTTTGAGGAGCCGTGCAGTGGTGTAAAGTAACTAAGTACATTTACTCTAGTACTGTACTTAAGTACAATTTTGAGGTACTTTTACTTTACTGGAGTATTTCCAATTGGCTATACTTTTACTTCTACTCCACTACATTTCAGAGGCAAATATTGTACTTTTACTCCACTACAAGTATTCGACCATTTTAGTTACTAGTTACTTTGAAGATATAAATGATTACATTATGAAACGTACATTAACCACTTTAGACCTATTTGATACCTCGGCTATTTTCAAACATTTTTGTACTTTTACTTTTGGTACTTTAAGTACATTTCGATACCAATACTTTTGTACTTTTACTGAAGTAAATTTTGATACCAATACTTTTGTACTTTTACTCAAGTACATTCTTAATTCCCGACTATTACCTGTAACGGAGTACTTCTACATTGCAGTATTGATACTTTACAGAGTACAGTAGTCCTTGAATGCAGGTCATTTCAGAATTTTGAGGGGAGAGCGGGTTGCATGGCTGTGTATCTGCAGTACATTCAGGGAAAACACGTTCACCCTCTGGCCATTTAAAACGCAACTAATGAACTGAGTGCAAACAGAACCAACTGACAAAGCCTATTAGCATCTCTTGGCAGAGTGTGTGAAATGAAGGACACTGGGGGGACAGGGCAGAATGCCAGAGCCATAGAAGAAAAAACAAGCATAACCCATTAAGACCAGCTGAGGCCGATTCCAAAAATGTCTTCTAAATCCAGTTTTCTGAAATACTTATGTTGCTGTAATATCAGTGGTTCTCAAACTTTTTCATGCCAAGGACCCCCAGAACTATAAGTATTTGGCCAGTATACGGCCATTTTGTTAACGATTTTTCAAAAATAGCAGATCTACAAGCTCATAGCGCGGCATGAAGTGACGCGCTATGAGCTTGTAGATCTGCTATATTTGAATAGCCAAAGTATAAAATGATGGCTAACGTTTAAAATCTAAATGACCCAGATGCTTTCCCGGTTTTAATGGGATAAAGATGAGGGAGTTGTGCTCTGAAATCCAATGTGCACCCGGTGACACATTAAACAATGAAACATCCTCTGTGAGAAGTCGCTGGCTTTTGCACTCTGCTAAAAAATGGCAACGCACAAGTGAGCTTTTTTTTGTGCTCAGCTGCAAATGAACAATGGCAGTTGCTTGCAGAGGACTACTTTGCTTTCTATGCAATGCTTCAACTCACTCAACCTTTCAGAAACCGAGCAAATTTGTACACAAATCATGCCGTGCTGACAAAAGGTCTGATGAACAAAGAAATATTCAAGCTAAAAGTTAAAAGATCTCATAGGTTATTGCCGACGTTATTCATCATGACTCACTGCTGAAATTGGTTCATTGTAGATATTTAAATATCGATATGAAAAAAAACTAGAAATGATTCATATTAACAATAATAATAATAAATATAGCTGCTAGAAGCAATATGGGGGCCAAATAAACAATATGCAAAACGCAATACGCAACATTCACAATAAGCCATAGAAACATAATAGACTGAACTTGAGAGAAAGGAGACCTTGCAATTAATGAGCATTGGAAAAGTTGAGCAGAGTTCTGAGGGATTGTGGATATTAAAATGCATGTTATGTTGCTTATAATGGAAGACTCTTATTCAAAATTCAGGGCAAAAGTTTGCCAATGTCTCTGCTTCATCTACGCAACAGAAACAAATTGTAGTCTACTATTTAGGCTATAGCTTTTCATCACTATTCCTGACCAGACGGTTTAGCCGGAGCCCGGAATCGAACGGTGACCTTCTGTTTCCCAGGCGTCCTCTCTACCCATTCAGCTACAACAGCTCTGTGTAAATTTGCTGAAAAGCATAAACCTTCTGTCATGCGCCACGCCCCTGTTTCACTAGGACATACGTCACAATACGTATATATAAAAATAAAATTCAGAAAAAAGCTTGAGGTAATTTAGAAACTGTCATCGTCAGCAAAGCACAATCCGACTTCATTGTTTACATCACAGCTGAGCAGACGTGGAGTCAAGTGGAGTGTTGACTTCACAGCAAGTTGATAACTACTCTGTGAAGTGCATTGCTGGAATGTCAATAAACAATGGCCACAACTATTGTCAATAAACAATGGCCACAACTATTTTCAGTTTTAAATATACAGCAAGCCCTAACAATATAAACCCACATATCATCTTAACAACTGTTGTGTCTCGTGCTTATCACACTTTGTGTTAGCTGTAGATTCCTTTCTACAATGTAATGTGGACATACTATAATAACAATGCTGCTACTTATATATGATGATGTGTACAGGATGGTGGTGTTGCAGTCGAGTATACCAATGGTTCTCAAAATACAAAATGTCAAGGTTTACCCTCAACAGTATACAAATGGGTCCATTTGGTTCCATTTGTATACTGTAAGAGTTACAGACTTGTAAGGGTCAATTTAGACCCCCCTAAAGGAACCCAGACAGTCCCTGGATTCCACTTTGAGAACCACTGGAGTATACCACGCTCCGCGTCAATTCCGCCTTACCTCTCGGCAGAAGGTGACGATGTTCTCCCAGAGTTCCTTAGCCTCGCCCTCGTCGTTCCGCCGCCTGGCCTCCACGTGCATGCTCTCCCTCCTCTTCAGCGGCTTGACCACCTTGCGCAGGGTGAGGTACTGTTGTGGCGTGTGGCAAGCGGCACAGTTCTTGGCCTTGACGTCGTTGAGCAGCGTGCACGCCGGACAGCCCCACTGGCCCACCTTCTCCTGAAGGACGGCCAACGAGGAGGAGGCCGACGACGACACAACAGAGCAGCTGGTGGCGGAGGAGGAGGAGGAGGAGGAGGGAGAAGGGAAGATTCGGGCCTGTTTCCGTGCCTTGTGGCCCGAGGAGGAAGAAGACGACAACGACGAAGATGAGGTGCAAGAGCAGGGGTTGGGCCCCGGGGGGAGGCCGCAGTGTGGACAGCAGCGAGGAGGCAGGGCCACCTGCAGCTCCTGGAAGCCGTGCAGCTTGGAGGAGCCGCAGGCGGAGCACTTGCCGGCCCCCGTGGGGTTGCGCAACGTGCACTTGGAGCACGCCCAGGTGCTGAAGTCCGGGCTGGAGGGGCTCGCCGGGGTGAAGCGCACCGACTCGCAGCCCACCAGGTCGATGAGGTCGGTGCCTCCGCGCAACGAGCGGCAGCCCTCGCACTTGGACGCGCCGCCCGCGTTGGGCAAGGAGCAGCTCGGGCACTTCCAGGTGGGGGAGGCCGCCGAGGAGGAGGAGGCGGTGGTGGGGAGGTGCGTGGGGGGCGGCGGGTGGTGGTGGTGGTGCACGTCCTCCTCCTCCAGGATGCTGAGGCGCTTAGCGGGGTAGGAACCGGAAGGCTCCTGGGGCTGGGCGTGCTTGGGCTTGGGCGGCCGGAGCTGCGGACCGGGCTGCGGGGGCACGACGGCGGTGGCGGGGGAGGGGGAGGTGGGGCTGGTGGCGTTGGCGGCGACCGCGCTGGGCGGACGGCCGGGAGGAGGCACCTCTCTCCTGCTGCGTGGCACGGGGTTGTTCTGTAGGGAGGAGAAAGGAGTGAAGGGCGCGGACAGCGGCTGCGAGGGGAGGAGGGCGCTGCCGGGGGGCTCCTGGGGTTCACAGGACGAGGCCGGGGGCGAGTCGTCGGTCAGGTCTATAAGGATGGGCGTGCCGCCCCCCGACGTGTGCACGGGAAACCCCAACACGGGCGTGCGCACCTCAGGCACGACCAGAGACTCGGGGGGGATTTTAGGCAGCGACAGTTTCCTGGGCCCCCCGCACGCCGAGCAGGACAGGGCCACGGGCGTGTTGTGGAGCGTGCAGCGGGGGCACGCCCAGCCGGAGTGATGATGCCCCTCCAGGACCACCACCTCCCCGTTGCACTCCGACCGACGCAGCGCCTCCTCCTTGGGCGGCGGATGCTGCCCGCGGGGCTCCAGCAGCACGGCGGGGGCGCAGACGGGGGGCGCGGCGGCGGGGGGGTCCGGGACCAGGGGCGGCAGCAGCAGCAGGCCGTTGGTGGCAGTGGCGGCCGTGGTGGTGGTGGGCGGCGTGGGGGTGGCGGGCGAGGGTCCGAAGCCGCAGACCGAGCAGGCCCCGGAGCCCTGGGCGTTGTTGAGCGTGCAGCGGGGGCACGCCCAGCGCTGCTGCTCCTCGGTGCTGCTGAGCCGCAGGATCTGGTTGAGGTCGGGCTTCTGCCGCGGCGCCTCGCAGATGGAGCAGCGAGGCGCCGCCCCGCCGTTCAGGAAGGTGCAGCGACCGCACGACCAGTCGCTGCTTCGCACCGCCGCTGCCATGGAGCCAGGAGAATGGGAGTGGCTGGAAAACAGGCAAAATAAATAGTGTAAAGACAAATGTGTAAAATAGCAACTAATCGATATGTAAGCTATTTCAACTTTATTTCGACGATATTTATTTATTTTTTAACTTAAAAATAGCCGATCTACAAGCTCACAATGCAGAGCGAGGCTCACAGCGCGAGGCATTGTGAGCTTGTAGATCTGATATTTTTGGCTAAAGTTCTCCTCAGAATAGGGATGTTAGGCTTGAAGTGGTTAATGTAAAAAAAAAGAATTATATCACACAAAGATTTGGTGGCCCCCCTGTAGTAACTCTGAGGACCCCTAGGGGGTCACGGACGCGAACAGCCTTTTTGCATGTAGTTTAAGCGCAAGGGGGCGGGGCCGCGGGTGGCGGGTGGGGAGAGAGCCTGGCGACGCGAGCTATGTTAGTGCACTGAGTGGCAGTTGGGGCAAACGCAGTCCCCACAACATCATTTACGATTCTGTGCCTATCGGTACATAACTCGGACGGCGCTTAGTCGACTAGCAGACCATCGGCCGCTCGTCGCGGGCACTCGCGCCTGGGGGCGCTCGGGCACGACTCCTCGGCCTCAAGGTCTGCTGAGTCGGCGCGCCTCCGTCATGGTCCAAAACTATACTTTATCGGTGAAAAAAGTAGTCTGCGGTTGTTTGAAAAATCGTAAATGATGTTGTGGGGACTGCGTTTGCCCCAACTGCCACTCAGTGCACTAACATAGCTCGCGTCGCCAGGCTCTCTCCCCAACCACCACCCGCGGCCCCGCCCCCTTGCGCTTAAACTACATGCAAAAAGGCTGTTTGCGTCACGGACCCCCTGTTGAAGACCCCTGGTTTAGGCAATCCCTAATACATGCCTCTACATAAATTATTCACACAAAAGCAGCTAGGGTGGCTGTGTAATCACACAGGTCTGAATGTAGCCTAGACTCTATACTGCTGCCTGAAATCAAACACTGGGAGAGAAAACTAGAAGCGAGGGAAGGAAAGGTCAGAGAGACGGGGTCGGAGGAGGACAAAAACACTGAGAGAAAAGGATGAAGAAGTGAGAGCATGAATAAGTCGAGGCAGCAAAGGGTTCAGGGAGACAGGCACAGTGGAGGCACAGTGGAAGTGACGAAGAGAGTCAAAAGTTCTGAGTTGAGAAAGAGAGGTGACAGACAGTGAGAGAGAGACAGAACGAGTTAGAGACTAGCAAATGGGAACAGAAGAGAGAGAGAGAGAGAGAGAGAGAGAGAGAGAGAGAGAGAGAGAGAGAGAGAGAGAGAGAGAGAGAGAGAGAGAGAGAGAGAGAGAGAGAGAGAGAGAGAGAGAGAGAGAGAAAAAAAGAAAAAGAAAAAGAGGAAGAAAGAAAGAAGAGATGAAGAGGGAAGAGAGGAGATTAGCTAGTGTAGGGGAAAATCAAATCTCCCTCCTGGGGCCATGGAGGGCAGTAAATCCATACACAATGCTGGAGAGCGGAGAGGAGAGACAGCAGAGAGGAGAGACAGATGAGAGGAGAGACAGATGAGAGGAGAGACAGCGGAGAGGAGAGACAGCAGAGAGGAGAGACAGATGAGAGGAGAGACAGATGAGAGGAGAGACAGCAGAGAGGAGAGACAGCAGAGAGGAGAGACAGCGGAGAGGAGAGACAGCAGAGAGGAGAGACAGCGGAGAGGAGAGACAGCGGAGAGGAGAGACAGCAGAGAGGAGAGACAGCGGAGAGGAGAGACAGCAGAGAGGAGAGACAGCGGAGAGGAGAGAGAGCGGAGAGGAGAGACAGCGGAGAGGAGAGAGAGCGGAGAGGAGAGAGAGCGGAGAGGAGAGGGAAGACAGCAGAGAAGAGAGACAGATGAGAGGAGAGACAGATGAGAGGAGAGACAGCAGAGAGGAGAGACAGCAGAGAGGAGAGACAGCGGAGAGGAGAGACAGCAGAGAGGAGAGACAGCGGAGAGGAGAGAGAGCGGAGAGGAGAGGGAAGACAGCAGAGAAGAGAGACAGATGAGAGGAGAGACAGATGAGAGGAGAGACAGCAGAGAGGAGAGACAGCAGAGAGGAGAGACAGCGGAGAGGAGAGACAGCAGAGAGGAGAGACAGCGGAGAGGAGAGAGGAGCGGAGAGGAGAGGGAAGACAGCAGAGAAGAGAGACAGATGAGAGGAGAGACAGATGAGAGGAGAGACAGCAGAGAGGAGAGACAGCAGAGAGGAGAGGGCTACCACCTCAGAATACTGAATGAAGCCTTCTCAGTACTCTCCAAGTGACTGACACTTATTAGAATAGAAACACACACACACACACACACACACACACACACACACACACACACACACACACACACACACACACACATGTTAAAGAAGCTAGAGGGGGGCCAAGCAAAGGTTATGTCAATCCTGAACCACGATGGATTTTCAAATGAATGCTCATTGCTCAATGCCTAGCGGTCAATTCATCGCAGCACCACTTGTGAATTTCAATGACATATGGTTTCAACAGACACAGATTTGTTGTCCTAAATATCACGTGAAATGTCCTGCTTCCTTTTATTTATGTAGTTTTATTCAGATTGTGGATTGAGGAACAGAGAGTAGTGCTATATTAAACAATTATGGACCAACCCTGGATCTAGCTGGTAGTAGCTACACAATATAGGTTTTAGTTCCAGTTCATTCAATGTTTGTCGTCCTGGGATGGTCACTCTTCCAGAGTGTGCCTGTATCCGGGTGCAGAGTGCTTGAGCACAGTGTTGCCATGTCCGCTTATAATTTGTAAGCAACTTTGAGCTTATTTTTCTGTAAATATTGGTAGTTGCTGGTTGAGTTTTTTTGGGCTTGTTTCTTAAGTGTAGTTGCTTATTTGGGCTTGCTTCCTAAATGTTGTTTAAACCAGTGGTTTAAATTTTCATGTCAAGGACCCCCAAATTAATATTATATATTATATAAAGTAATTGTGCGCGTATCACCAACTGAAAACATTTTGTGCCAGGGACCCCCGTACCAGATTTGTGTTGTTAAAATGTTTCAAAATGTTCAAATAGCAGATGCATATAGGTATATTAGGTATAAGTGTTCATATGTAGTCGCTTCTTTTGGGCTCGTCTTCATAGACCTGGTTGCTTATTTCTCTCGCAAAATCTGGCAACACTGGTGCCCCGGGGGACAGGCGTGGGTGCCGTCTGAGCAATCCCATAAATGTCACTGTCAGTCAGCCGCTCATGTGTGAACGCTGACCCAAGGGGTAGGGGGGTTGGCGGTGGGGGAACCGGGAGAAGGCTAGTGGCAATGACTGAAGTGCTAAGAGCTAGCGTGCTGTGCAGTACCGGCCCCCGAGCGTGGCCCATGACAAGCATGACTACAGATCTCGCTCGTTTGGTCACATCTGTTGCTATTAATAATACAGTATTAGATCTCTCCGTTGGTGGTAATAGAGGAAAGGAAACATCTATTGTTCTTGAGGCTAGCAGGTCTTGGAAAAGGTTTTAATATGGTAGAACTGAAGAAATGTAGCCTGTTTTCCCCCCTTTTTGTTAATGAATGAACAAACAAACAAATTAATTAAACTAAGGATCGTTTGTTTTTCCTCCAAAAAGGCATTAACATACTGCCTAGTAACTGTGAGAGGTGCATTTCTGTAAAAAGAGCTTGTGAGCCAACACTGTATGATTTCATATTGTCGTTGGAGAGTACAGAGAGAGGTAGAGACAGACTGACAGCTCAGAGCCTGAGTCTTGCTCCTCTCCCCTGCAGCACTGTGCATCTTGGCCAGCTAATTGCCCTCAGTTCAACTCTATTAAACTCTTCCAGGTCAGAGCAGGCCTCCCAGAACCCAGGGGAGAACCAGAGCTTCTCTGCCTCTGGTCACACTCTCCCTCACCGCTGTTCTGCTGCATGGTCTGCACCCAGCATCACAGTTACAGTATAGAGCACCGAAGTCCTGACGTGACTCGTTCATCCCCAGGTTTGCGGAAGTAATTTCTCTATGGAGAATAACATTGGGTCATCTTAGAATCGTCTCATATAAGAATTGTGGTCCAAAAATAAACACCGCGTGTCGGCGTTATTGTCAGGGAGGGGGTTCTGTATCGTTTATGATAGTCAGTCACTTATATTTGATACAGTCTGTTTCTGGCGAAAATGTAACTAATTCGGCGGAAGTAACATTAGCGTTTTCTCACCGTCAGTTGATGCTTCATATCCATAAGAGTCAACACGCCGGGGTCATTTGTTTATTTTTGGAACACAGTTCTTATTTGACGCGATATTAAATACGTCTATGGGATTCAGAACGGGGGTGGAAAACTGCGAACCAGGTAGACAAACAAAGGATGTGTAAATGACGTCAGACTTCGGCGGTCTATAATATTACTGTAGGTGTACGGTAAACCCTATAGGCGGAAACTGGTATTGCAACATCTGTATTGATATCGGTCAGCACGACCATGGGAAATAGTAACTCTTGAGGTCTTCTCCCATGTCTGATTTCCAGATGAAATAGAACAGACAATCTGTTCTATTTCATCTGGAAATCAGACATGGGAGAAGACCTCAAGAGGCCGGCTGTTTGTAGAGTGGAGTCAGTACTGCTGTATGGGGCTGAGAGACAAGGACCCTCACAGCACAACAGGAAAGGGCCCTGGATGGAGTCTACACAAGAATGCTACGAATGGCACTAGGGGTCACATGGACGGACCGCATCAGAAATGTGGTCCTGTACGGGGACCTACCACGGGTCACAGACAAAGACAGAGAGAGAGAAGGATGAGGCTGGCAGGGCACTGCGTTAGGCACCCGGAACTAGTGGCAAGCAAACAGACACTATGGGAGCCAACCCAGGGCAAAGCCAGGAAAGGCGAGAAGCGCACCACCCACGTAGATGCACTGCGGTGCGACATCTTAGCTAACACTATAGAGCTCAAGACCCTGATGTTAGATAGGAGAGTGTGTGGAGGGCAGCGATTCAGGAGTCCCAAGTTGGTGTTGGCTAGATCGCACTCTCGCATCGCATCTATTTCACAATGAGCTTAGTATGGGTGACACAGCGCCCATAGTGAGCTCAGGAGGACCTCTACAGTTGGCAAGACTTCGGTCCTGGAGTATGCACATCCCATAGTGAGCTCACTGTGAAATAGATTAAATAAAACCATAGGTTACGTATGTAGCCCTTGTTCTATGAATCATTAGAAATAATGAGCTCACCAAAACACCCTGTGTCGCTTACTCCCAAATGAGGAAGGGTGTTTTTGTCAAATACATAATGGCTTAGCCAGGTGACCGAGTGCTGATATAGGAAGCGGTGACTTCATGAGGTCGGAGCATTGGTCACAAGTCTTATTCCAGCCAATTGACATTGCCAGGAGTTGTGAATGTTCTGTCCAGCGACAGTCGGCAAGGGGCGCTGTTTAACCCTTAGTGACCTCATTGCTCATGATTCATCTCATGAGTCTGTATTTGTGTGCACAGGTGTGTGTAGTGTATTTGTGTGTGTGTGTGTGTGTGTGTGTGTGTGTGTGTGTGTGTGTGTGTGTGTGTGTGTGTGTGTGTGTGTGTGTGTGTGTGTGTGTGTGTGTGTGTGTGTGTCTAATGCCTATACTGTAGTGTGTGTTTTTACTGTCCAAGTATATTTACACGCAGGCCCGTGTGTTTTCCTAGCCCCGAGGGCAGTGAGGAAAGGAGATAGTAGTCCCATTGCTTTGTGTCAAAAACCATTAGTTGGTTCTCACCGGCCCTGGCCAGCTCTCCAAGGTGAAAACCACAGTCCTGGGAGGACAACTCCCCCTTCAGTAACACTAACAAACCACTGCTTATTATGCTTACTCAGCCTATTGCCCCACAATGTTATCTGTTGGGTCCTGGGAGAGATACACACGGACATACGGACACACACACACACACACAGGCCCGGGTTAAATAATTTTACCCCTCTGTAACACTAACAAACTGCGGCTTAGCACTTACTCAGGCCACAATGTTATCTCTTGAGTCCTAAGAGTCACTGTGGTATATCAAGTCTCCACAGTGAAAAAAGATGATAAGAGGTACAGTATGAATTTAATAGCAGCTGCTGGATACGAACTGCATAAACAGGCTTTATACATTTTCTCTGGTGTGGAACAGAGACAGAGGGAGCGAATCTGTCCTCAGACAACCCATAGATGTCCTCAAGACTCATCCTAGATCCCCTGCACTGTTTACATTCACTGCACTTGAATAATGCACCCCTCCCCCCCCGCCCGCCACCACAAACAAGTGTAGTTGGCATATGCTCACGTTATGCTCCACAGGTTTGCAACTGCGCGGGTCGCACACACAAACAATGGCGACAGCAACGCTCAGACACCTCACGAGGGCTGACAGGGGTCCCTCGCCACTGCCGTTTGAATAGCTCTCGCTCCTTTCATCTCCAGGCGTGGGATCAAAGTCGGTACTGTAAGCCACAAGGACCCGTTGTCATGGCAATTGATTTGGTGACGTGACAGAGCAAAGGGATCGCAAAGCTCATTAAATGTCAGTAGTCTGTGGCAGCCGTCGGGGGAGCCTCCTATCGATTTGATCACATATTTTAATGGCCGTCCATTCAGGGGATGTAGAATAGAGTTCGAGTGGTTCATTGTGTTGCGAGCATTAAGGCTTATCAAAGTTAAGTATAGCGGTACATCATAAGTGGAATCCAGCCTGAGGTATGTGTTCAAGTGCAGGGATGGAATGTGCACGTCGCTTACGTGAGCTTCCATGCACATGCACTCTTACACAGATACACACACACAAAACATACGCAAGCACACATAATGCACATGTTTTGTCCTTGCCCCTGTGTTCATTGGAGCTGCTTTAAAAGTGCCCACTTCAGCTCCTCAGTGTCGCAGGACTGGGCAAGGAGCCAAGAACTTACAGTAGGGGTGGAGAGAGAGAGAGAGAGAGCGAGAGAGCGAGCGAGGGCCGATGATCACTTTCCATCTGAAAGCCCCTTCCTTTCCCCTCTCTGAGCTTCATCTGCCATGGTGTCTCTGTGACAGCCAGGTTGTCCATAACATACCTGCCCCTCACTTAAATTCACTTTAGAACGAGCACTGATGACCCCTGACCAATTTCTGGATGCTTCAGTGGGCTTAATAAGATCGTAGAGCACTTTGGCCAGCATATTAGAGGCACTGTGAGTGAGCCCTGCTGCCGCACTGAACACCACCCACCCAGGACTACAACCACCCAGGAGTGGTTGAAAATATTAGGTCTCGGCCGGACGGCTGGTGTAGCGGTCTAATGCAGCCTGACAGCGGGTTCGAATCCCGATCCCGACGACCTTTGCTGCATGTCACTCCCCATCTCTTGCTCCCCATTTCCTACTACTAATGTATACTATCAAATAAAGGCAAAAGAAAAGAAAAAAAAGAAAAAGAAAAATATGTAGGTGAAAGCCAAACGAAGCCTTGAGGTAAGAGGAACCTGGGAGAAACAAATAGAGCGTCTCTCTGTTGCACTGCCTTTAAATGCCACACTTTAGACAATAATCGCACCTCTGAAGAAGGTGTACGAGGAAGTTGAATCCCTATGTGTCTCATTTGTTTGTTTGTTTGTTCTGGTTGTTCTGAGAGCGTTAATCCCAGAAAGTGTCAAGTCATGTTGGAATTCACCACATAACACATCGAATGGATTTACTTGACTTTCCTTCCTATATCAGATTACAGCCTCTGCTGTTCACTCTGCTGGAGTAATATTGGCGGCACAGCGTTACGACACTCTCATCTTTCTACCCTCCCTCTCCTATTAATGTTGACAGCACTGTGTATGAAAGCAGAAATGCGTAAAGGTCAAGTTCCTGTCTATGGGTGGGGCGAGCCAGCCAAGTAGCTGTGTTGATGGAATGTGTGCCACCATTTTGGGCACGTTTGGGCACGCTCCGGAATGAGATCAAATGATCCGAGTAGCACCGACCAACCCTCCCCTCCTGGCTCGCCATGACACATGTGGCCTTTGTGCAGCGGTCGTTAATCCTTCCAAGTCGGCCATCCCCACCCATGGACCCCAGGACCCATTAAAATTGCATTATGAAACAAAATGTGAAGCAGCCTTTCCAAGGATGGCCACAGGACGATCCTGTGTGTGAATGGGTGAATGAAATGCACATTGTAAACTTAAGGCGCTATATAAATGCACCATTTATCATTTACCATTCATGATTAGGGATGGGGATCGTACATGTTTATAGATATCGAAAATAAAATGAGAAAAATATTAAAGAAACTGGTTTGTTTAGGTTTCATAGCATGTTGATGGTGTTGGTTGATGTCTGTACTGTCCATTAAGCTAAATAAAGGTACTGTCACTTTACGACTAAAATGAGAGGTCGCAGATTTGATGACGTCATGGATGATGTCATTGGTAGGCGACGCTGAATCAGATCTACAGATAAACGTGTTATATATCACGATACGTTAGCTTGAAGGATAGATCTGTTCTTTTTGGATGAGAGTATAAGGAGAATACTTTCTGTTGTGCAACACTGAGGCCGAGTTATAACTGAATTAAAAAACATAGACAAGGGACCATTTGCACACCAGTGATTTGAATAAATGACATGACTCATCTATCAACACATGACGTTGCTTCCCGGACCTGCTAGACCCAACAAGAGTCTCGATAAGCCCAGAACTTATTGATTCTGGGGTCTCAATAACTGCGGGTGCAGGTCCATAACAGAACCGGGTTTTGATCTCCATCCCTATTCATGATCCCAGTGCTGGAGAGAAATTATGACACTGGCATCCAATGGCATTCACTTCTAATTATCTCTTGCCATATTCACTGGTTCAGCTAATGTTTCCATTATCTTAATCTAATGGAATTAGATTAACATAATGAATAGCACCATATCTGCCATTTGTTATACCGTTACAAATATTTTGTTATTATTTTTGTTCTGTGGAAACAAAAAATGAACTGAAATTAAAAGCCAGGTTCAGTCTAGTTCGCTCTCATCTGAAAGTTGGGACTATCTGTAAAAAAGACAAAGACGCTGACACAAGGGAAAGAACATCAACAATAGTAAGGACAAAAGTGCCCTCCTACAAAGGCTCACATCCCTCATGAGACGTCTTGATGGCTGTTATAAATCAACGGCTGCTCTTTCACGAGACACAGATAAAGAAGGCAGCGATTCTCAATGTTTAATAATCGTTTGCACTGTCAGTCATTCTCAAATAAGTGCTGCATAAGGCTTCCATAACTATTAACCTTGTGAGATGGCAGTGCCAAAACTTCACTTCACCTCCAAAACTAGGGAAGCCTTTTTGGCATGCCACATATTACCTACGTTGTTTACATGTCTAGACTCTGGAACAATGCAAGTTGGAAATGCATGCCCCAGCCGGCTATGCAATACCCGTTGTACCCGTATGTCCGTGTCCCTTTTATGCCCATATATCGACTCGACACCAGGCACGACACGCGATGCGCGTGCAGAGTTTGAAGTCGGTCGGTCGGATGGTTCTCGACAAATGTGACCTACAGGCGCACGCACGCACAAACATTTTGAAAATGTGTGCATATCTTTGAATATATATATTTTTTAAAGCGATTTTTTTTTTACTTATATCTTTGATTCTGTGGGTTCCTGGCACAAAACATTTTCAGATGGGGGTCCGCGGCGAAATGTATATAAATTTAGGGGTCCTTGGCATGAAAAAGGTTGAAAACCTGTGCTGTATACCATAGGCTTTCACAAACCAAAACATAACCACCGGGCTAATTAACTGCTACCCTGCGAAGCTAAAAGGTTATCCGTTTGTCTGTCTGTATTGCTAAAAGTCTTTCCCCATCAGTATTTTTGGCCGGGGCTGGCTGCGGCGCTACCTGGCGTATCATTGGTGAGCACTGAGCAATTCCTGGACCTTGCTCTGGTTCAGTGGGGGGCAGCTCCTTGTTAATAATGCATCCGATCCATAGGCCATATAGGCGTCACCCTCAGATGACTACAACAGGCTCTGACAGCAAAGTGAAGAGGCTTCAGGTTTTTTTTTTAAAACAATCTTCAGGACTGCAATGAATAGGAAAAGATTGTAACACAAGAGCAGTGGTGGAAAAAGTACTCCTCTCCTGTGGTTTGTGTTCTCCCGAGAGAGAGGTGATACCCTCAGTGTTCCAACACCATGGCCCTTACAATACACTACCCTGCAGTGGTGGAAAAAGTACTCACATGTTTTACTTAAGTAGAAGTATCAATACTGCAATGCAGATGTTACAAGTAAAAGACGTGAGTAAGAGTACAAAAGTATTGGTATCAAAATGTACTTAAAGTACCAAAAGTAAAAGTACTAAAATGTTTGAAAATAGCAGATCTACAAGCTTGTAGATCGGCTATTTTCAAATAGCCTATGTATAAAATAAGGCTTAAAGGAGTAGTTCACCCAAAAAAATACTTATTTTCTATCAATTACACACCCCATGAAGCCTTGATTTCATGGATTTATTTTTGTTTTTGTGGCATTCCTAAGACAATAATTTGATGACTGTGTGTATTTCCGGTAGGAGACACAAATAATCTACTTTGTGTCTCCTACCGGATACATTAGCCGGTAGGAGACGGGAATCAAATTATTAGCTTAGGAATGCGACAAAAACAAAAAATAATCTATGGATTCAAGGCTTCATAGGGTGTGCAATTGATAGAAAATAAGTCATTTTTTGGGTGAACTCCTCCTTTAAGTGGTTAATGTATGTTTTATAATGTAATTATTTATATTCGCAAAGTAACTTGTAACTAAAGTTTTCAAATAATTGTAGTGGAGTAAAAGCACAATATCTGCCTCCGAGATGTAGTAGAGTAGAAGTTAAAGTATAGACAATTGGAAATACTCCAGCAAAGTAAAAGCACGTACTTAAGTACAGTACTTGAGTAAATGTACTTAGTTACTTTACACCACTGCACAACAGTGACCGAGTCTAACTAACTCACACAATGCAAAAGCAAAATATACTTATTGTCAGCTATAATGGGTGAGAAATCAAAAGCAGTATCAGTGGAGAAGAAGAGTTCCAACCACAGAGCTATACAGAGGAGACGCAGCTTCCAGCCATTCTGATCCGTCAGGAAGTGGCGCTGGCTTCAGTCCTGGCACCCGCTGGGGCCAGATTGGCCGCAGACAGACAGAGGTCCACAATCACTGCCAGAGTAGACTGAAGCTAACGGCATGGCAATTAGCCTGTGTTACCTCCGCTTATCTTAGCATCTCTAAAGGAGACACCCAGGGAGTAAGGTTGCAGCCACAGGTTGCAGCCACACGGGAGTGATGGGCACAACCAACCATCTGCCAGGGCGTCAACCAAGGGACTCCCAGGGGGCGGGGCATACTTGAAGAATCAGCTGTGCCTTTATCACAGTTCTCACACTTGTGACAATCATTGGCGGTCAGTCCGTTGAAGCAAGCAGAGTACCCTTTTCTCTCAATTTAGTCGTTATGCCAATCCCCCCCATGTGTTATAGCAGTGGTTTTCAACCCTTTTCGTATCAAGGTCCATTATTTATTCACCGGCATTTGATGAAATTTAGCCTCTCAGACCCAAAACTTTTTTGTTATCGTTGGATAAGATTTTGTCCACAATTCCATGATGTGGTACCATAGGAGAGAGATGACAGGCAAACGTTGATCAAAATAACAATTATTTAATTGAGTAATGCAGATGTTTAACAATAGTTTTAAAGATCTATAAGGGTCCAATTTGGTTACCAACTCTTCCATAACTTAGCTGGGGACCACCTGGAACCTCCTCAGGGACCTGGTGGTCCCTGCACCACTGGTTGAAGACCCCTGTTGTTATAGTCCCCGTCACTCGACTTATAGTCAACTACATCACCTGCCGCTTATTTTCAACTGACAGCAAGGAATTTCACCGGGGAGGGGGGTAACGCATGCAGAGGAAGACGCTATCCTTCCCAGTTCTGCTCCCTACGGAACAGGCAGTGAGTTGTGTTTTAGAGAAGAGGGGGCCAATATACAGAATATGATGGAAAGCCTGCACCGTTAAAAGATAGGCTATAAAGGTGTCTGAACACCAAAAACTGCATAGAGATGAGATCAGTGGTTTTGCGCATCCTCTTACTTTGATTATATTCATGAAAAAGAGAGCTACACATGCTTTGCCCAGCACTTTCAACTACCCCACACAACAAGTGGCCACAGTTTTAGTTATGAAAACAAAGTTCTGTTAACGGTTTCCTTGTAGAACGTTTCCGTGCTGTTCTGAGAATGACTAGGCAACATTTCACTTTAAAATATCATTTCCTACAATTGGGCAACATTCCTTTCCCGGCGGCATGTCTGTCAACAGAGATAAGTCAGCTTTGTAGGGCTGAGGGCAGTAGGTCTCTCCTAACTACCTTATAGGTAATAATGTTCTGAGTTCTGGCACTACACAACTCTGCCCCGACTGGTCTTCATTTAATTCTAGGGACGAAAGGGACATTTCTTTCTCTCCCTTGGATCTTTTCCTCTTATTTGAACAAGCTGTTATGTTCCCAGAAAAGTGTGTGTTGTGTGTGTGTGTGTGTGTGTGTGTGTGTGTGTGTGTGTGTGTGTGTGTGTGTGTGGTAAGGAAAAACAGGAGCAAATTTGTCTGGTTAATAACCACATGAACCCTAGGCGTCACTATTCTGGGACTAACATTTGGCTCTACAAGCTCACAATGACGCGTTGTGTGAGCTTGTAGATCGGCTATTTTTGCCCTAGATATGTAGAGCGAAAACAGGAGGGGAACCTAGTATAGAGCCCTGGGGTACTCTGGTCAACTAATTACTGTATATACAGTAGGGTGGTTAAACCAGCTTTCAACTGACTATACTCATCACCGGCTTAGAATTACAGTAGCCTATGCATAGCAAAGCACACTCCCAAGACAAGCTTTACACAAATGACTGGGCACCAGAGACTGCCATAGGCACTCCTTTTGAGAGTATGAGTCACTCCCTTCAGGTTACACATTCTGGCAACCATAGATGAATCCATTAAAGGGATAATTCACCCAAAAAATAACCAGCGGACCATAGGCAGCGGTTCCGGTAGGAGACACAAAGGAGACTCTTTGTGTCTCCTACCGGAACTGCTGCCGGTCATCAAATTATTGGCTTAAGAATGCGACAAAAATAAATTTGGGGTGAACTATCCCTTTAAGACCGGGAACGCATCTGTGTCATTTTAAGATTTCTTTGGCTATTAAAAAATAGCAGATATACAAGCTCATAGCACAGCACTCGTAGATCTGCTATTTTTTTAAATAGCTGCTCATCACTCGGCACTGTCAGTGGTGATGAATGAGTAATGAACGTCTGATTCAGATTCGAACAAGGAAGGTCGGGGCGGAATGTCTGTCAGTTATTCGAGTAGGTATGTGTAGAAAAATAAAATGACATGAGATTCACTTAAACCCTATATTCGATGACCACCAGGGTCCCCCAGGGGTCTGTACTTGGTCCCCTCCTTGTTTGCCTTCACACCAGATCTTTTCACCGAAAATAGCAGCCGATCTTTGTGAGCTTGTAGAGCTGCTATTTTCAGCGGATAGCGCGCGCTATGAGATTGTAGATCTGCTATTTAAAATAAATCTTGAAAATGATGTGCAAATCTTTGAATATATATATTTTTAAAGCAAACATTTGTAACTCAAATCTTTGCTTCTGTCCTGGGGGTTCCTGGAACAAAACATTTTGAGATGGGGGTCCGCGGCCAAATACATATCATTTTGGGGGTCCTTGACATGGAACAACAGTTGGAGCACCACTATTAGCAACATACCGTTAGGAGTCCGCAGACTCCCATATCAAAATGTTTTGTTCCAGGGACCCCCCAGAAGCAAAGACTTGAGTTACAAATGTTGGCTTTAAAAATGTATATATTCAATACATTTTCAAGATTTATTTTAAATAGCAGATCTACAATCTCATAGCGCGCGCTATCCGCTGAAAATAGCAGCTCTACAAGCTCACAAAGATCGGCTGCTATTTTCGGTGAAAAGATCTGGTGTGAAGGCAAACAAGGAGGGGACCAAGTACAGACCCCTGGGGGACCCTGGTGGTCCTTCGAATATAGGGTTTAAGTGAATCTCATGTCATTTTATTTTTCTACACATACCTACTCGAATAACTGACAGACATTCCGCCCCGACCTTCCTTGTTCGAATCTGAATCAGACGTTCATTACTCATTCATCACCACTGACAGTGCCGAGTGATGAGCAGCTACAGTATCTGAGGAGGCGAGGTGAGCGAGTTCCTCGTCCGTGACACGACGAGACTTGGTGACATGATACAGAGGGCTTTGGTGACAGTGAAGCTTTGGTCACGGGACACAAGGCTGCGAGATAAACCGCAGAGCGTTAAGGCGGAGTGCCTGAGAAACAGGACTTTTTTGTTTTTGTTTTAACCCCTTCAATCCGGGAACGCATCTGTGTCATTTTAGATTTTAACCACTTTAATCATTTTGGCTATTCAAAAATAGCAGATATACAAGCGGTGCTGCGCTATGAGCTTGTAGATCTGCTATTTTTGAAAAATCATGAAAATGTGTGCAAATCTTTGAATATATATATATTTTGAAGCGAACATTTGTAACTAAAATATTTGCTTCTAGGGGTCTCTGGAACTAAATATTTTGAGATGGGGGTCCACGGCCAAATACATATAATTTTAGGGGTCCTTCACATGACAAAGTTTGAGAACCACTGATATTATAGCAACATAAGTGTTTCAGAAAACAGTTAGGATTTAGAAGACATTTGTAGAATCGGCCTCAGGTCTTAATGGGTTAAAAGTATTTGATGATTTTTTGGGGGGGAGGAACAGAATAAGGCCACGATATGTAAACGAAGAGCAGATTTAAGACAGCACACGATGCAGCGCTGGTGGTGGCGGTAGTGCAGACTCCGTTCCTCAGAGAGCAAACCAGACAAAAAAGGTCTTCTTTTTCAACAAGTGTCCTTAGGCCAGGAAAAACCCACTAACACACATCACTGAAGCTATAGAGACTGAGAGCTTTTATTTAGATCTTTTCAACAGATATGCCTCTTGAAAGAATGGAACACAACAAGGGCTTTAGACCAACAGCTCTAAGCCAAATGTGATGCTGCAAAAACAATGGGCATGTTGTTCGAGGAGCACCATGTCATGTGTCAAGAGTGAGGCAATGCGTAAGGAATATTGTGGGCCTGTTCCTCCCTCTCTCATGAGGAAAGACGTCGCGATGTATCAAAGTTTATGTTTTCAATGGTCTTTTACCTTGTGGTTTGGATATCACAAGCCATGAAACATGATCAAAATAGATCACAGGCTAACAAACATACAGCTGGCAAGATAGGAGACGAGCGCCCATGCCGGGTGAGAGAGAAAAGATTGCTCCTGACCTCTGGCTGTACCCTGAGTTAATATTTCACGAGGCAGCGCTCATTTTTGACGGCTGAATCTGTCGGCGGTGAAGACAGCTTCAGACGCGTTAATCTTTAAACAGAGGAAACTGTCCGACTGGGTTTCAGCGCGCGGCGACGGTGCGGGACGAGGACATGGGCAAAGCAGGAAATCGGCAGGAAGCGGTTAACCCATTAAAACCGGGAAAGCATCTGTGTGTCATTTTTAGATTTCTTTGGCTATTCAAAAATAGCAGATCCGGTGCCGCGCTATGAGCTTGTAGATCTGCTATTTTTGAAAAATCATGAAAATGTGTGCAAATCTTTGAATATATATTTTTTTTCAAAGCGAACATTTGTAACTCACATCTTTGCTTCTGGGGATTCTACAAATGTCTTCTAAATCCTAACAGTTTTCTTTTTTGATGAAACTTATGTTGCTGTAATCAGTGGCCTGGTTCTCATACTTTTTCATCTCAAGGACCACTCAAAACGTATGTATGTATTAGGCCGCGGACCCCCATCTCAAAATGTTTTGTTCCAGGGACCACTAGAAGCAAACCTTTGAGTTACAAATGTTGGCTTTAAAAGAAATACAGTATTCAAAGATTTGCATTTTGCACACATTTTCAAGATTTTTCAAAAATAGCAGATCTACAAGCTCATAGCGCGGCACTCGGTGCCACGCTATGAGCTTGTATATCTGCTATTTTTGAATAGGCAAAGATTTTTTTTTTTACATAGACACGTTCCCGGTCTTAAAGGGTTAACTCGGTGTGGAGGAAGAGGAAGTGGAACATAATATGGTGGGTTCTGTGCGCTAATCTGATGTTCCCAACACCAAAAACCCTGCAGGGCTAGAGAGAGCTCTGCTGCTGACGTCGCACTGCCTTCATCCAGGGATGTTTGCTTCCGAAGAGCGGTTTATTTCCTGGTAACCGCCTTGCAAATTCAACAATTATCAGGCAGATCATTAAAAATCATGGGCCGTAAAATGTCCCTAGTAGCTCATTGGCTTCTGGCCAGTATCACTAAATATTGACTTGAATAACGAAGGAGCTGCAATAACATATTCTGTCAGAGGTGCAATTTGCCAGTTTAGGTTTCGCCCTTTGTGAAAGATAGCCACGGTTGGCATATGCGCTCCTATCTAGCGCCCGTGATGGAACTAGGGTACTAAACGTATGCTACGGATTTCCATGGCAACAAGAGCAAGGGGAGAGACTCTGGAATCAATATTCTTTGCCACATCGGCGCACTGTTGTTCCAAAGCAAAGCACAGTGTGAGGGGAAAGCGTGCGTGCTGAATCCATTCTGTTGGCTTGGCGGGATGTCCTGACGCCACCCTGTTCATCAGACAAGACTACGGTGAGGGAAGACGCGCTGAAATAATTCAGACATAAACACAGCCAGTGAGCAGCCCAGCCGAATCCAAGTGGACCGGTTTTAATCCAATTAGTGGGAGGAGAGCCAGTGGAACAGAGCCATGATAAACGCCACCATCCATCACGCTGGGAGAGTCAGAGACACTGGGAGGGGAGCAACTCTGGGGAAGAGAAGACGTGGAACTGTACAGTGTGGCTGAACACTCCCAAGGCCTTACACAGCCAAATACGCTATAAACCAATGGGGCTGACTGAGTTGAAAGAGGCTGCACCACCTAGTTCAGAAGTGAACATCTCAAGCGGGCTTTAATCTCTAATAATCCCTGCTCTCACTACCACACAACAATGAAAGACAGAGCAACGTTGATCATATTCATGTGTTACGCATCATATCTTACACAACCACAACTCCGGTGTATTTAGTACAAGTTCACTCATGTGGTGTAGTGGGCTGTTTACCTGAAAAGGAGTTAGTGGGTCACGCACACACGCACACAAGATGAAAGAAATGTTTAAAATTGCACAAAGATAGGGCTGTTAGTCCAGTCTCTAAGCTGATAGTAGTAAAGCAAAGAGAGAATGTAGTGTTCTACAAGACAGTATATCGAAGGCAAAATTCTGTACAAGAATGGGAGAGTTTAAGCTGGGCACACAGCACTCTGTTGTTTCTATATTTCATGCTCTGTTACGGCTCAGCAAGGCTTGCCTAACCTCGTTAGGCTCATGCAGAAGTGTGTGTGTGTGTGTGTGTGTGTGTGTGTGTGTGTGTGTGTGTGTGTGTGTGTGTGTGTGTGTTGAGAGAGAGAGAGAGAAAGAAAGAGAGGGAAATTGTGAAGGGTGGAAGAGAACATGTCCTGAACATGGCTGCACATGTGCTTCTTGGATGGGCTTTGTGTGTGTATGTAATGTATATGAATCAAACTGCTCCCAAAGCAGTGCTTGTATGTCTAAGTGTGTGTGTGTGTGTGTGTGTGTGTGTGTGTGTGTGTGTGTGTGTGTGTGTGTGTGTGTGTGTGTGTGTGTGTGTGTGTGTGTGTGTGTGTGTGTGTGTGTGTGTGTGTGTGTGTGTGTGTGTGTGTGTGTGTGTGTGTGTGTGTGTGTGTGTACGTGCTTATGTGTGTGTACACGCGCGTGTGTCTGTACATTTTACAAGCTCAGCTGACAGCCTGGAGTCTGATTGGTGATGGAGGCAGAGGCTTGTTGCTATGGGGATGCACACCATGAACACAGGAAGAAGGTCTCCAGACAAAATAACCGGTTTACTCTGTGATGTAAACCCACACTAAAAGGGGGACGTTACACATATATTTTGCTCCTACGTGGAGCAGCTAATGGTGAATGAATGCACACAGTAAGGTATAGTGCCTCTGCAGTAGCTGCCCTGTGAATTCTAAAACGACAATGGTCAGCTGAAGCTACGTATATGCCATACAAATAAACTTGCCGTGCCTATGGAAGGCACCGTGATGGCCTTGACTGTTAAATGGGGAGCAATTGCAAGGAAAACATTGACGACAGGCAGGCAGGAGTCAAGAAAGATGAAAGCCTTCCTGGAGACCAATGCTGAATAAATAATGACATCCATTGTGGGGAAATTTGATCGGGCCCTCTGAAAAATCAATAACTAACAACCGAACCATGATGCCCTGAGTGACTCAGCAATAGCTTCAATACACCAGAGTGGTCAATAGCAATTGCCTGTTCTTGTTCTGCAAGGCTCAAACAAGCATGAAGAAAGCTGGTAGAAACGAAAAGCAAACAAGTTTTCAAGAGGAACGTGGAGGATGTTATATTTTTTACAGTGGTCAAACACAAATTAAATCACTTTCAATTATCAAAGCTGATGGAAAGCCTGGTCATGTGAGCTCAGCTTCTTTCAGATCGTAAATACTGCTTTCACCATGTTGTCAATAATCAATGATTTTAGAAGGCAATGAGTTATAGCTAGGGGACAATTGATCACTGCAACATGGTTCTGGCTTGGAGACAGTCCAACACTGCTTTTAATACTGTCAATACAGATAAACTGAGTCTTTCAATAAGTGTGAATAACAAACCTCTCCTAGAAATTAGTTTGTCCCATTAGACTTCAATGAGGCCTCCACCATTGATGTGCAACACAACACTACCAGTACAACAATAGAACATTTGACTCTGGTGTAGCGATGATGAGCCTTGGCGCTTCATAACTACAACAACAGCACATCAGTTTGTATGAAGGACACAGCCATCTGCACGTTGGCAGCCATCTGTTGGCACACACTGCACCACCAGGTCAAACTCGCACCACCCTGTAGCGCTGTACACTCCGACAAAGTGCAACATGGCATGGAATCAGAGGTTGTTTTGAGAGCTCCTCTAAAGCATAGTGGCAAAAACATACTCTAATCGCCCTCGGGCTGGCTCTCGCCGGGTTCACAGGGTTCACAGAGATCAATCTATCGGTCCAGGCAATCAACTCAGGCCTGCGTGGAAATTTTGCATTTCAGCTGCGGGGGAGGTACCCAAGAGGGTACTTGGTATTTCAGATTGCAAATCCGGCTTAGCCATATTTTGGGTGCATAATAAAAACCAACATTAGAATACAGGCTCCGATTAGATCCCCTTTGGTGAGGCAGTGAATTTGTTTCATCAGTTACAGAAAGGTTATTGAATTATCCCACAGTAATCTTTTTTCCATTTCATTACAACTGAAAAGGGGAAATATTAGACGACAGTAGTATGTGAGACAGACAGTAGTAAAGTGTCACACGCGAACAACTCCTGTGAACGGTCTCGGATTACTGCACAGAGCACACACTGCTGAGTGACCGGGAGGCAAAGACAATACCCATCACAACAAGAACATCCTTAAAATAAAGATGTCTTGTCATTTGTACGCCGTGGCTGCAAGCAACGGTATCCCTCATGTAATACAACCCGGCCCGGCACATCTCATTTCTCCCTCTGCTGCTCATCCACTGGCCATGCCAGGCCAATCCCTCCCTGTGCCTCGGGTGCACTCAACTGGGAGATCTATTAGTTTAAGCGATGGTTACTGGCCAATAGAATGCACTCCAAATACAGCACTTTGTCCTCTGCCTGGCCCAAACTGCAATTCCACTTAAAAAAAAGGGATCCAGTTCAAGCAGCGAGGAGGGGACTGTTTTAAGAATAAGTTTACAAGCTATTTTTGCATCAGTTGATGGAATTTGGACATGCATTGAAGTCCCTAAAAAGCTATGGATCATACCAATGGTCATTGTCTGTGACAACCATCACCAATCATACATAAGAATTGTTACATCCTAGAGCAGTTGGCTTCAGTCCAAGATGTCAGTGCACCTGTAAACCCACCAACTGCTTTGCATGCACATGTTCTGGCGTCGAAAACATGTCATGCCACTCCTGCAGGATACTCCTGCAGGATACCCCTGGTTCTTACCTGCGCTCTCGGTGAGGCAGTGGGTGCTGCTGCTGGCGTGTGATGAATGTGGTACCCCACACGGGACTGCTGTGACTATTCCTGAGCCAGCCCATGGGAGGGGAGGACGGGTAGGGGGTGCTGCGGAAGCCATGGTCCGACTCAGTCTCCGCCGTGAGAGACGAGGCGGAGCTCCCCATCGCCCTCAGTGAGAGGCAACGACTATCTGCCCTGCAGTCTGCTGGAGGGGGGGCCGGGGGGCGGTTGTGGTGGTACGAGGGGGAAAGGGGGTGGGTCAATTTGTCACAAAAACGGACAAAGCATAGGTCCTCAAGGGAGGTAAGATGTCACATATGTAACTGTTTTCAATGCTGTTCATAGTCAGTGTAAGTCTTCTGCAAACTTCAAAAGGGATTACTTTCCTCTTGCAAAACAGGGTCAGTGATGCTTGAATAAAAAAAAAGAAACAAATGTAATTAAAAATGACTATGAGACAATCAAAACGCAGAGCTATTAAAAAAAGAGACATGTAGCTCTCAGACTGCTAAAACTGCAGATCATAGTGGATTTCCCACAGTGTGTGGAGGCAGGAAGAAGTAGTCAATCCAAACTGTAATTGGATGCCCCGAGCGCTGATTCCAAGTCAGCAGCCAGTCTCAGAGAGGAGGGAAAAAAACAAAAAAACACTCCTCTCTCTGTGGTGGGTTACAATTCTCTTCCTTATAGACGTCAAGGCTTCTGTGTTAACAGCCGGTCCATACTGTGAATGACTCTCACAATTCCTCCTGCATTGCCTCCAACAGTTCTCTCCTAGTCTAGTCTCATGCCTGGTCATTACTTGATGCACGCACGCTCAGGAGCTCAGTCAGAGCAGAAAGACAGTCATGTGTACTTGGGTTCACAGCCTATCGACATCTCTGTAACTAAACGGCACCTCTCTGGCAAGCTTGTTGTCTAAAAATTACAAAATGCCTCTTAATATGAACTGTGAAACATGCCATTTGTTGCTTATGTCTATAGAATCCCCATATGCAGAACATCACATCAGATTTGATCTGGGGACAACATTCAGAACTCAAGTAAAAAGAGGGATTAATAGGAACAAATTAGAGTAGCGTGTAGTTTAGTAGAAATCGAATGCATTGCAGTTCTGGACATTGTTGGCACTCTGCAAGTACACCAATATCCAAGGCTCATCTTTCACATATTCCGCCTGACTTGCAGCTGCTGAGGATTACCGAAACATCTCGACTGGCAACACCCAAATGCATTTCTCACTGGACAAATCTTCATAAAACAGAGATTACACTACGATCGCCCTTTTGCAGTTTCACCACATGAGGTAGCCTAATATTAATAGGATTTCCACTTTAACAATTAACAAAGACATGAACTTTGGAATGGACATTGGCTACAAAAAAAGTCCCTTCAAAGCAGCAGCTCTCAGTCTGAGCTACAGCAGCGGGCCTCTGCAATGGAAATGTTTGCCGATCAACAAGAACTTAAATTCCGGACGAGATGCGACTTTCCCGAGAGGAGAGAGCACTGTGTTGTATATAGGCTGTGATGCTCTGCCAGCGCAAAACACGGGCATTTGATCCCAGTTTCCACGGTTTTGACAGAGACTTCGCGTGTCTGTCTGTGATCCTGTAGATGAGGCCAGCAGCAGCCAGTCTAGTTGGTCGGCGTGCACAGAGTGACGTGCGCGCGCCAGCCTGTCACACTGTAACAAGTCTGTACAAGATGAACAGCTGAGCATGGAGGAGGGTGCGCGGCCGGGGCAGAGGATCTGCGTTAAAAAAAAAAGGCGTAAAGTGGAGCTTTATATCATCGTTCACATGCGGTTTGTTTTGGATGCAGTGGGGTGGCCTCTCTGTGTAAACCACACGCCACAGCTTTCTGACAGGAATATTGAGTCACTTTCCGCATGAACGATATTCGAATAACGTTTAATTATGGCAATTAAAATAAAAGGATAACACCCCAGGTACAAACGCTACAGCCCTACACACTTTCCAATATAGCCTATGTGATGTTATAGGACAAAATAGCTAACAAATGGTAACGCAAGCTTGTGTGATGCTGCTGCTGCTGGGCTTTCAAATGACTGTCAGTGCGGCTAAGCGTTGCTCGATGATGATGATGATGATGATGGTATGAATCTGTGTTCCCCGTTGCACGGGCGCGCACGAAGAGCCAGGAAAACGTGAAAATACCGCGTCCCGTCCACAGAGTGCTCTCACGGTCGTATAAATTCCACCGTGTGTTCGGCCATGGGGTCCATTGATCCAGCCCTGTGCTCATCTCATATCAATCCAGTGTTCTTCTGATGATCATCTCGTTGAGTTGTGTTAGGACACACACACACAGACACAACCCGCTCCAGTCCCGGCGTCGCTTTGCAAAGAAATGTGTGCATTATCATACTGCAGCGCTGCTCCGCCCCCCCCCAGGCTCCTTACATCGTTCAATGTAGGGGCTGTTATTGATCCTTTAAATACTCTGTTTTACTGCGGGTTTTAATTAAAACATCTGTGTGATATGCTAAGTGCAGTCAGTGGACGAGGATGCAATCTCTTCCTAACAGCGGATTACGGAGTGTCAGCAAGCAGCGCGCAGGCGCAGTGGCGTGTCGAACAGAAAAAAGGCTAAGAGGGCTGTGTTCAAGAGATCAAAATAAGCCCCAACCCTCAGAGGTCTTATTCAATGAGGTGTATGGGAGCCTATCACAGATCGATCTAATAGTATTTGAAAATCAAGTACAGCATAGCAAAAAGCAGCATTGGAGAAGACTAACACAAAAAAACGTCATTATACTACACTGTGACTGTGACACAGCTTCTGCTAACCCCAATCTGTCAACATCAACTTAATCTGTCTGTTATTACAAGCTAATACAACCTATGTGCCTGTGCCAGTGGATGCAGGGAAGGGTTAAATAGGAGGCAGTGGATGACTGTATGTAACGCTCATCATTGCTCAACTGTCCCTTCACATTACTGAGATAAGCCCTCAACTTCCCCTCTCCTGTCTCGCTTCCTCCATCACGTTCCTTCTCTTCCCCTCCTTTATCACTTCGTTGACCCCATTCCCCCAACCACACATTCCGCTTTGCCTAATTTGCACAGATCACCGACAAAAACAATGTATACTGTATATTCAGGACTAAACCTATAAGGACTCATTATTACTGCTTTTTTGTCCAAACAGAATACAGGGGAGGGGGTAACCATTAGCCACAAATTAGCTATGGAGCCACACTACTACCGCAAAACAAGCTAGACTGGCTGTGTGGGAGTGCTGTAGTGTAGGCCTGTGCTTGCCTGAACTGTCTGCAGATGTTTAGTCAGGCTCACAGGGAGCTATAGGCACATGCAAATCTATCCGTAACCTTTTCCTGTTGCATCAGTGGCAGCGAGTCTCTCAAAACTGGTTTGACTACGAGTTCATTATGTCAATACTAGTTCATTGACATAGTGAAATCATGGCGTCTGCAACCTCCCATGGGTGTTGGATCGAAACTTATTCTAATGTCAAATACCACGGCAGGGAATCAGAGCTGTAACATTATATGCCATGTGTCACGCAACAGGACCAATCATATGACTTGAGATCATGTATATACAATGTGATCCAGGCAGTGTCTGACCTACTGTATAACTAGGCCTGGCAAATAACAGCATGAGATGTCAATGGTTCATTTTCTATTACATCAGTCCAATGTCCATGTAATGAGATTAGTGATTATTAGCTCATTTCCTAATAAGTCTAGAAGTTTAACACGATTGTCTGTGTCAAAGTGCGACCATAAGTCACAAATGACTACGATTCAATGCATACTAAAAGCAGCCTGTAATCAGAGAGAGAGAGAGAGAGAGAGAGAGAGAGAGTAGTCATGGGACAGATATTAACCAGCTGGCAAAGCCTGGCAGGCAACATAAGTGTATGTAATCAGAAAAATCCTACAACTCGTAGGCCAATCACAACTAGAGGACTGTAACCCTTTGTTACATTTGCACCTGTTCCTGTTAAGACCACCTGTCCCCCAGCAAGTCCTCACCCGGAGAGATGTGCCAGCTGCCTCAGTCAGGGAAAAGGAGAAGGAGCGTGAGAGAAAGGGAAAGAGATGGGAAAGGGGGTAGAGAGAGAGAGGGAGAGAGATGGATCTTACATTTCCATCCACCAAGTGGAGAGTACACAGAAAAATCCTCAGTGTCAATTTAACCCTTTACACACTCTCAATGAATGTACACTGTACCGTAAAGTGAGAGGATATGAGCTGATTTCATGGTGCATTTGACAGTTGTTCTGTAGACTCACTTTCACATATCTGATTACAAGCCCACCAAACCGCCCCACCCCAAGTAAGTAAGCTGCGTGTAGAATAAAAACAAACACCCTGCAAGTTCAAGTTCACACTCAGCCAGTCTGCAGATAATGCAGCTGCCAGCTACATTCACATTTCATGCAATTTATACTGTGTTATTGTTAGCCTTCCTGAAGGGGAGGAGCAGGATTATGGGTCGGTGGTGGATGACTTTGTGGCTTGGGTGGGATGAGTCTACTCTCCATCTAATTGGGTCAAAAATTAAAGACTGATTTCAGAAAGTCACAATCAAGCTAGACTCACAAGTCTAAACTTGAGACTAAGGACAATCTCCCAGCTTTTTCTGGCACGCAACTAAGCATAAATCAGGCTTAAATAAAAAATGTGCCTTCATCGCAAGGGCTATTGATATATGTCTTGCTACTGTTTTATTGAACATCAACTGTATCTCTTCTCTTAATGCCAGACCGCACCAATGCAACTAGTCGCAACTCCTTGCACCAAGGCTTAAATAAAAAATGTGCCTTCATCGCAAGGGCTATCGATATATATATATATATATATATATATATATATATATATATATATATATATATATATATATATATATATATATATGTGTGTGTGTCTTGTCTTGACGACATGTCTTGCTACTGTTTTATTCTTGAACATCAGCTGTATCTCTTCTTTTAAGGCCAGTCCACACCAATGCAACTCCTTGCAACTGCCATTGGGGATAATGGTTGAAAGTGCATGTTGCAAGGAGTTGCATTGGTGTGGACTGGCCTTAAAGCTACCTGTTTGCCCCGTGATGCTAGTGTGCTATGATGACACCTGAATTTCCCCCACAGCAGGCGGTCTACCGGTATCTACTTGGTATAACGTCTTCCATTTCAGTAATATACATTTAAATATAGTTCTGTGATTTACTGTGTTGATGTTGAAACCTGGCTGCAAAAGATAATAAAGAAAGATAACCTTGAACCTACTCTATTTCATTCTAAGCAGTGAGTCCATAATAATAACATAATAGACTGTCCTTCCTGCCCCTGCTAAACATCTAAGCTGTTTGTAGATACAAATCAATTTGTACAAAAGATGCAACAAAGTTTCTCCTTGGAAACAAGCTGTCACTCAAAATGAGCAACAATGTATCCAGATTAGAACAGTGGACAATCCCATTGGATGACAGGAGACAGCGGGAGTCGAGGACGCCGGGGACATCGTAAACAAAGACAGTCTAATTCAATCTCTTCACCAGCATGATCGATATCGACAGAAAGCCGCGTTAGTTCTTTAAGTCCAACTGGTAAACATTCTTACCTCAAAACACTCTGTCGGTCGAAGGCAGATTGTTCTTTTTGTATGATTCGGGAACGCGTTAACTTTCCCCAATCGTCCAAATGACAAGTTCTCTTACGGAACTGTACTTTGGCAGCAGGCGTTAGCTGCCAGCTACCGTTCCCGACGGCCGCGATCCACTCCGGTACATGTTTCACGCTTTTTATTTCAAAAGCAACATGATGTGGAACATTATTATCACTACATCGAGCACTGGCGAGACCGATGCGATCTCGTACCGTTTACCTCAAACACCCCAGGAAGGGGAATCTCCAAGGAGCAAAGAGAAAGACTACACGTCATTGTTGCCATGTTCTGTGAGAGAAATGAGCAACCATGTCTAGGCAAACAAGGCCAAAAGAAGCAACTAATATGCCGCCACATGAGCACTATTCGGCGATACGACGCGTTGTGAAGCTTGTAGATCTGCTATTTTCGAAAACTATTGCAATAAAATGTGGAATATTTGGAATATTTTTTGGAACATTCTAACAACACATGCTCCCTGGCTGACACAAAACATTTTCATGAAAATATTTGAGAACCACTGGTTAAAAATAACATTTTTTTTGGAAGCAAGCCTAAATAAGCAAGTACACTTTAGAAACAAGCTCAAAACCCGCAACCCACAACCACCAATTTTTACAAGCAACTTTACAGAAAAATAAGCCCAAAGTAGCTTACAATAAACCGACATGGCAACACTGCTACACGTACGCTCGAAACGCAGTGTGAGGTAAACACAGCGTGGCGTACGCGGAGGAGTGTGCGTAACATCCATGCGTGAATACTGGTCAATAAACTACATTTCCCGCGTTCAAGCAAGCCTAAATTTTCAATGAGGATATCCGGAGAGATAGTCGTCATCTTTTGACAGATTGTTTGCTGGGATTTAAAAAAAAGGAGAAAAATAGAAATCAATACAAATAAATTAACATGTATATTATGGAAACATAATTGGCCCATAAACTTTCACCAACTGAATTTGGAAACGGTTTACAGAATTAAAGAATTTAGCCTACGGTTGTAATAAACTAGTAGTAGCCTAGTAGTAGTAAACTATCAGTAGGCCTAGTTAATAATGATAATAATAATAATAATAATAATAATAATAATAATAATAATAATAATAATAATAATGATAATAGTAATAATAATAACAATAATAATAATAATAATAATAATAATAATAATAATAATGATAATAATAATAGCCTATACTTTATTCATAGAGCACTTCTTGAAAATAAGTGCTTAGTCTACATAAAAATAAACCTAAAAACAAAGAACAGACCGTTTTCTATGGTAGCTTGTGCAAACATTGCAGCATAAAATAAAAGCAGTAAGATTTCCTTTCCTTGAGTAAATGTAAGAATGTGAGACTGAGAACTCTTCAACTAAAAGTATCCGATTGAATCCCTTCACAGACCAACAGTGTCATCTAGTGGCACCTTGTTAAATTGACCCATTGTTTTTCTGAGACAGCAGAAACGCATTACTAGGGAAATCTGGGCACCAGGAAGACTGGGCACCGGGGAAACTGGGCACCAGGAAGACTGGGCACCAGAATTAGGACTAGGCCACTGAATTAGGATTCGTGTCCGCATTAATGTTACTATTTTGATCAATTGTTGGTTGTATCTGTACAAGCACAGTGTAACTAACGTCGTTGACAAATGTTTTATATAAATATAGTTTATTAATTAAAATAGGATTTCACTTCATCACAGACTAGTCTAGCTTGGAAACAAGTCTTTAGCACATGTGAATGTGAACTGCACGACAGTTAAAGAGAAGAGAGGGGAGAAAGAGTGTGAGAGAAGACCTGACTGTAGGCTACACACCATCACCCTGTGTGTTAAAATTTGGAATTGGACTGAATTTCATTCGGAACCCCATTAATACCTGCTTGGATAATAAGGTTTAGTAATAATAATAATAATAATAATAATAATAATAATAATAATAATAATAATAATAATAATAACAACAACATAGGCATCATACATAATTATACATAGGTTTTATATATATATATATATATATATATATATATATATATATATATATATATATATATATATATATATATATATATATATATATATATATATATATATATATATGTGTGTGTGTGTTGCATATGGCCTATATATGTTACTGTAGATAGCTAAGATTTAATAACACTAAAACTGCGTCATAGCATATTTAAACCCACACTGTGAATGTGAAAAATTCTGTGAGGTCGGATTATCTCCATAATGCCGGTGTCACTCGGTTTGTTTGAACCGAGAGAGAGGTCCCAGGGGATTAATCCATGTGACGACGGAGTTGTGACATTAATATAATGAGAGCATGGGGAGTACAACAACCCATTAATGTCCCATTAGGGCTAATTGTAATGATGTGAGTTGACTTGGCTTGTAATTGACTCATGATGGAGCGTCTCGGGTAGAGGGAAACGTGTTGGTGTTTGACAAACTTGAATGTTGTGGTTAATTTTAAACTTTTAGATTAATAATAACATACGGCCCGTAACCAAGGGGGTTTTCAACAGCTCGCGAGCGTGTTTGCAGCGAGGCGGGGCAATGCATCCTTTGATAGATCACATGGTTCCCAAACTTTTTAGCTCGAGAGTCGAGACACAGAACTTTGATGTTTCCCTGCAGGACCCAAACAAGTGAACATTTTTTTCACTACTTCTTCAAACATTTGTTTTCTAATTTATGGAATTTCTTAGATATTTTAGTATTTTTGTATTTATGTTTTTTTTGGGGGGAACATCATGAACATAAAAAAATAAATAAGGGGATATTTATTTACTCGTGAGTCGTGACCCATAAAAATGTGTCCGCGACCCACATATGAGTCCCGACCCAGGGTTTGGGAAACAGTGTGATAGATGGTACCGCGGGCACAAAGAATAATGAATGAGAAAAGAAAAGCAGGGCGGAGAAAGTTAGAGCACCACCACACAGACGTCGTTAAAGCCGTCACACAGTGACTGACTAAAACTTCGTCTCAGAAGTTTAGCAGAGAGAGGACCAGACTAGACAAGACAACACGTTCCTCTGGCTTCACGTATTATTTGGAGGAATACACGCTCTCTCTCTCTGTGGGGGGAAAGACCCATGGACATTCCCCTCTACACAACACGGGCTGGTGGATACTAGGAAGACTTCTTTGTTGAGAAGGTAGGAATGTGGACACTGTTGCCAGATTTTGCGAGATAAATAAGCAACCGGGCTCTATGAAAACAAGCCCAAAAGCACTTTGAACCTCTGTACGCATTGCTTATTTGAAAATAGCCTGTCTACAAGCTCACAACGCGTTGCGATGTGACGCGTTGTGAGCTTGTAGATCTGCTATTTTCAAGAAAATCTTGAGGAAAAAATTGGAATGTTTTTTGAAACATTTTAACAACACAAATCTTGTATGGGGGGGGGTCCCTGTCTGGCATACAACATTTTCAGATGGGGTTCTGAAGACAAATACTATACATTTTCGGACCTGGCAACACTGAATGTGAATGGACGCATCATAGCTACGACTGCTTTGGAATCTTTTCTCAACACTTGTGCACTTGTTCTGAGTTGGTGGTGGTGGTATTATTATCATCACAATGTCCCCAACTCAAGACCCTTGTACGTGTTTTCGTGTCCACGTTGTTGAAACGGTAGCCTTATTATTAGCGTGCCAGAAACAAGACTCAAGCAACTTCAAGTCAACTTTTGGTGAGTGTATTGTTTTCAAAGGCCAGTTGTGCGCCGTACACACTGTTGTCATGACAATGCTAGGGAAACCCAGCGCATGGCACGTTGCTGGACACACAAAAGAGAGAAGCTTCAGTGTACAGCAACTCTCTGCTTTACAACTTTCTCTCTGGCCACGCATATAGCTCTCGAAAACTTTGACACAATCTGAACAATATGTCTAGCTGTCACGGTTCAGTCGCGATGGTGTTGCTATGCTGCATTTGCAGTGATTTAAGCGCGCTTAATAAGTAAACAAATAGATAAACTCTCTTTGAGTCGTTATTATACTGTTTATGTAAGTGTAGTGGACAAACATAACAGTGACCCATGTTTCTTACAACATGCTGTTAGAGCAGGGGTTCTTAAAGTGGGGTCCGGGGACCCCCAGTGATCCTTGGGGGTCCCCAGCTAAAGTAGTTAACATAGCATCACAATCATTTTAGCCACTTTATCCATGGGTATTAAAAAATATCAGATCTACAAGCTCACAGCGTGACACTTGGTGCCAGGCTGCAAGCTTGTACATCTGCTATTTTTGAACATTTTAGAAAAATATTGAAAGTGTTTGGAAAATGTTGAATAATTTTGACACATATCTTCTCTTCTGGGGGACCAAACATTTTCAGATAGGGGTTCGCGGACAAACGGACAAACATACATGTGGGGGTCCTTGACATGAAAAAGTTTGAGAACCACTGCTGTAGAGTCTCTAGATTAGAAACAAACATATGAATATGTTAACATTTCTGATTAAAAATAACTATTTGGAGGCTACTACTACAACAATACAAATAAAGACTAGTTATAGATACATAAATAAACACAACTTACAAAGTAATATGCTGAGTGTTTATTTAACTCTGGCAATGCACAAATGGAACCAAATGGACGGGTCCATTTGGTTCCATTTGTAGCCTACACTGTCAGAGTTAAGTGAACACTCAGGATTTTACAATGTAGGCTAATTGACATCTGCTTAAAGACAAAAGAAGATAGTTTGTAACAGTATTGGAGTTAAATAGGCCAGTGGAATATGTGGAAACTGTGTTAGGTTAAGGTGTGTCCTGTGTTTATATGACACAGATTGGGACCCTGCTAGTCAGGAAAGGGATGCTTTTAGGCGGCGCTTTGCTGTTTTATGGCCAACACACATGTGGAAATGACCAGCTTCCACAATAGACACAGGGAAAAAAAATCAGAATGAGCAACACGATTGTGTCGAAGGAAAAGGAAAACGGAGAATAGTCTGTATGTGTGTGTGTGTGTGTGTGTGTGTGTGTGTGTGTGTGTGTGTGTGTGTGTGTGTGTGTGTGTGTGTGTGTGTGTGTGTGTGTGTGTGTGTGTGTGTGTGTGTGTGTGTGTGTGTACAGGCAGGGTCACGGTCACTCTACATAGCCATGACCTCATGTGAGGGCAGGATGGGATAGGAAAGGACACAAGTTCGGGGGTTGTGTGTGTGTGTGTGTGTGTGTGTGTGTGTGTGTGTGTGTGTGTGTGTGTGTGTGTGTGTGTGTGTGTGTGTGTGTGTGTGTGTGTGTGTGTGTGTGTGTGTGTGTGTGTGTGTGTGTGTGTGTGTGTGTGTGTGTGTGTGTGTGTGTGTGTGCGTGCGTGCGTGCGTGCGTGCGTGCGTGCGTGCGTGCGTGCGTGCGTGCGTGCGTGCGTGCGTGCGTGCGAGCGAGGAGGGGGGTTCCTTTGTTCCCCAGCAATACATGATGTCACACACACACACACACACACACACACACACACACACACCTCTTCAGCCAGTGCAGTGAGTGCTGAGAGTAATGAGCAGGATGTGAGTGCTGAGTGCTCTTCTCTGCTGAGTCGGAGGATTTCTTACTCAAACCTTGTACAGGGGAAATCATTCGCAACATTCAGTCAACAGTGTGCATAAATATTGCATCCAGCTGGACTATGAGTCATCTCTCCTACTATGCTGAGCCAGGAGAATGGGCAAATGTTAGTGCACGGTAAAACACCTTTTTGGGACCATTTTTACTCTCAGAGTTATTTAAGGCCAAAGAAAAAACTCGCGGTTCGGACGGAGCATGTATTGGGCCCTATATTAGGGCCGGGTGGATGAGTGTTGCACTCATCTTGCACTCATCGGAATGGCTTTCCTGACGTGAAGCAGAGTCATAATCTGGCTCATATGAACTCAGGATACACCTATAGACTAACTGTTCCCTCATATCCTATATAGACCTGTCGTTCTCAAACTTTTTCATGTCAAGGAACCCCAAAGTGATATGTATTTGGCCGCAGACCCCCATCTCAAAATATTGTTATATATATTCAATAGCCAAAGTATAAAACGTTAAAGTGGTTAAAATGATTGTGATGCTTTATCAACACATTTTGCTGGGGACCCCCTGGAACCCCCCCTAAGGACCCCTGGGGGTCCCCGGACCCCAATTTGAGAACCAATGCTATAGACCCCCTTTACATGGAGCCCTCCCACCATAAAGCTGCCTGTAGAAAGAACAAATGGCCCAAGAGAGCTTTCCAGATTTAGTGCATCAGTAGTCTCCATTCCGTCTCATTGCCTGTGGAAATGAAAAAGGTAGATATGATGCTAAACGTCACTGCTCTTAAGGAAACAGTAAATCACTTTTAATGTTGGAAGTCGGTGTATGACTGATAAGTCATAATCTGCATCCCGTCTACGCTGCCTCTCTGTCGGGGCATGCAGTGATGTCTCCTTAACTTAGCAGTCAGTCACCCGCAGGGCCCAGCAACACACAACACACACACACACACACGCACACGCACACGCACACGCACACGCACACGCACACGCACACACACTCAAAACAAATACACGGGGGGAGAAAATGAAAACATGAAAGATACATCTGTTTCTTATGCATGTTTGATAAGTTGGGCAGGCAGTTGCTTATCACAGACATTGGGCCCATGTTACATCACGGATCAGTATGCATGACTAGGGGTGCTGAGGCATGAACAGAGATGATTTGGGCAAGGGAGAGTGCAAGACTGTGTGGTTGTTGTGGTTATAAATGTGTTGGAACTGTAATCAGTCAAGTCGACAGGTGATTATTATGTCATATCTTATCCAGGTATATCAACCTCTCGTATACTGATATTTGCCATTGCTAATGCATTGCTGTATTGTCTCTCGTGTCTTTTCCAAATTCCCTATTGCTGAAAAGTTCCATTATATAGCTTCTGGAAGATGGTATCGAGCCAGGTTTAGTATATATGGGGTTATATGCAAGATCATCCTTTCCAGAATTACAACAAAATCCCTTTCCCTCCTCCTTCCACATTAACGCACCACAATACAGGCTTGCAGGGCATCGAAATATTGAGGTCTCACTCGATATATGTCTGCAAAATAGATGAAGCGTCTCCTGGAAAAAGTAAATGTCATATTGTGCGAGGTTGCACCCGCTTTTACGTGCTACCCTCGTCTAATATGCACTGCCTCATGCTGTGTGGCATGTGCCCTCTGACGGCCCGCATTCGTCTGTCTCCTTCTTTCGTATGCCAGGCGAACGAATGCGGAGCCTCACAAGAAGCCCGGCCAATCACTCAAGCGTTGGCATATCAGGGAAGCTGACGAGTTGCAAAGCTCTCAATTGCAACTCGGCACAGCACACCACAGGGTTATATGAGACACACACACCTCAAATTTGAGACCTTTTGGTCAGACGCTCTCCGAGTTATGCCTCAGACAGACGATTATTATTGTTATATTATAGAAGGATATATCATTTTTTATATAAGTTAACTTCCTGAAAATGTTTTCAAATATATGAAAATGTTCATTCGTTGTTTTATATGTGGTAATCAGAGGGTCCTTTGCAGCTGCCAGTTGCCGGAAAACCAGTATTTTCTGGAAATAATTTTGCTTGGGGTCCTTTGCAGCTGCCAGTTGCCGGAAAACCATGTTAACTGAAATGCAAGATGTTATTATCTGGAAATAATCATTTTCCCACGATATGTGGCCTCTAGTAATACCATTAATTGGAGTCAAGAGTCTTACTCTTAGTCAAAAGAATCATGTGAATATTACGTGAAAGAAAAACAGGAATTGTACTTGTAAACTTAAAAATAAAAGTATTCTAAATAAAGCCCATTTCTTTTGTAATGAACTCATTTAAACATTCTAGATTCCGCTAGGATTTATCGCCATTACCCTAATAACCATAATCTCAAAATATTTACTTTGTTGTTATTAGACTGCATAGCAGTCTAATAAAAGTTAAAGTGTTAGCAGCACTGATTGCTGCATTTGCTGTCATTGCTTTTTCAACAAACACAAGAATGGTGGTGGTTCATCATCACATGTGCACAGGAGCAGGCCCTGGACCAGACAGATCAGTATCTGCAACCAGTGTTACCATGTCCGCTTATTATAAGCGACTTTGGGCTTGTTTTTCTGTAAAGTCGTGATTTCTTTTGGGGGGGGCTTGTTTCTAAAGTACTTCCTAATATTGTTTAAACTAGGCGTTCTCAAACATTTTCATGTCAAGGATCCCCAAATTAATATGTATTTGGCCATGGACCCCCATCTGAAAATATTTTCTGCCAGGGACCCCAATACAAGATTTGATTTTGTGTAGTTAAAATGTTTCAAAGATATACCAAATATTTATTTTAAATAGCAGATCCAGCTCACAACAATATTTGCTTGGGGTCCTTTGCAGCTGCCAGTTGCCGGAAAACCAGGTTAAAAGGAATGCAAGGTGTTATTATCTGGAAATAATCATTTTTCCACAATATTTGGCCTCTAGCAATACCATTAATTGAGTCACAAGTCTTACTCTTAGTCAAAAGAACACATTGTGAGCTTGCAGATATATAGGGTGGTAAAACTGATCTTGGTGCTATATTAACAAGTTTAGTGGGGGTCCCCTGTGTCAGACATCATGATTACGTGGCCTATAGTCACTTCTTTTGGGCTTGTTGTTGTAGACCTGGCCTCTTGTTTCTCTCGCAGCATCTTGCAACACCGTCTGCAACCCGAAATAGATTCAGCGTTCACCTTGAAACGCTGCTCACCTTTCAAACTCTCTCTTGGGTTCAACTTGACAATTCTGTATCCTCTCACCAGATGTTCCTCCTCATTACCAAGCGGGCTTGGGGTGAGAGAGGTGTCACCACCCATACACTGCAGCTGTGAATTATTCTTTGCCTAATTTACTTGGAATCAACATGGGTAATAATATTAATCATATTCGTGGAATGTTTTCCATTGCTTGGAGACGCTCTATAGGCGTTGGTAGAGAAACTGCATTGAGGAGGAGGAGGAGGAGGATGTTCTGGGAGAGTTGATGCGGCTTTTTAGCAATAGAAAATGTGCAGGGCGAGTGTGTGCGTGCAAGGATGCATTCACCTTCAGGTAATACATTACATCTATTCCACAAATCAACAGTGGTGGAAAGTAAGTAAGTACATTAACTTAAGTACAATTTTGAGGTATTTGTACTTTACTTGAGTACTTCAAATTTCCAATGCTTTTACTTCTACTCCACTACATTTCGGATCCAAATATTGTACTTTTACTCTTTTGATTATTATTACAAAACCTACACTAACCACTTCAGCCCTATATACATTTCGGCCATTTGAAAATAGCCGATCTACAAGCCCACAATGCATCGCGATGCGACACATTGCGAGTTTGTAGATCTGCTATTTTCAAAAGATTTGTATACATTTGAAAACTGGAAATGGGACATTCTGCATAATGAGTACTTTTAATTTTGGTACTTCAAGTACATTTTGATGCCAATACGTTTGTAATTTTACTCAAGTACATTTTTAATTCCGGTCTTTTATTTGCAAGTCTGCAATGTCTACATTGAGGTATTGATACTTTTACTTAAGTAAAGCAATTGAGTACTTTTTCCACCACTGCAAATCAAGAGGCAAAAAGCAACCAAATCGAGGGAACAGTGGATTAACTGAGGAGGCTGAATGATAATAATAAAAACGCAGCCCATGTGTGGCTGCAAATAGAACAGGAGAATCTTTCTCTTTCATGACAGGA
>NC_137617.1:26817023-26824523 GCF_963280865.1 Gymnoscopelus braueri
CACACACACACACAGAGAACAGAACAGAACAGAACAGAAGAAAACTAAATCCCCAGGAGCCATGCTGTGGAGGAGTGATTAGATAGCTGTGTCATCCTGACGTGCCGGCGGCAGCCTGTCCATCCATCCCTGCATCCCTGCAGTCATCTGTGGTGAAACGCCTGGACAACACACTTACCTGTCCACTGATACTGTACCTGTCGGCTTGTAGTTCATTCTCCTATGCACTCATGTTAAGCACAATAATGACTGGTCAAATCAATATCTGGTTGTCATTTAACCACTTAACCCATTGAGACCTGAAGCCGATTCTACATGTCTCCTAAATCCCAACAGTATTCTGAAAAACGTATGTTTCTGTATCAGTGGTGCTCAATCTTTTTCATGTCAATGACCCCCAAAATGATATGTATTTGGCCGCGGACCCCCATCTCAAAATGTTTTGTTCCAGGGACCCCCAGAAGCAAAGATTTTAGTTAAAAATGTTTGCTTTAAACAACATATATTCAAAGATTTGCACCAATTTTCTAGATTTTTCAAAAATAGCAGATCTACAAGCTCGTAGCGCGGCACTCGGTGCCGCGCTATGAGCTTGTATATCTGCTATTTTTGAATAGCCCAAAGTGTAAAATAATGCTTTTTAGCTCAAATCTAAAAATGACACAGTTCCAGGTCTTAATGGGTTAAACCCTATATATCTATATTTGGTCCCCTTTCCCCTCTACATCAAATTTCTTCCCGAAAATAGTTATGATGAGCTTGTAGGTCTGCTATTTTTGCTGAATATTCACCTTTTATTTGTTGAATGTTCACCTGTTATGATTTGCCAAGAGTGGGGACGCTAGGGTTCATGTGGTTAAACTCAAGTTAAAGTGCGTTGCACATAAAAATGCAAGCAGCGGTTGATTATTGCACCTCATGGAAATTCCAAATAAAGCAAGGACAACCTAAAGGGGTGCAGAGGTGAGCCACTACCTGTGTGTCCCAAAAAATACCGGTTGAGACAAGCTTTCAAATGCAGTCTCTCTCCCTCTGCAAATGAAAAGTGAAAAAGAATGATGAAGTTATGAGGGAAAAAATTGACCTGTACTTGTCTAGTCTGTCTGAGTGTCTGTCGAATGCCAATCAGACGAAGAACAGCCCGCTCTGTTCCCCGACTTACCCAAGGATCTAAACAACAAATGCTTGACGTGTCAAATACAGTATGACCACCATGCATGTCTCATTGTATCAACTATTGTCAAAACACATAGTTTCATTAGCACATTATGTTTTCCCCCTCATTGTCAGTGCTGCTGTGTATCTGGTTCAGTGAGATGAGAGATAGTAGTAACTGTGTCCTTATAGGCGCTATTTCCCCCTCCTTTCTCCTTTTCAACACATTCTGCAGATAGCGAAATAAGAAGGGCATTGTCTGTGTGACTGTGTGTGTGTGTGTGTGTGTGTGTGTGTGTGTGTGTGTGTGTGTGTGTGTGTGTGTGTGTGTGTGTGTGTGTGTGTGTGTGTGTGTGTGTGTGTGTGTGTGTGTGTGTGTGTGTGTGTGTGTGTGTGTGTGTGTGTGCATGCATTTGGGCTAAATTCTGATAAGAATGAATGATTCTTATGTGCAGTGCATACCAGGGTCCAGGGCATGTGGTTTGTTGTGCAGTGTGTGTGGCTGTGTGCATGTGTTCATATGTTCATGTTGTTGTCTCCTCATTATCACCCTACTACACCTCTTCAAGCCCAATGCACACGCACACATGTATAATGCCTAATTTATACTCCGTAGTACTAGTGTGACGTCGTTTTCTGATTAACCAGCTAATTAAAAAAAGAAAATCTAACATTTTCATATTGTTTCACATATTCCATGATTTTTCAAAGGTACAGTAAAATCGCTGTTTTTGCTGGCAGCAGTGGTTCACTATTACACTACTCTGGCAGTATAGCAAAGATAGCAGATCTGCAAACACAGAACACATTGCATCGCCATAACGTGAAGTGTTTACAGTGGTGTAAAGTAACTAAGTACATTTACTCAAGTACTGTACTTAGGTAAAATGTTGAGGTATTTTTTACTTTACTGGAGTATATCCAATTTTCTGTACTTTGACTTCTACTCCACTACATCTCAGAGAAAACTTGTGAAATGGGACATTCTGCACGAGTACTTTCTACTTTTGGTACTTTAAGTACATTTTGATACCAATACTTTTGTACTTTTACTCAAGTAATCTTTTTATTCCGGACTTTCACTTGTAACAGAGTATTTCTACATTGCAGTCTTTTTTTTTTGTTCAAGCTTTTTTTATTTTATATTTTCACATACAGGTCTATAACAAAGGGCATACAAAAACAGTGAATGTATGTTACCCCTCCCACCCCCCCAAAGTTCCCGCTCCGAAAGAGCCACAACCCTGGTCTACATTGCAGTCTTGATACTTTTACTTAAGTTAAAAAAAAAAGAATATTTTTCCACCACTGAGTGTTTAATGCGTCCCTGTGGAGTGTGCCCAGGAAAAAGGATGTGTGTCTATACATGTCAATGGTGTTCCTCCAGGCTACACATAAGAACCCTGTCGAGCGGTAGAGCTGTTTATTCCATATCGGCAGCCGGCAGGCCGGCCTTCCCCTCTCGTGCCTCGTATCACCGGTGACACATGGGTGATTGTTGAATCATGCTCGTCGTTATCCAAACTCCACACTCGTCTCTCAAGGATGAACTTGACACCGCCGTGCCGTGCCCACACCACAGCCAAACAGCCAAAGTGACAGCAAGTGACGGCACCCGTCTTCTTGCGCAATTCCTCTCGCCTCTATGCCCTGTGTGTGTGAATCACCAGCGGTGAGTCACTGATTGCCCGGGGGGGCGGGGGGTGGAGGTGGAGGTATTATATCTATGACTCACGTATAGATGTACTGTACTACACACCAGTGGTGGAAAAAGTACTCACATTTTTCACTTAAGTAAAAGTATCTGTACTGCAATATAGAAATACAAGTAAAAGTCCGGAATTCAAAATGTACTTTGAGTAAAAGTACAAAAGTATTGGCATCAAAATGTACTTAAAGTACCAGAGGTAAAAAGTAGTACTCATTATGCAGAATGTCCCATTTCAAGTTTTCAAATGTATAAACAAGATGCAACGCATTGTGAGCTTGTAGATCGGCTATTTTCAAATGGCCGAAATGCATATAGAGCTGAAGTGGTTAATGTATGTTTTGTAATAATAATCAAAATCTACAACGTAACTAGTAACTAAAGATTTCAAATAATTGTAGTGGAGTAAAAGTACAAAATCTGCCTCTGAGATGTAGTGGAGTACAAGTAAAAGTATTGGAAATTGGAAACACTCAAGTAAAGTACAAATACCTCAAAATTGTACTTAAAGACAATACTTGAGTAAATGTACTCAGTTACTTTCCACCACTGACTGCACACATGCTCTGACACTTGCACACAAACACATAACCCTGTCTGTCTCCTTGTCTACGTCACTCTCTGGAAATAAAACAGAAGTGTCTGCACATTAGAAAATGCTCCCAAAGCGATAGAGTACAGAAGTCCTGACGTCACTCGTTCATCCCCTGGGTCGTAAAGTAATTTCTCTATGGAGAATAACATTGTGTCATCATAGAATCGTCTCATATAAGAATTGGGGTCCAAAAAAATAAACAAACTGTCTCTGCAAAATTGTCAGGGAGGTGGCTCTGTCGTTTATGATGGTCAGTCACTCATATTTGATACAGTCTGTTATTGGCCAAAATGTAACTAATTCGGCGGAAGTAACATTAGCGTTTTCTCACCATCAGTTGATGCTTCATATCCATTAGAGTAAAATCGCCGGGGTCATTTGTTTATTTTTGGAACACAGTTCTTATTTGACGCGATATTAAACACGTCTATGGGAATTCAGAACGGGGGGGGGGGGAAACCGCGACCCAGGTAGGATGTGTAAATTACGTCAGATTTCGGTGCTCTATTGTATTGAATTTAACCACATGAACCCTAGCGTCCCTGTTCTGTGGGGGGGGGGGGGGGGGGGGTTGTTTAAAGTTGTTTAAACTTTTAAAAATGTTTTGAAATATATATATATGTATATTTTTTTAATGTAGGAAACAAAGAAAATAGGTCCCGGGCAAACAGTGAACTAGACTTTTTGAGCGTCTCCGTCTAGTACTCTAGTTCATCAGTGCGTCAGTGAGATGACTCATTTCTCTCTCTTTCTCTCTCTGACTCACACACGTTATCGTTACATTAATACATCTAATATTGACTGTTACCTATAATCCTAATTAGATCTCTGGTGTGCATTGTCTTAGTTGCCAGACTCTTGTCTCCACAGTACCTTTGTCAGTGTTTATAAAGTGTCTGAAGTGAGAAGATGGGATGAGAGGGTTGACTCGTTAAGCTCCTGATACCGCTGTCTCTTTCTCATTCATACACACACACGCGCACGCACGCACACAAACACACACTCACACTGACAGTCGCACTCACAAACTCACCATAATCACCAACATGATAGACATCTGCTTTTTTAATGACATAGCCCTAGACTGAAGGGCTGAATCAATAATTGTCTAATTATTATTTCATTAACTCGTGGCCTTCCTATGATAGCATGAGGCCTGGCTGGCATAACAATATGTTTCAGCGTGCTGAATGGTAGGTAGATTGGGTACCAGACTAGTGGGGTTCCAAACATAGCCACTAGAGGGTGGTTCAACCCTTGGTCTAACATGGAGAGTGAAGAGGGGACCTTTGCAGGGTTGATCGATAGTATGAATGAGAGGTTATTGACTGGAGCTGCACCATTGTTCAGGAGTAAAATGATTTTTTCCGCAGGTTTACCGTGGCCAAGTATATCTTCTGTTAATCGGCTTAGATGATTCATGGAACGTATTGAATTTCTAACCCGATCGTGACGTTTCTCGAATACCTGGCTAAAATGATAGCAGCAGCGCAGGAATATATTCAGTTGGTAGAGCTTCTCTTTCACTTGGTAGATCTTCTCCCATAGCATTTCCTCTGACAGCAGTAGATGTTATTGTTGAACACTTGAATGGCCTTTATGTACGTCATGAATGCATATGCACCAGAGCACACAAACCAGCAGGGACCTCTTAACCCTTTAAGACCGAGAAAAGCATCCGTGACCGTGAGTCATTTTCTGATTTCTTTGGGCTATTCAAAAATAGCAGATCTACAAGCTCATAGCACGGCACCGAGTGCCGCGCTATGAGCTTGCAGATCTGCTATTCTTTTTAAAGAATCGTGAAAATGTGTGCAAATCTTTGAATGTATTTGTTTTTTTAAAGCTAACATATTTAACTCAAATCTTTGCTGGGTCCCTGGAACAACATATTTTGAGATGGGGGGGGTCCGCGGCCAAATACATATACTTTTGGGGGTCCTTGAAATGAAAAAAGTTTTAGAACCACTTGATATTATAGAAATCATTTGTAAAATGTTCGCTTGAAAAAATATACATTCAAAGATTTGCACAAATTGTTCACTGTTTTTCAAAAAATAGCAGATCTACAAGCTTGTAAATCTGCTATTTTTGAATGGCCAAAGAAATCTAAAAATTATGCGTTCCCGGTCTTAATGGGTTAGAGGCAGCACATGGTTGCATACTGTATAATATTGTACTATTGTTAGACTAATATCCCCTGACTCAACATGTCATGTCACTGAACTTGACAGTTTAATGTGGGTGTTGTGACAGCTTCTAGTGTGGTGGTGGGAGAGAGCAGAACCTCCCTGTAGACACTATTGTGTCTGGATGCAGTACACCATCAAATCCTCAACGTTAATACATCAATTTGTTACAAATGCAACCAGATGGACCCGTACATTTGTTCATTTTTACAGCTTTAAACTTCCACAGCGAAGAGCTCTGGAAAGGACGTTCACGAACCACCACGACGAGTGTTGCCGCCAACCATCACAACAATACCATTTAAAATAGATCACAACTACACAACTTTTTTGCTATGTAGGGTTCATTGAGTAGGAAACCTCAAGCTATGACAAAGCTGCGTTCTTTCATTAGGTGTTTACAAAGGAGAACGCCACAGAGCCTGGAGGAATGGCTGTCCAGTGCTGTGCATGGTCTTAATCAAACGCTCTAGACCAGTGGTTCTCAAACCTTTTCTTAATGTCAAGGACCCCCAAAATGATATGTATTTGGCCGCGGACCCCCATCTCAAATATTTTGTTCCAGGGACCCCCCCAGAAGCACAAATTTGAGTTACAAATGTTCGCTTAAAAATATATATTATATTTCAAAGGTTTGCACCAATTGTCATGATTTTTCAAAAATAACAGATGAGCTTGTAGATCTGCTATTTTTGAATAGCCAAAGGATAAAAGGTTAAAATTATTGTGATGCTGTATTAACACATTTTGCTGGGGACCCCCTGGAACCCCCCCCCCAAGGACCCCTGGGGGTCTCCAGAACTGTACTTGGTGCACTCTTTTTTGATCTGCACCAAATCTCTTTGCCGAGTTGCGACACGTTGTGCTGGGGTTCAACTGGTTAACCCTTTACCACAGGGTTTCTCAAACTCTTCCATGTTAAGGACCAGCCATAGACTCTGGCCAAAGGAAAACAACGTGTTGCACTATGACACGATGATGTGAGCTTGTAGATTTGATATTTCTTGCCGTCCTTTGGCCACCACCACTCTGAAAAGCACTGCTCTACCATTTTATGTCAACCCATTTACAGTACAGGTGCATGTATCCATTTATTTATCCCTCCCATCCGTCTCCCATCAACTCAGAACCACCTTTCCGGAACGCTCGTAATAATCTGATTGTTTGCGGCTAAGCTTTGTTGGACCGCCGACCGAGGCGACAGCGGGGTTAAACTGTGGGGAATGTGATCTGAGTTTTCTGTATTAGACTTATTCACTCAGACTGTGAAAGATCAGGGGAGGGAAATTGAGGTCGAAGCCATTCGACAGAGATAATGGTTGAGGCCCGTTATCGAAGCGTGACTCAGTGGAGCTGGACTTTATGTCAAGGCACTGAAGGGATCACAGAGGGAGGGTGCAGACATTTACTGAGCTCCCACATGGGAGTCAGATATTCACAGGAAATCAGTGAAGTCTTACAGTAGGTGTAGTTATATTAATGTCTTATTCTGTATTCAAGTTATGAACGATTGACGCTGTTTGCCTGTTGCCTGTCTGCCTACTATTATGCATGCATGCACACACACACAAACACACACACACACACGCACACGCACACGCACACGCACACGCACACGCACACGCACACGCATGCACAGAGGCAGCTTGCACACACACATAACACTCCTCACACACCTACCTCATTGTTTAAACACATACCACAGATTAGCACATGACATGACACTTAGCAAATTAAGACCGCGCACACAAACATATAGTATACAGGTATATACATGGAAATAGATACATACTACATGCGTATGTGCACACACATAATATGGATGATACTTAGAAGTAGGACGCATGCGCACA
>NC_137617.1:26829523-26854523 GCF_963280865.1 Gymnoscopelus braueri
CCGCCGTCACAGTAGCTCAGGGTCAGCTTTTAATTGGACGTACCGTACATATGGGTTTAACCTTTTTTTCATTCAAGGTCAGGGGCCTCCTGGCAGTGGTAACTCATTTAGAGTTTGAAAGATTTAAGTAAGTCGAGGGACCAAGTGGGTTTAATAGGAACTTCCAAATTGGTAGCCAACGTTTGGGGCCTCCAGAGATACATTATTTATTCAAACCTGTCCTCCTGGACCAGGAGTTATCTAATTTATGACCAAATGCCTTCACTTAGGTAGAGGGAGAGGAGAGGAGAGGAGAGGAGAGGAGGGGGGGAGGGAGAGGGAATGAGAGAGACAGAGAACATAGAGTGAAGGCTGATCGGATGGGTTAGATTGTGAGCGGTCTTCGGGGGAATGAGGGAGGAAGGAGAGACAGACATGGGAGGACAGATAGAAAGGTAAAATAGAGGTAAGGACAGATGAAGAGGAAGATAGAAGGAAAATAGAGGGCTCCTTCCACGGAAGGTGAGGCCTTTGTTTCCAAGTCCTCCTTTCTGTGTTAACTCATTAAGACCGGGAACGCATTTTTAAGATTTCTTTGGTTATTCAAAAATAGCAGATATACAAGCTCATGAACTTGTATATCTGCTATTTTTGAGGAAAATAAATCGTGAAAATGTGCGCAAATCTTTGAACGTATATATGTTTTTAAAGCGAACATTTGTAACTCAAATCTTTGCTTCTGGGTGTGGCCCCTGGAACTAGATATTTTGAGATGGGAAGGGGGGTCCGCAGCCAAGTACATATAATTTTGGGGGTCCTCGACATGAGGAAGTTTGAGAATCACATAGTAACATAAGGTTTAAAAAGAAAAAACTGTTAAGATTTAGAAGACATTTGTAGAATCCCCAGAAGCAAAGATTTGAGTTAAAAATGTTCGCTTTAAAAATATATATATTCAAAGATTTGCACACATTTTCACGTTTGTTCTTTAAAAAATAGCAGATCTACAAGCTTGTATATCTGCTATTTTTGAATAGCCAAAGAAATCAAAAAATGACACTGATAATTTAGAGACATTTGGGTTTGCACAGCAGTGTGTGTATGCCCGTGTTTCACGCTGCAAATATGATGTGAAAAAAGTACGTTTGTCAGAACAAAATTAGGAATTTTGAAATGGGTAATGCTGTGCGCATACTCATGCACGTGTGCGTGCATATATACTGTACATGCAGTCATGTAACATTAAATTGCAGAGGCTTTTAGTGTGAGTGGGGAAATGGAACATCTTGAACATCTTGTAACATGAAATAAAATGAGTGAAAATTGGACAACAGCTATACAGACCCAGATTGTTGGTTGAAATTGGATAAGTGGTACCGTACCGTATGGCATTCAATGTATCACTGCTCATTGGTCAATGGTGTCTGTAGCAGATGTTGAACAAGGGCCTAAAAGCCCTCCTCCTCCTTAAGGCAACTTTCCACCGCACCGATTTTGGCCCGACTCGGCGTCGGAAAGTGTTGGATATCGTCGTCCCGTAGTTTTTTAGGGGTCCATCAAGTGGTCCATCAAGTGGTCCGTCAAGTGGTCCGTCAAGTGGTCCGTCAAGTGGTCCATCAAGTGGTCCGTCAAGTGGTCCGTTGGCGCCTTTTCGGCCGACTCGGGGGAACCCGACATGTTCAGTTCATGAAACCCTCCGTGAACCATCAGGGGATCGATCATACTGGAGATACATATTCTGTGACTACTTGAGAAGATAAGAAAATCGAAAAAATCGCTGGCAGTCTGGGCCTTGTTTAGTTGTATATACTCTGGCAGTTAAAGAGTTAAGTAAAACATTCGAGTACCTTTTCCACCACTGGTTGTTTTAGATTGAAGATTGAAGTGGATGGAGCTCACGGTGAGAGGGCTGTGAGTCATTGGGTACCCAGCTGTTGTTTGTTCTACTCTCAGGTCACCCCTTGAGCTGGATACAGTACATGCTGCTGGAACATCCACAGGCAACACATGTACTGTACTGTACCCATGTGTACACACAACATGCACACATGTCCATTATGACTAACCATTCTGAGCCAGTATTTATTGACGATGCTGAAATACTTTAGGTTAACCCATTCAATCCGAGAACGCATCATATACTTTGGCTATTCAAAAATAGCAGTTATACAAGCTCATAGTGCGGCAACGAGTGTAAATGTATCGTGAAAATGTGTGCAAATCTTTGAATATATATATTTACATTTTAACTAAAATCTTTGCTTCTGGGGGTCCCTGGCACAAAACATTTTCATGTCAAGGACCCCTGAAATGATATGTATTTGGCCGCGGACCCACATCTCAAAATATGTTGTTCCAGGAGTAAAGATTTGAGTTAAATATGTTCCCTTTAAAAATATATATATATATTCAAAGATTTTCAAAAATGTTATCAATTTTTCAAAAATAGCAGATCTACAAGCTCATGGTGCTCACTCGGTACCGCGCTATGAGCTTGTATATCTGCTATTTTTGAATAAAAATGACACAGATTCTTTCCTGGTCTAAATGGGTTAAGTGTGTAGGAGCAAGGAAGGGAGGCAAAATAAATGGTAGAACTTGAAAGAGGCTCTCTCTCCGCGCAGCACATATCTTCACCAGGCCAGCTGGCCTATACTCAGGGCTGTGTAAGACAGTGGTTCCCGAACGTTTTCGTGCCAAGGACCCCCAAATTGATATGAATTTGGTGACGGACCCCCACCTGGAAATATGTTGTGCCAGGGACCCCCAGAAGCAAAGATTTGAGGTCAAAATGTTGCACATATTTTCGAGATTTTTCAAAAATAGCAGATCTACAAGCTCATAGCGCGGCACTCGGTGCCGCGCTATGAGCTTGTATATCTGCTATTTTTGAATAGCTAAAGTATAAAATACGGTTAAAGTGGTTAAAATGATTGTGACGCTGTATTAACACATTTTTGTTGAGGACCCCCTGGTACCCCACCAAGGACCCCTGGGGGTCCCCGGACCCCACCTTGAGAACCAATGGTGTAAGACATGGGTAGCAGCGGCCCGTCAAACAAAATCATGTTTCTGTAACAAACTGTGACGATTGCACATTCATGGTGCCCCGGTCTAAGTGAAATCGCTTGTGTCTGGACTAGAGCATGTGAGCGGAGCGGGTGGAAATGCCGCACGGCGCTCCAGGGGGCTAGTTTCACGCTCGCTATTCGCTCACGTTAACCCCCCCCCCTAGTCCGTGAGCCAGGACCCCAAAAATGGGGTCATCATTACCATCTGGGGTGATTAATTCTCATAGTGATTTTTGGGTAGGTATACACCCCTAGAGCTAGGAAAAATGTGATAGCCTTGCATCGGTGGTAGCTATCTGTGTGTTATCACTCCTTTTATAACCACAAGCCAAAACACAGTTTTCAAAATCCGAATGAAGCATTCTACTTCAAACTGATGGTTCTTTCTTATTATTGACCCTTTCTCTCTGAAAAATGGTTGGGATAAAGCTCAGACTATATATTGTCCAGAAAGGTTGTTAAAATTTGCATATCTACAATATTTTTCTATTACAGGCAGTGACAACATAGTGACTATATGTGACATAAGATGTACTTTGGTTTTAATGAAAGATGGAACACAAAGGGTTCCTTTGTAAATTACCTATAGATTTAAAACCATGTTTACATACATAGATTCTAAGGAAATGTATTATGAAATTCAATAAACAGAATATAGTGCAATGGGTAAGAAAATATCCAAAATGGCCACTAAACACACGCCTGGCAATTTTTTACTTTTAATCCGCTTGTCTTAGAATACCTCTGTTTAATACCTCTTTTTTAGGGTTTTCATATGTAGAATCCATTCCTGATGTTATTTTTTTAATATCAGGTCAATCATGTCAAAGGTCAGGTCAAGGTTAAAATTGACCTCTGGGAGAACAACAAATGGAAACAACTTGATGAACATTCATGGTTCACTATTCATGATTTTGTTTTGTGAAAAGTGTCATTAACATGTCACAAGAACTGGTATTCATAATAACATGAATGTAAAATGATATAATCTAATGTCAAATATGTATCTTTTGCAACTACATCTGTATTCTCCAACCCACATCCTGTTCTACCTCATCCTTACAAGTATCCTCCTTATTAACATCACTCCTCATCTGTAGCTTGAACATATCATCAGAAACCATCTTCACCAGAGCAGTTACAGTACATCAGTGATGTACTTCTCACTCTCTGTGCCCTAAATTGATATTGCACCATGTCACATAGCTCTGACGGTGGGGTCACCCTTAGCAATGACAGGAACAAGAATATCCTAGATCTCCTATCCAAATTTTGTGACATCAAACGACTTGTCAGGTGGGGCTTGGTGGTCTGCCACTTTCCACAACATCACTTGTAAATAAATGAGCCCACATCTGGTGCAACAGGTTGGTCGGTGTTGGAGAAAGGGCCATTGACTTGTGGCACCCACCTCACCCAGCACATCAGGGTAGCCTGGGAAGTTCCCTGCCAGCAAAGTGTAGTGTGCTCTGATCTTGCCTTTGTCATACATATAAGACTGTCCCATCCCAATGCTCCATCTATACTTTACACTGTAGGTCCACCTGATACACCCCAATACACAGCATACAACAGGACAAGAACATCAGTGTAATCACTGAGCATGTGTATCACACCCTTTCCAGAGATGGCTGCATCAGGGATATAGGAACTCATGGTGATGTCTGCCTCATCATGACTAAATGCAGTATCTATCGTCAGCACTGAAGGTGTACAACATGCTCAACGGCTTCTGCTTAATGTTCTTACTCTTCATGATGACATCTCATGTGGGTAAAGGACATTACTATTCACAACAGCATGGGGGCAAATTAGCCAAGGATGGGATTGAAGAGATGATCTTTCTGTGTGTGAGGAATCCTACACCCCAATATTTTATGACCAAGACACACCAGTGCTTCAACTCTCCCTCTGTTTCTGCACATTTTGGGGAAGGCTTCAGTCCACTCCACTCACATGCATCATGACAGCATCTTTCCTGATCGTTATGGCAGTCTGCTCCCCAGACTGGTCAGCAGAGACAGTGATCCAGAATCCATCATGGTGCCGACAGACAAGGTCTAGCTTAGCCTCTATGCTATGGCATGGAGCACATGCATCTTCAGCATAGGCGGCTTGGAGCGGCAGGCGGTCCTCGCTCCGAGTAGCGCTCCAACCTTTTTATATAAACCAGCTACACGCTCATGTCAAAATCGCGTCGCTCCGCTCCGCTCACATGCTCTGGTCTGGACTCTGGTTCCCAAACCTTTCAGGCTGTGACCCCCCAAAATAATCATATTTGAACCCCCCACCCTGACAAGCACTTGAAATTGTAGGCATTACTCGGTTCCACTCTGTTCCACAGATAAATATTGTGAAAATAGCCGAACTACAAGCTCACAACGCCTCGCACTGCGAGGAAATTGGACACGTGGTCTGCTAGAACATAGCAGAAACAAAGGGTCCTCTACCAGAATGAACCGGAAGTCCAACCAATACGCGACTGTATATGTAGATGTAGGAGTAATAGCAAAGAGTGTGTTTTGAAAAAATGGCAGAACATGTAGTCTAGCATAAATGGCCGTGGCCGAAATGTGTCATGATCCAAGAAATCGATGGGGGAAATAAAAATTCAAGAGTTATATACCAAAATGTGAAGCTGGATTTGATAGCGCCACCATGAGGTTGATTTGAAAAATGTGGGGTTGCGGTCCCTTTGGCCATATAGGCAGGCAGAAATAGGGGAGGGAACTGTACACACACACACACACACACACACACACACACACACACACACACACACACACACACACACACACACACACACACACACACACACACACAGGTTTAAAGGAAAAGGGGAGATAATCCCACCATTGCTTTGCATGGCCCTTAGCTGATGAGTCATAAAGGCTTTGATAGTGTTCATACTGAATGTGAGTGTGTGTGTGTGTGTGTGTGTGTGTGTGTGTGTGTGTGTGTGTGTGTGTGTGTGTGTGTGTGTGTGTGTGTGTGTGTGTGTGTGTGTGTGTGTGTGTGTGTGTGTGTGTGTGTGTGTGTGTGTGTGTTCAGGGTTGTGGTTCCAGTGTGTGAGCAGGTCACTGAAGTCAGAGTGTGTGTTGTCACCACAGTGTGGTTTGTGCAGTAGGCAAAGTAGACCATTAAACCCATAAAATACAATGTGGGTTGTGCAACAAAAAAAAAACAGTTATGTTACGGTTAAGGCAGATCAGTTCAATGTGTTCGCTACCTGTTCAGCTCAGGGTGGATTGGTGGAAGAGCACACATTGGATCACATGTAGAACAGCATCAATGTTACAGCCTCTAAACACCTGACGCTCTCATCCAGAGTGTCTAAATGTACTGTATGTCACATATCCCATGTTGACAGACAGTGCAACTAGGTATTTGTATCGTAATTTTAAATCTATTTTGAGACATAGGACTGTACAGACAAAAGGGAACACATAGTGACTGAATAAACGTTTTATTGAAAATAAATTTAGCAACATATTCAACCAATATTAACAATAAACAAAAGTTTAGTAGGCTACTTTAACACTGAGCAGACAAAGCAGAAATATTTTACATTCAAAGGTTAGTCTACTGTACAACCAGGAGCCAGTTAACTCAATTATCACATCGATTGGAAGTAGGGGACAAGGTGGGAGGGAACATGACATCACTGCATGAGGTAAAAACTGAGACTGAAACCTGACTGATGGCAGCCAGCTCATGTATTTTATAATGTAATTATAAGTCATTATTATTACTTGATAAGGGCCATGGGTGTTGGGCAGACCTTAATACAAAACATGTAAAGGGCACTTTGGGCATCAGGGGCAAAAGGGCAGGTACCCTCCTGCACATGCCTCTGAATAAAGATAACATTTCAAATTGGTAAAAATACAATTTGTCCAAATATTTGACATCATGTAGTTGTTCCAACATTTCACTAGATAACTCTTTCACAGATCAGAAAGCGCCGGGCAGAACATGACATGTCGTCCCATCTTCCATCATGAAGCACAACACAGTCTTCATCTCCAGAGTCATTAGGCTGACCAGGGTACCAGTACCTGGAGTAGGAACATTTAATTCATTACAACACATTTACATGATATTTAACCATGACCACAAATTATATTCTAGATTTTAGATGCAAATTAAGAGAATAGTGAAATAGACAACATGTTTAATTGTGTTAGTGACAGTGTGGTTGGTTGGTATTTTATTATAAGATTTTATAGCTCATAGCGCGGCACTGAGTGCCGCGCTATGAGCTATTTTTGAAAAATCGTGACAATCTGTGCAAATCTTTGATATATATATATATATATAATTATATGTATATATATATATGTACTCGGGGCCGCGCTATGAGCTTGTAGATCCGCTATATTTGAATAGCCCAAAGTATAAGATAATGGTTAAAGTGGTTAAAATCTAAAAATGACCAATGCTTTCCCGGTCTTAATGGGTTAACACCATTTAGAAAAAGTAGGGAAGATGAAATCCTTGTATGTGAAATGTGTTTATAATGATAGTTTAAATGAAGAATAGAAGAATGAAGGTAAAGTCTTATGTTGGTGTGGTCAGTGGTGTTCCATCTACCCATTTCCACACTCCTTCCTCCTCTCTGTCAGTCAAACCCAGCCACACACCCTGGTCTCTGGGAAAAACTGTGTTAACAAAGTCCTGGACAGAAAGGATGCTGGTTTACGGAAGGATGCAGGATTACTGAAATGCACACTGTACACACACACACACTCAAACACACTCAAACACACACACACACACACACACACACACACACACACACACACACACACACACACACACACACACACACACACACACACACACACACACACACACACACACACACACACACAGATACACACACACACACACACACACACACACACACACACACACACACACACACACACACACACACACACACACACACACACACCTGCTTTTCTTTGCTGTTTATGATCATCAGGTCTGATTGTCTGTCTCTACAGTATTGTCTGCTCTGCTCCCAGGTTCTCGTCCCAGTAGGGATGTAATAACACACACCACCACCGAATGTAAATCCATGTTGTTGTTCTAATTACAAAATAACAAAGTTAGTCACTTTTTTGTCATTTGCTCAGATTAATGATAAATGATGAACAACATGTTATAGCAATGAAACAAAAAACAACAACTTTGTCTCACTGACCACAAAGAATCCTCAGGTTATACTGTCCAGTTATGTTGTTGTATCTGGATTGTATCTGGTCCAGGTCTTTGACCAGGTTGTTGTTCTCTTTAATCAGTTCAGAATCTGTAAGAAGGAGAATCAAACAAACTGATGAGTTTTATTTACAACTTTGTTCTGAACAGACCTCCTTAACCCATTAAAACCGGGAAAGCATCTGTGTCATTTTAGTTTTTTGCGTTAGCTATAAAAAAAATAGCAGATCTACAAGCTCGCAGTGCGTTAATTTGTGCCGCGGTGCGAGCTTGTAGATCTGCTATTTTTGTTGTAGCCAGCACAAGCCGAGACACATCAGACACATCCATTTCCCATGTTATCTTGCAGGGCTTTAGGCAGTGTTGACATGACAGCTGGTTTTCTGAGAAACAAGGCACAGAAATGGTCAATATGTCTGTCTCCTGCAGACACCTCATGCCAATCCACCTGCCCCACAATAGGACCCAATGTATTTAAAGCAACAGCCATAAACACTATTTCTGACAAAAATATACCTGTAAACATATTGTTTATTATATAATTACTCACTGTATATGACCAGGCCAGTGATGCCAGCCAATAGGATTGCACACAGCAGACCCAGACACACTGCAGCAGCTTTGTAGCGATTCTTCTTTAACTCTTCTGAGGCTGAAAAACACAAGACAAACCTATGAGGATACTTCACAGGGTTTAAAGTTTAAAATAAGTTACACATTTTAACAAGTTATGATGTTTTATGATAGATAGCAAGTAATGCATCCTATATTAAAATTGGCCTAAGGGAGTGTTGTGTATGAGTGTACCGTTGTGTTTACGACACTAGGGGAATGTACGACTGTTAGGACGTAAAGCTATGCGGCCGTAAAGTGTTACTGCTCTGTTGTTGTTGAACCCGGCTTGTAACGTGCGTTGCCAGCGTACATGTTTTGATACCCAGTAAAGACGGACCTAAAGCTCACCCTTCTAGTAGCGTGCCTTATTATGTGGATATAACATTGACGACGAGGATGGAGATGACTTTCTCACCGCCTCCCGCTTTCTTATCGTTCCCGGGCGAGCCTCCTGTACCATGGACTCGCTGGCTGGGGTCGTTCGAGACCTACATCACGGCTCTGGGACTCACGGACGTAAGCGATGCACGGAAAAGGGCCATCTTAATCCACTGCCTGGGCACAGAAGGACAGCGGATATTCGCCACTCTTGGGACCGCCGAAAAATATGCAGACTGTGTCACATTACTGTCTGGACATTTTGCAGCCCGACAAAGCGTTATCCTTCGTAGGATTTTGTTTCGCCAGCGCCGACAACGTGCGGGTGAGTCAGTCCACCAATATGTGGCCGATCTGAGGGGTTTGGCCAGCCTGTGCAAGTTTGAAGCATTACAAGACGAAGGTTCGTGAAAAATTGACAGATGACCTGACTCTCCATAAGGCTGTGGAAATAGCTTTTCAACTTGAGACAGCAGAGGGGTTTGCCAGGCAATTGGCTTGCGCCTCATCTCCACTGCCTGCACTCACAGCACAGCAGGTCGAGTCCCCATCGCGTTCAACTAGCCCTGATCCTCTCCAGGACGCTTCCCACATAAACTATGCTGGACGACAGCGCCCCCCAGGTCAGCGCTGCAGTAACTGCGGCTCATCATCACATGCTCCCAGAGCCCAAAACTGTCCCGCCAGGGGCCAGCGTTGCCAACGTTGTGGTAAACAAAACCATTTTTCCAAGGTTTGCCGTTCTGCCCCGGCCACCACCCCACGGCAGCCTTTCTCAACTACTGACCCTGCACCCACGACTACTATACACTCTGTGAGTGCTGCTTGCCGGCCGTTCAAGGTGTGTACTGTGGAGCTTGATGGCGTGTGCCTGCCGTTACTGCTCGACACTGGGGCTAACGCGTCCCTCTTGAATGCGGCTACAGTCACACATTTTTTCCCACACCACACGCTTGCTGCGCCGTCCAAAGTGCCCCTCAAGGGTTATGGTAATTCCAAGATTAACATTGTGGGAACCTTCAGCTCTGCGGTGCGCTATGGCACTAAGACTGTTTCCTCTTTCACATTCCAAGTGGCAAGCCACGGTGCTAACCTCATGGGCCTGGACTTGTTCACTGACCTAGGTTTTGTGCTCATGGATTACAGTGGGCTCACTATCCACCGTGTTGATTCGCTGTGGCCCCAACAATGGCCTGGACTGTTCGCTGGGCTGGGTTGCCTCACTGCCTTTAACCACCAGCCCCTCCTCATCCCTGATGTACACCCTGTCATCCAGCCCCTGCGACGCGTTCCTCTTGCCCTGCGCGACGAGGTGGCTGAAGAGCTCAACAACCTCTTGGAGGCAGGCATAATTGAGCCAGTCAACGCGGCACCATGGATCTCGAATCTGGTGGCTGTGCGGAAGAAGACAGGGAAGCTGCGCCTGTGCATTGATCTCAAGGCAGTTAACAAGGCAGTCATCCCCGACAAGTACCCGTTGCCTACAGTGGAAGAACTGACCACACAGTTCCATGGTTCCACCATTTTCACAAAGCTGGATCTTCGGCAGGGCTATCTGCAGGTTCCTCTACACCCTGGCAGCCGGAGTCTCACGCCTTTGTCACACACATGGGGGTGTTTCGATACACAAGGATGCCTTTCGGACTCAGCTCGGCCCCCAGCTGTTTCCAGAAAATCATGGCCACCATACTAGCAGGCATCCCTGGGGTAGCGATCTACTTGGATGACATTGTGGTTCATGGCTCAACGCCTGCTGCCCACGACGAGCGCCTTCGCCGAGTCCTCCATGTCCTTGCCAGCCAGCACCTCACTCTGAACGGGGACAAATGTGTCTTTGCCGTGCCTGAGAGAGTTTGTGGGGTTCCGCCTGAATGCCAAGGGCCTCCGCCCACTCCAGTCTAATGTGGAGGCTGTGCTACGCCTCCCTGAGCCTGCCTGTCCAGCCCAAGTGGCCTCGTTCCTCGGAATGACAGCCTACTACTTACGTTTTCTCCCTCAGTATTCGGCCACCACAGCCCCGCTGCGCGAGCTGTTGAAGAAGGACGCACCATGGGTTTGGACCCCCGCCTGTTCAGACGCCGTCCAGCTCACCTCGCCACCCGTGCTCGCACACTTCGACCTCGCAAGCCCCACACTCCTCACCTGTGACGCATCCAGCACAGCGCTGGGGGCTGTGCTGTCCCAGATCCACGCTGGCGTTGAGCGGCCCATCGCTTTTGCCTCTCGGGCTCTAAACTCAGCAGAACAAAAGTACTCAGTGGGGGAACGGGAGGCCTTGGCTTGCATCTGGGCGAGCGAGCGTTGGCATTATGTACTTGTATGGCCGTTCCTTCACACTGCGGACCGATCACCAGGCCCTCACGGCTCTGCTCGCAACGTCTGGCACAGGGCATAGGCCACTCAGGATCCATCGCTGGTCGGAGCGGCTCCAGCAGTATAACTTCAGCCTGCAATTCACTCCAGGTTGTGACAACGTAGTAGCAGACCTACTGTCACGGGCAACCCCCGGCCCTTCTCCAGATCCTGGTCCTGATCCTGGTCCTGACCAGGTCCTGGCCTCATCCAGATGCTCCACTCTCCACTCCAGCCTACAGTCTCACTCCAAGAGCTCCAGACAGCCTCGGAACAGGACCCGGTGCTCTCCCAGCTCCGCACTTTTATCCGCTCGGGGTGGCCCGCTAAGGTCCCAGACCAGCTGGTTCCCTTTCACCGGGCCAAGGACGAGCTGTCCTGCTGGAACGACGTCTGCATAGCCCGCGGCCTCTGCACCGTGGTGCCTGACTGCCTGCGACCATGTATCTTGACCATGGCCCACGAGGGTCATCTGGGCATCGTGAGGGTGAAGCAGCGCTGTCGTGACCTGGTGTGGTGGCCTGGCATTGACAGAGACATCGAGGCCTTAGTGAGGGACTGTACAGCTTGCCTTCTCAGTGAAAAGACCGGCCCACCCGCCCCGCCGCCGCTGCAACCGCTGCATTGGCCTGTCAAGCCCTGGGAGCACCTCCAGCTCGATATCTGCGGAGAGCTTCATGCAGTCCCACACCACCAGCGTTTCATGGTGGTGGTGTACGACCTTCATTCCAAGTGGCATGTGCTCTCCACGGGGACTGTTACCACCCGCGTGGTGACTGAGTTCCTGGACTCGCTCTTCTCCCGCTGGGGGCACCGTACGGCCATCACGACGGATAATGGCCCCCAGTTTATCTCTGCGGAGTTTGCTGCCTTGCACGTCCGTACATCATTCTACCACCCTGAGGCCAACGGGGGGGGGTGGAAAGATTTAACCAGACACTGAAGAATGGCATCAGAGCTCACCTGGCAGATGGCTTCTCCTTCTCTACAGCTCTTCGCCGCACGCTTCTGCACTACAGAGCCTCACAGCATTCCACTACCGGTTGCTCCCCAGCATTTCTCATGTTGGGACGGGAGCTGCAGCTGCCTTTGGATCGACTGAGGGCTTCCGTGATGGTGCCACCTTCAGCTCGAGGGCGCAACAGAGTCCGCCACCGGCAGCGTCAGATGAAGCAGCGTTTCGACAGGACACGGAGGGTGAGGACTCCATCGTTCGCGGCCCTGGACTGGGTCCGCGTCCGCCGCCCTCACATGGGCCACAAGCTGCAGTCTTTCTGGTCCACGCCTATGCAGATAACCGACCAGCTGGGGCCTGCCACTTTCTGCCTGTCCGATGGGTCGCGCTGGCATGCCAGCCGCATTCGGCGAGTGCCACCACCTGCTGTCGTGGGGCCGGAGGCTCCCGTGCCTGTGACACCGCCTGCTGCCGCAGGTATGTGGGCTAATACTGACTTTTACAGCAGGTGATATGGACTTGCCCCCGGTGCGCCCTGTGGCACCTGATGACCATCCGGTGGTGGTGCGCCCTCCGGCACCTAATGACCACCCGGTGGTGCCCGTGGCACGGCCAGTTCGAGACCGGGCTCGACCAGATTACCTCAAGGACTATGTTACCAATTTCTGAATGCATAAGACATTGGGGGGGTGGGGTTGTGTTTCATGGTTTTCTATGGGGGGGGGGAAATGTTGTGTATGAGTGTACCGTTGTGTTTACGACACTAGGGGAATGTACGACTGTTAGGACGTAAAGCTATGCGGCCGTAAAGTGTTACTGCTCTGTTGTTGTTGTTGAACCCGGCTTGTAACGTGCGTTGCCAGCGTACATGTTTTGATACCCAGTAAAGACGGACTTAAAGCTCACCCTTCTAGTAGCGTGCCTTATTATGTGGATATAACAGGGAGGACCGGCCAGCGGACCACGGCCACGTCACTCTGACTCAGACATAACCATAAACAAACCCGAAACGCCCATATATCAGCATATCACTATGACTCATACATAACCATAAACAAACCCAATATGCCCATAGGCTTATATGGAGATCACTGCAGTTTGAATATGCGGTTGTCTAGAATCGCCGATCTGACCGATATGTCCATATATGGGCATATGTGGATATCCAGTTATTCAGAATGAATATGCCTATCTATGAGCGTGCCAATTTACAGGGTATGGGCACATACTGAAGACATCAGGGATCTCCATATGGGCATAAAAGGGACACAGGTAGACAGACAGATGCAGAGATCTCCATATAGCCACAAAAGGGACACAGAAAGGTAAACAGGTACCTGACAAAGCCCATGACACTATGAATCAGACATATCGGTAAGATCGTGGTGCAACGTAGGTGTGAGGGCCTCGTAGCGGCCCGAACCCCTAGTGTTCTTAAAGCGGCACTATATAACTCTTGTTTTATGAATAACATAATAATTTTGTCCAATCTACATTATATGGTAGATTATGTTAAAACAATATAACTTATACAATTGGGGTAGTTGTAAATTGTCTGCTCTTATATTGAGACATTTATATTGTGTCAAAGGTCATGTCTCACCTAGACACAAGATCTGACAAAAATGTTGATCTAATGGTCAAGATTCAATTTATTCCCCGAGCAAGCAAGCAAGCAGGCTCTATTAGCTCAATGATAAAATGTCAGCACTTGCGCATGAAACCAGGTTCAAATCCGGGGTAGAAGAGGACATTTACATACATTTACAGCTGAAAGATGCAGTAAATTATATTTTTGTTAAGACACAACAAAAATTGTTTAAAAAAGCTCTGTTCTGAAAGTGATCTTTGCTATAGAGTTTTTGTTCAGTAACCGGGGTCTCCCCGTCTCCCCAGTTCTTTAGTAAACAGATCATTATTTTTATTTTGAACCTAAAATGCATTTTGTCTTTTCTTTATTAAGAAAACTACAATTTTCTTTTAACTTTAAAGTTAAGGTAAGTGATATTTTTGGTTAAATAGCGCTATATTCTGATAGTATAGTATTGCTATAGAGTACTATCAGAAAACACATTTTCAGGTCAACAATTCTATCACACAGAAATTGGTGAGAAGTAGAAGAATAGAAGTGGTGACACTAAGAAGTGAGCGGACAAAATTGGAACTGGAACATTATTAAAAGGAAGCTGATAATGGGTACTCTCTCCTAATTGGCTGCTTCTATTTATTAAAGAGCTGGAGAGACTGTTACTGAACAAACACTCTATAGCAATGATTATGATGATCAGAATATAGAGTTTTAAACCCTTTTGTTTTAACCTAAACATATCACGTATCCTACCTTGAATTTTCACTAGATATGTTTGCAGATGTATGTGTCATCATGTCATAGTACTGACATCATAGATTGGCCTCCAAGTACTCTGACAACAGGTACAACAGATAGGCTCAACTGGTATTGCAGAAATGGAGGAGGGCATGTGTTAATCGTTCCCAACGAGCATCGCACTCATTTTAATAAATTGTGAGGATAAGGTGAGTGTGCCTGTGCCACGCACACACACCCCATGGTTTCGAATATAAAACCTTTTAAAAGTTTTATTGTAGATTAAACAAGGCAGAGCACATGAAACGTGTGGCTTAATCACACATGAATAAGCTCAACTGTTCAAATTGTATCTTTTTGGTGGCACTTAGAATTCATGTCACTGTTTCTGGTCTTTTGTTTTTTATTTTTACAAAGGACACTGTTCCTTTACAGCAACAAACGGCACGGGACGTTATGTACAATTAGAGTATAGCCTCACTATCAGACACACCACTACACCACTGCTCTTGTGTAACATCCATAGATGTGTTAGTTAATCATTGTAGTGTTTAGTTTTACCTCCATTTTGCTGTTGTGTTGTGTTCTGCTGTACAGCATCCTGCTGTGTGCCAGGGTCAGGGTCAGGGTCAAGGTCGTCTGCAGAGACATAGATGTCATTGTCTACCATCCTCTCCTCTCTCTCTCCTCTCTCCTCCATCTCCTGCTGCCTCTCTCTTCGGCCATATCTGACCTTCTTTGTCAGGTCTGGTACGGCGTACACGTCCTCCGCCATTCTAGTTCATCTTCAAACTACTTTTGTTTAAGAGGAGGTCTAACCTTACAAATCCTATCAACGGAACCCAACAAGTTCACACTTTTGGGCGTCACATGCTTAAGATCACGTTCTGAAACCACACTTCACACATCCACAGGTCTCAGAATGGCTGAGAGAGGTGATGTTTCCTTCTGCTGTTGTGCGTCATTAAACGTTTTATATATTATTTGAGGGTTTGAGACTTTATTATTTGCCAGGCTTTTAGGTCAGCACCCATCATACTCTGAAGACTTTGGGTTGAGCATCAGTTCATTTGTTTCTTGCTAAATCCAGACTTATCAGGAGGGGAAACAAAACAACCTAGCCTCCAGTCTTTGTATTTAATGAGAGCAGAGCAGAGAGCAACTGTGGTTCAGTATGAGAGAGAAGTAAGATAAATATGTAGGCATAAAAAGGACACTTTCTCCATTGAAGGCAATTGGACAGGTGCTTGTGCCCTGCTGGCTGCTATGTGTGCACGTATTGTGCAGCTTGTAGCTTTAACTGCTGAAAGGAGGATATACATAATGGAGCAAATGCCTTATTGTGAGAAACAGTCACAGGAAATGTGAGCAAATGTCAGAGGAAACGTTTGCCCCCTACTGACAGCGTCCATAAAACGTTTGCCACTGAACTATCCAGCAGTTTGCGATATTTGCTCCAAACGCTCTTTCTCTCGCTTGTGACTAAATATAATAACTATATTGGATCCAGAACACCCGATAGCGACGATTATTATAGCCAATTGAAATGGATAGATAGATACTTGTTCATTGCATGAATCCAGAGATCATCTGTAGTGATGTGTGTGAGTTGTAGAGTAGTATAACTACAAGTGTGTTTTGAAGAAAATGCACAGTAGCAGAAAATCTAGTTTGGTGGAAATGGGTGTGGCCTATATGGAGTTGCATCATGATCTACATTTTTTTTTTTTTTTTTTGCTTGACCGACGGTTCAAGAGTTTGGCCAAAACATAAGCGGGCTGGTCTAGTGACAACATGAGAAAAAAAATTACTTGACCTACTGACAGCGTGCATAAAAAGTTTGCTGCTGAACGATCCAGCAGTTTGCGATATTTGCTCCAAACGCTCTCTCTCTCCCTCCCCTCTCTCTCTCTCTCTCCCCCCGCTCTCTCTCTCTCCCCCCGCTCTCTCTCTCCCACTCGCCCCCCCCCTCTCTCTCTGTGTGTGTGTGTGTGTGTGTGTGTGTGTGTGTGTGTGTGTGTGTGTGTGTGTGTGTGTGTGTGTGTGTGTGTGTGTGTTTTGTGTGTGTGTGTGTGTGTGCGCCGTGCGTGCATTTTCATCCTGAAAACAGGATGTCAGTCTTTCTTCCCTCATCAGCCAACTGTCAGGAAGATTAGCCCCCTACACAGACATTCTGCAATTTTATCTCCTGTTTTGTGTGTCTGTCTGTGTGTCTGTCTGTGTGTGTGCGTGTGTGTGTGTGTGTGCGTGTGTGTGTGGGGGGAGGGGGGGTGCAACGAATGTTTTTACTGTTACATTTTCAAGTCAATGTGTTTCAGTACTGCCAGTGGTGGAAAGTAACTAAGTACATTTACTTAAGTACTGTACTTAAGTACAATTATGAGGTATTTGTACTTTATTTGAGTATTTCCAATTTCCAATACTTTTACTTCTACTCCACTACATCTCAGAGGCAAATATTGTACTTTTACTCCACTACAATTATTTGAAAACTTTAGTGACTAGTTACTTTGCAGATATAAATTGTTACATTATAAAACATACATTAACCACTTTAGCCCTATTGTATACCTAGGCTATTTGAAAATAGCCGATCTACAAGCTCACAACAGTGAGCTTGTAGATCTGCTATTTTCAAACATTGTACTACTTTTACTTTTGGTAATTCCGGACTTTTACTTGTAACAGAGTACTTCTACACTGCAGTATTGATACTTTTACTTAAGTAAAACATTTGAGTACTTTTTCCACCACTGAGTACTGCACATATGTAAGTGACTGACTAATGTATGAGGATGACTAGCGAGCATACAGTACATTATCCATATCACAATATCTAGGCTGTCTGACAGCCTGTACATAATATATATCAGCCTCATATCCACTGTCAATCTTTATCCATTCATTAACAAAAAAGATGTATGTTCATTTTACTGGTGAGTGGTGATACATCTTACATTATGCTTCCACCTACGTTATGAATAGTGTATTAATAACAGTGAGTGCTGGCTGCTCTACTCTAATTAGTGGAGTGAGAGGATGCTAGGATTCTGTTAGTGGAGGGAGGATGTTAGGACTCTATTAGTGGAGTGAGGATGCTAGGATTCTATTAGTGGAGTGAGGATGCTAGGATTCTGTTAGTGGAGGGAGGATGTTAGGATTCTATTAGTGGAGGGAGGATGTTAGGATTCTATTAGTGGAGTGAGGATGCTAGGATTCTGTTAGTGGAGTGAGGATGTTAGGACTCTATTAGTGGAGTGAGGATGCTAGGATTCTATTAGTGGAGTGAGGATGCTAGGATTCTATTAGTGGAGTGAGGATGTTAGGACTCTATTAGTGGAGTGAGGATGCTAGGATTCTATTAGTGGAGTGAGGATGCTAGGATTCTATTAGTGGAGTGAGGATGCTAGGATTCTGTTAGTGGAGTGAGGATGCTAGGATTCTATTAGTGGAGTGAGGATACTAGGATTCTATTAGTGGAGGGAGGATGGATGCTAGGATTCTATTAGTGGAGTGAGGATGGATGCTAGGATTCTATTAGTGGAGGGAGGATGTTAGGACTCTATTAGTGGAGGGAGGATGGATGCTAGGATTCTATTAGTGGAGTGAGGATGCTAGGATTCTATTAGTGGAGGTAGGATGGATGCTAGGATGTGCTTTGGAATATGTCATGGAGAGAGAGAGAGAGTGGGTGTGTGGGTGCGTGCAAATGCGCGTGTGTGTGTGTGTGTGTGTGTGTGTGTGTGTGTGTGTGTGTGTGTGTGTGTGTGTGTGTGTGTGTGTGTGTGTCGTGCGTCCGTGCATGCGTATAATCTGCAGGTTCAAAGCATAGGGTAAGGTGGCAGGGTGACTGTTCAATGTTGCTCTCTGTGTATGTCTGATATCACCAATACACACACACACACACACACACACACACACACCTCCCGACATGATGTCCCGCGTGCCTATCCTGTTCCACTCTGAAATGTGTCACAATATGGAATAAGATACTCTTGAAATGCCTTTCATCTGGATTGCTTCATATTTGAAGTTAAAACTGGAGACGCTGGTGTGTTTGAAGTTCTCCTTAGCTGACCTGAAATCCTTTTTTTAGGCCATTGGAAAACATATTCAAAGAAGATGGTGAACTCCCACATGGATATTCCCCAAAGTGTTATTTTCTCTCTTTTTACTTATTAAAGAGGGAAAAAAAATCAAAAAGAAAAAATAGCCCTAGAAAAACTGCAGTATATGATTTATTTAACAACCTGAGGCAGTGCCTGCGGGAGACAAATGGAGTTGACAGGTAGACAGAACCCAGAAATGTCAATAGTCTGGGTTCTTCTGTGGGTCAAACTTGCCCTTGGAGGCTCAGATTCAGCCACTGTCTTTTTATGTATTTGATTTCTTCTCTCTCTATCTACCTAGATCATTCAATTCCCTCTATTGTCTTTCTTCCTCTCTTTCTCTCTCTCTCTCTCACCGGCGGTTGAGCCCCATTCATCAAGAATGACGTGCAGTGAATTTGTTTTTGTGGACACGGTGCAGAAAACTGTTTAACATTGTGGCATTCATCATGCTTTCGGAAATGAGGTTTGTGTACCTTTTGATGATATCTTGAAATCATGCACAAATACAATTATTTTCTTTTCTCCCCAAGGATGGAGTTTAGAAAAGAAAGAAATATGTTTGAAAATACTTTTCTGAGGCTTCTAACGTGAAGCGAGTTACAAACATCGCAAAACATTTACATTTCACCACGTCATACAACAAATAGTGAATATAGCCGATCTACAAGCTCACAACGCATCACATCGCGAGATGTTGTGAGCTCGAATGTGTTAAGGTTGCAACTTTCGATTGTCTTCTTAGTGATTATTCTATTGATTACTTTTTCCATTAACCGAAGCAAGCTAAACAATCGTTTTACTTACTTACCGTGCACCTGCTAATGCTCAATGCCCGTGTGCAAATGCAGATCAATTGCTCCAGCCGCTGGGGAGAAGCAGGCAGAAGTGACAGGTTTTGGTGTATAATTTCGGGGAATTATACACTGACTTTACACACAGTCTTGTAGCTTTTTTGCGTTTTCCAATAATTGTCTGGAATGGAATCAAATGTTTTATGGGACTGGTTGGCTTGATTCCAGGATTAAAACTCTTAATGTAAGGATTTTCTTGTCTTTGGAGAAAATGAATGGTGTTTCTACCTGCGGCGACTGCTATGCTCTTTAAGAGAGAGAGAGAGAGAGAGAGAGAGAGAGAGAGAGAGAGAGAGAGAGAGAGAGAGAGAGAGAGAGAGAGAGAGAGAGAGAGAGAGAGAGAGAGAGAGAGAGAGAGAGAGAGAGAGGAGAGAGAGAGAGAGAGGGAACTGAGATAGAGATATAGTAGAGATAGAGAGGGAGAGGGAGAGTTAGATCAATAAGTTGTGCTCTTTAGCAGGGGAGCCTGCCAGGTACACACAGTCTGTACCTTTCACACCATATTAACTCCAGAACACACACACTATAGAGCAAACACACACACACACACACACACACACACACACACACACACACACACACACACACACACACACACACACACACACACACACACACACACACACACACACACACACACACACACACACACACATTTGCACGCACCCACCCACAAACACAAATGCCAACACCCACACACCACACATCCACCACAGGAACACACAGACACACACACACCCTCTAAATTATTGACTGTCAGTAGGAGGAATGGGTCGGGACAGCACTGGTGTTAGCGGCGTGGTACCAAGCTGCTGTCCATCTGAGACATGAGCACTGACAAGCCTTTACATCAATGGTTCTCAACCTTCTCAGGCTGCGGACCCCCAAAAATAATCATATTTGAACTGGGGACCCCTAAAAATAATCATATTTGAACTGGGGACCCCTAAAAATAATCATATTTGAACTGGGGACCCCCAAAAATAATCATATTTGAACTGGGGAGTGAGGACCTCCAAAAATAATCATATTTGAACTGGGGACCCCCAAAAATAATCATATTTGAACTGGGGACCCCCACCCTGACAAGCACTTGGAATTGTAGGAGTTGAGGTATTGCATTTAGTCTGACATGTTTCCACGGATAAATATTGTGAAAATAGCTGATAGCAGTTGTGAGCTTGTAGATCAGCTATTTTCACAATGTTTGCCTTTTTCTGGTCTTTTTTCATTTATTTTCTTTATTTTTTTTTATTTTTTAGGTACTCTTATTTGTATTACATTTTTCACTGTCATCTGGGGACCCCCTCAAAATCATGTGGTGACCTCCCTGGGGGTCCCGACCCACAGGTTGAGAACCACTGATTTACAAGTTCTCAAACTTTTTCAAGGACACCCAAATTAAATTGTATTCGACCCCCATCTGAAAATTACTTTGTGCCAGGCATCCCCATAACAATGTTTTTAAAACATTGTGCCTTGGTGACCTTTAAGGTTGCAACTTTCGATTGTCTTCTTCGCGATTATTCGATTACTTTTACCATTAATCGAAGCAAAACAATCGTTTTGGAAAGGTATATGTGCAATGTCTCATTGGAGATTCGAGCGCAGCATCTGTCTTTGGAACTGGTTTGGATATTAACATTAAAAAGGAATCGTGATTGTGGATTGTGATTCTGGCTGAAAAAAATTGTGATATGTGATTTTTGCCATATTGCCCAGCCCTAGCATAAACTATGGCTAAGGTTTTGACAACAATGACTGAAAATGCACAAGGTTGCACTTTTTCTGTACGCCATCAATTTCAACAGTAAAAGTTACACATATTGTATGTGGGAGATCTCAAATACAAAAAGACTGTTTTACAGCAGTGCATAGCAGTGATAACAAATGTTATCATGAACATCCAATCACCCACAAATTGGTATTGCATGTTGAGGGGCCTCTATACAACACACCAACAAAAACGCTTTCACTTCTGCACATAGCGGGTGCCAAAAGCGCTAACAGTTGCACCGTCTGTTGCACAAACTCTATTAACCCCGCAGGCAACCCAGCCTGGTGGAGGAGATCTGCACTCCAAGGACCGCACTTTTCTAGTGCTATATATTTTGTTACTTTCCTTTTACGATGAGGTTGGTCAGTGGTGGAAAAAGTACTCAAATTATTTACTTATAGTAAAATGACAAATACTGCAATATAGAAATACTCTGTTACAAGTAAAAGTCCAGAATTCAACATTTTTGTAGCCAAGTATTGGCATCAAATTATACATAAAGTACATAAGTATATATATATATATATATAAAATGTGGGTGCCCTTGCTATTTTTGTATGGGTAGTTGAATACAGCATTCTCATAATCACATTATATAGAATACATCTAATACATATATGGGGCCTGCCTAAATGTCTAATTCAAACAAAACGGGCATGCACACATGTCAGTCAAATACATGAGCCATTTTAGTTCATCATCAATAAGTAGCTTATTAATAGCCTACAGGCTACAGCCCGAGGTGTATCTCCTGGAATCTCTAGGAAACTGAAGAAAACTACAAATGGCTGCCAAGTGATGTAAACTCTCAGTGCTTCTTTCCTATTGGTTGGCTGACTAGTGGCTCCAAGTCAAAGTTCACTGTGCAGGGTGTCATGTTACAAAACAACAGATCTACAAGCTATTAACACTACGCATGGCAACATGCTGCAAGCTTGTAGATCTGTCCCTTTTGACAAGTGACGCTGAGAGCAGAAGGGACGCTGGACCACACAGCGCGAGCTTTGAAGTTCGTCGCGAGCGGAACGGTACAATCCTCCTGAGAAGATAATAATATAACTGCGTCATCGTTGATTCATCAAGAAGATAGAAGAAAGCAGCTTAAAGAAGAGGGAATTGTTTGAGGTGAGTGTTTAATGGCAAAGAATGTGGCTTTTGACGTTACTGGGGAAACTTTATTTTGGTAATTTGCGATTTTGTACCGTGTTTTTGTCATGTATTCTGGTGGCTTTGAAGACGGTGATAATGGCTGTTATGGATATTAAGTATGTTAACAATATGAGCCTCCCGTGTGGCAAAAACACAGACTTTAACTAGACCGATCTTGATGGGTAGAGTTGCCAAAATGATAGTATTATTAGAACCATTTTGTGGCTGTCAACAGAGTTTAACAACTGTCAACCTGGCGTCCCTATTTTTGGACATGTCATTATAAGTGAAAATAGGGAAAATATCCTTTTTACAACAAGCTCACAACGGTTGCATAGTGACACGTGAGCTTGTATAATCTATTTCGCTATATAGTACTATGGTGGTTCTCAAAGTAAGGTCTGGGGGCTTAAAGGGCTGTCAGTAGGCCCCAAGCAAAATTAGTTAAAATAGCATTAAAATTAGTTTGACCATAACCCTATTTTATAGTCGCCCTATTTATCTATTTACATTATTTATGTGATTTAAATGAGTAGGTATTGGTATGAAAGTGTTAATGCATCACATTGAAGATTATTTAGGCTAGTGTTTATCTTATCCATTGTGTTTAAACTGAGGTACCATGGATTTTAAGTAAGGAAACCCCCTATATTCATAGCCCACTTACCTACAAATGCTCACATATTAGGTTTAGTTCTACTTTCATTAGTTTCTCATAAGAATAAGCTATATTAGTGGATTTCATACATTGTGATTCCCTCCTAAAAACAGAGTTAAGCCTTTTTGAGATGCTGATGGAGATTACCATAATAGTAATTTATTTAGCTACTGATGATTTTATTATTTTATTTTAATATAAATTATCATGCTGATTATATGGTTATAGGCTAACATTCATCCTAGTTAGTACAGTAATGTGTTAATTGCCTCCTTATTGATCTTTACCCAGTATTAGAGTTACTGTAAGAGGTGAACCTTATTGGACACTTGTATTGCAATACCTGTATTTTGATCAGTTGATTTGAGTATGCAATTGATCGTTAATCAGATATCAGCCAAAATGTTAATATTGTGCATCACTAATTTCAAATAAAGTGAGACAAGATGGTTAATGCTATTCCCTCTTCCCCAGGGCCAAGCTCAGACCAGCACTTCTGGCATGTCAACACCTATAGACCCCTTAACAGACGACGTCACGCTGGTTGCAAGCGTCATACTGCGCAAGCGTCAAACCCATTCTGTCAGGTCTCGCTATAGGGCGCGCAGCACTAGCCAACACACAAGAGGGGGTTGGGGTGTGCTGAAACTAGCGCACCCCGAAACAACAGGCTGAGAATTGATTGCATGAAACAATCACCTGTGCATCCAGTCTCAATGCTGATAAACAAATAATTGGTCTATGCACATCGTGCTCACATTGGATGGCCAGGTGATCACAGATGAGAGTGAGTACATCTCCATGGCACTAGGACTCCTATTGTGTGTATATGTTGTGTTCAGAATCCAGTACCCTAAAGGACTGAACACAACACTGACCTTTTTGGAATTGTGTTGTTCTGAAATTGAAGGATGCAGGCAATCTTCCTGTCACAGTAAAAAATAATATACAACTCCATCTGTGAGTCAGTATTCTCTCTAGATTTTGTCCTGACATTTCAGCACTGATGTTCAAGTTAACGACACTGAGTATATTTATTAATGATATAGAGGATATTTGTATCATAGTTTTATCAATACATTATTTATTTGCTAAAATAAAAAAACTTTTGAAAAGGTTATGTATTGTGTTTCTCACTATGCTTCTAGTGCAGGATTCCGAATCTTTTAAGCCCTATTTGGTAAGAAATTATCAATATTTTTGAGTGGAAGTGGGATTTAGAAGCATATTAAGTAATCTACTGTATGGTGGTAGCTGGCATGATTTAATTGTCGTACTATACTGTAAACAATATAGTGCTATTTGGCACCTCTAGTGGTGCTATATAGCACCTTTGTGGTTCTATATAGCACCCTTTGACAAAGGTGCCATAGTACCTTTAAAGACTGGTGCTATTTAGCACCATTTGACAAATGGTGCTAAATAGCACCTTAATAACAGGTGATATATGGCACCATTGACAAAGGTGCTATATAGTACCTTTACAGATTGGTGCTATATAGCACCCGAAAACGGTTCCCCTATGATTACGAGCCAAAGAACCGATTTTGGTGA
>NC_137617.1:26859523-26867023 GCF_963280865.1 Gymnoscopelus braueri
TATAGGTGCCCGGACCGCTACGCCAGCGGCCCAGACCTCAGGCGGTTCATTGAAGCAGTCCACTATTCACTGCTCATGCTGTCACAGCTCGTCGTACAAGCTGTCAGCTCTCACATTCCCTCCACCTCCTACCTCCCTGTGGCATTTAGTTTCATAATGTTAATAAATGATTCTGTGGTGTCATGCTTTGCGCAGGTAATCTGTAGTATCACAGGAGCAGAGTCACACCTGCCAAACTGAATGCAATATCATTGCAATAAATGGTAAATGGTTAATCCTGAGGATAGTTCACCCAAAAAAGAACTTTTTTCTATCGATTAGTCACCCCATGGAGACTTCAATTCATGGATATTTTTTTGTTTTTGTCGCATTCCTAAGCCAATAAATTGATGACCAAGCGGACCGGTAGGCAGCGGTTTCCGGTAGGAGACGCAAAGGAGACTCTTTGTGTCTCGGAACCACTGCCGGTCATCAAATTATTGGCTTAGGAATGCGACAAAAACGAAAAAAATTCAAGTCTCCATGGGGTGACTAATCAATAGAAAAAAAGTAATTTTGGGGGTGAACTATTCCTTTAAGTGTCTAACTGAATTGTAGATCGGCTATTTTGGGCGAAACATTCCCCCCAGAATAGGGATGCTGGGGTTAACAAAGTGGTTAACAAAAGTGGCATTTTAAATTTTAAGCATATTTTGATTATCGCGATGATATCGTTAATCCACAATAATCGTGACTTGTAATTTTCATATCAGCCCATCCCTAATCTATTGTATGTCCATTGTCCACTACCTCTGTCACCTTCCATATTCATTATACTGTCTCTGAATTGGACTCTGGACTAGTGGACCAATCAATGGGCTGAGAAAATGTGATAAAATGTTCCCTCTCTGAATGACTGATGATTTGTTAATATTCTAGCTGTAGCCATACAGTTGGAGGTCTACATCGCTGAGGCCTAATCCATGCATGAGATGGATACATTTATCACTTTTGTGTTATCGGCTGCTGTGTTGATTAACCCTTTAAGACCGGGAAAGCATCATTTGTGTCATTTTTAGATTTCTTTGGCTATTCAAAAATAGCAGATCTACAAGCTCATAGCACGGCACTCGGTGCCGCGGCAGCGCTATGAGCTTGTAGATCTGCTATATTTTTTAAATCGTGAATTTGTGCAAACCTTGGAATATATGTTTTTAAAGCGAACATTTGTAAAATATTTATATAAAAAAAAAAAAATCAAATAGTTGCAAAGTTTTCCTGATTTTTCAAAAATAGCAGATCTACAAGCTCATAGCGCGGCACCGACTGCCGCGCTATGAGCTTGTATATCTGCTATTTTTGAATAGCCCAAAGAAATCTAAAATGACAGAGATGCCACCCCGGGTTTGAATGGGTTAAGTCCATTTTCTGTAAATGTGTCACATTGCGCACTTTGAAAACTCATTTCATGGCTCAGGAAAGTTATAATGACCTCCCTGACAGCCGGAGTATTAGGGGGGAAAAAGAATGTTCTTGTTTACCAAACCCAAAACCAATGAACGGATATAACGTATGCAGGCTCACGCTCCATCACACCTGCAGAAGTTTACTTCTAGTATGAAAGCTTCTGATTGACACAAATGTGTGATTGGAAAGTAGTGCTTGTGTATATGTGAGCATTATTCTTTTTGCTGTCTTTTCACTTTATAGTTTTTTTCACGTTTTAGATTGTTGCAGACATCAGGGTTTATCCAGGGTTACTGAACCATTACATTATTGTGTGTAGGTTTAAAACTTTAATCAAGCGAATATATTCAAAAGTGAATATGAATTGATCATCAGATAATAAAAACATATCCTGATTCTGTTCAAATTGTACATGTAAATTGTAGTGATGAGGTCTTATCTTATTTTATCCATACCCCCCATATCTCTTTTCATCAAATCTCCTCTCGCAAGACTCGCATACAGCTGATCTCTCAGGCTATTTTGTTTCCTTTTTCTGTTTAAATACTCTGCATGTAAAGTGAGAAATTAGTTTAGAGTGATAAAGCCTCTGTCTCTCTCTGTCTCTCTCTGTCTCTCTCTGTCTCTCTCTGTCTCTCTCTCTCTTTCTCTCTCTCTCTCTCTCTCTCTCTCTCTCTCTCTCTCTCTCTCTCTCTCTCTCTCTCTCTCTCTCTCTCTCTCTCTCTCTGTTTCTCTCACGCACCCACTCTCCCACATGCTATTTCTCGATCTCTTTTAAACAGCCCCCTCCCTAATGCTGCTTTTTTTTATCTCCCTCAGTGTCTCTCTCATTTTCTTTCTTTGCCCTTTCGATCCTCCCTTTGCATCTGTCCATCTCCTGCTCTACATCTGTCGGTTAGCAACCTTGTATCTCCATGTTTCAACGTTTTATGTATTTTTTTGTAAATTAATGCCCTATATTGTATTACTCACACAACGTTGTGAGCTTATAGATTGTTTTTATTTAACATATTAACGTATTAAAAAAAAGATCTGCAATTCTCTAGCAGCACCCTCTTCCTGTACAACCCCCCGCCCCACCCACCCACCCAATACCCAAGAGGTCCTCTGGGTGCCTCTTGTCTCTGAGCTGACATGATGACAGGTGGAGACACACAGCCTTGGAGAGGAGCAGGAGCACAGAGCTCTGCAGTCTGCAGTGTGTTAGATGTTGTGTGAGTGATGGGGACAGAGATCTGCCGTCTCTACTTCTCAACAGGAGGAGGAGAGACGTTTCCGCACGAAAGCGCCGTCGTACGAGTGCGTCTCCCCCCCCGTTCGTTAGTTAGCGAGAGATAACGATCTCGTGCCTTGTCACACCTGCCGTTTCACAGATCCCTATGGATCCACGGTGCCTTGATGGCATATAGCACGTTGAGCTATATGGCTGTATATATATATACTGTATATATATATATAGACAGTGAGTGTGTGTGTAGGCTGAAAACCCTACACACACCCTTTTATTGGATCTTCTTTATTCAATACACTTATTTGTTTTAGCTCTTGCTCATTTGATTTTCCTATTTGTCTCATCTGTTTAAGAGAGTAGGTAGCTGATATATTGCACTTTTTTCCTTAGCGCTAGGTATGCTCTTAGTTGCTTGTTTTAGAAGAGAATGCACTTAAGACTTCTGGTGATTAGTAGTTTTCTTGCCTACCTAATGTTGAATGCACTTATTGTAAGTCGCTTTGGATAAAAGCGTCTGCTAAATTACCGTAATGTAATGTTATGTATGGATGTTGAGGTTTTTAACTTGTTTGTGTCTTAATGTAGTGGTAAAAGGGTGGTCAACCCTTTTCATATCACAGTCCATTATTTATTTAGCATTTGAGCCACGGATTTCACCGTTTGAGGAGATTTAGCCTCTCAGACCCAAAACGTAGAATATTGTTTTGTCCACAATTCCATGCTGTATTGATGTTGGTACCAATAGGAGAGATGACAGGCAAACGTTGATCAAAATAACAATTCTTCTACATTCTCTAATTGAGTAGACTTGTAAATTAAGTAATGCAGATGTTTAACAATCATTTAACTCTTGAGAGCGTAAAATGACCCAAATGGACCCTTACGGGTCCATTTGGTTTCATTTTACGCTCTCAAGAGTTAAAGATCTAAAATCGGTCCATTTGGTTACCAACCCTCCATCATTTAGCCGGGGACCACCTGGAACCCCCTCAAGGACCACTGGTGGTGGTCCCCGGACCACTGGTTGAGAACCACTGTCTTAATGTGTACGTGAGAAATGGTGATCGCTTTGTGACTTATAGTTATTGTGAATCCAGCTTGTGTGGGCAAAATATTTACATCTCTCTCCAACACTTCAGAAATCCCCAGCAAGTGACCCGCCATGTCCCTCGTCATCTTACAATGAAAAGGGATTAACTAGCTAAATATAGTTTTGCTCCGGGGATGAGCGCTGCCTTTGTACTGTATATGTCCCCTTCTCCAGGCACTAGCTCTCACACTCATGTCGGCTTGCATTAAACATAGATGTGAACTTTTACTGTCTGTGGAGAACTTTAAAGTGCACATTTTGAAATGTAGCAGCATCCTTGAATTCTTCGTTTTTTGAGGTCCTGTTTATTGTTAGAAATGCTTGGGCAGATGCTAGAATAGAAAAGTCACAGGCGGCTCCGTGGAAATACAACGTAATTACTTTTGATGCAGTTTGACATTGTAATTTTCGTGATTAACGAGCTCTAACTTGTTATTTGACTCTTCCATTAGAGCAGGAGTCATTCAGTGAGACGAGTCATACTTATCACTCCAATGTTCTCAAACCACCCAAGGATAAAACTGAGAAAAATGGGTTTTAACAGACCAGACAAAATGGGTTATAGGCAGTGGAGAAAAGTAACTAAGTACATTTCTCAAGTACTGTACTTAAGTACAATTTTACTGAAGTACTGAAGTATTTCCAATTGTCTATACTTTTACTTCTACTCCACTACATCTCAAATATTGTACTTTTACTCCACTACAATTATTTGAAAACTTTAGTTACTAGTTACTTTGCAGATATAAATTGTTACATTATAAAACACACATTAACCACTTTAGCCCTATTTTATACCTAGGCTATTTGAAAATAGCAGATCTACAAGCTCACAACGCGACGTGATGCGACGCGTTGTGAGCTTGTAGATCTGCTATTTTCAAACATTCTAGTACTTTTACTTTTGGTACTTTAAGTACATTTTGATACCAATACTTTTGTACTTTTACTCAAGTACATTTAGTGTGTGTGTGTGAGTGTGTGTGTGCGCGAGTGCGTGTGCATGTGCGTGCGCGTGTGCGTGTGCGTGCGTCCAATGAGCGCCCCCATTCTAGTTTCATGAGGTTTCATGAGATTGCTGAATCTATCCATGGACAATAACCCCCAATTGAATCGAGTTTATGTGCCGTCATTTGTTTAGTTTGGCACATGAAACTTCGGGTGAAAATCGGGTGGTTGATTCAGCTGTGACAAGCAAGATCATTAAAAGATTTGTCCAATTAATGCTTGCAAAAAGTTTGCAGCTGCCCCAGAATACAAATGAAACGGCCATGGTGTGTCATAAGCGGTGTTAGTCCTCTCCGTGTCCTGTTATATAATGAAATGGCTAATGAGTTGTGGAATCTGCCAATTGGAGTCAAAACTATAGTACGCTTTAACCCATTAAGACCTGAGGCCGATTCTAATTTTTTTTTCTAAATCCTAACAGTTTTTTGAAAATAATGTTTAAAAATAAAATTCACAATTATTTCAAAAATAGCAGATCTACAAGCACTCGTGCTATTTTTGAATAGCAAAAGAAACCTAAAATGACACAGATGCGTTCCAGGTCTTAAAGGGTTCAAATATATTTTATCCCCCCACAAGATGTGCAACATCGTCAGTGTAATGTTCGTTATTGTGCATTGTCCCTGCCACATAAAGAAACTAATAGAATACGCACATCACTTGAGGTTGAGGTGGTTGAGGCCAAGGCTCTTCATGGGGTCAAAGAGTTTGACCCGATGAAGAGCCTTGGCTTGAAACGTTGTCAATACATTTACATTGGAGCAGATGAGTGTGCAGGTTTATTCTTCTCCTTCTATTTCTCCCTGCCACATAAACAAATCAATACAACATTTGCACGATAATTATAAGAATAATATTACAGAACTGTATGAAATGAAATCAAATTAAATAAGAAGGCTGTATGTGCAATGGGGAGAGTACATAATTGGGGGAGAGTACAGTAGAATAAACATCAAACGACAAAGTAATCATACGCCTCTGTAGAAATGTTTGAATTGAAACGAGGGAGGAGAGGTAACATGAGGAGAAAAATCAACAACATGAGGTTAATGAGGGAAGTGAACGCCAGACAATCGATGGCTGGAAAAGATAAATAGAGATATAATACATACAAATGGGTAAAACATTCAGGAGATGTGAAGGCACGACGATACAAAAGAATAAAGCGCTCAAGGTTAAAAGAGAAGAGAAGAAGAAAACAAAGGTAAATCAAGGTGGGCAGAAGCTACTAATCAGCCCTGGCCCCCCTGCTTGACAGCACACACACAGTCATACATATACATAGCCTAGACACAGGGTAGGAAAACATTCCCACTGATTGAGATAAATGGCCTTGAAGCCAACTGAACCCGGTCATGAATGAGTAAGAAATGTGCTGTTTCCCCATGGCGTTAGGAGAACTGACTTCATCAGTTTGCTACAGGGATAAATGGCATCTCTTATTATTGCCGCGGTGGTGGCTTCGTGTTGGAGACTGGACTTAAACGTAGACATACTCATCATGCACAGTTCGTTTCGGTTCTCCGAAGAGTTGCGACAAGACAAAACAGTTTTAAGCTTGATTCATACGCAGTTCGAGGGCGCTCGGGTGGCTCAGTGGTAAAGTCACTGCCCACCACCACAGAGGTTGTGGGTTCAAATCCACCATGGTGCATCCTCCGGCTCTGTCGAGCGTCTACACGAACACAATTTGCCCGTGTTCGGGGGGAGGGAAACCGGGCGGAGAGAGGGTGATATCGGTCATTGCACATACTTCTGTGCGCCGGGGGCCGGGGGCCGGCACCTGTCAGCGGGGAGTGTTGGCTGGGAGGAGTAGGACGAAAGGCCCTACGTCCTCCTGGTGGGGGCTCCTCACTGGCAGGTGAGTCAGTAGGATGCGGCAACACAGAAATGTGGGTGGGGAGGAATCAATTGGCATAACGACTAAATTGGGGGGAAAAAGGGGTAAAATAAAAATACTTCGCAGTTCTCCGATCTAGTAGGACAGATCATAAATGAAGCATCTAGAAGGTTGCAGAGAAAAATCGCAGCAGTCTGAAATTAAATTACCCCTTTATCACCGCCAAAGTTTATTCATAATAAAATCACCCACTGCCAGGGTTTTTAATCATTTTTTTATAGATTTAATGTGAATTATTTGTCCGTTTATTTTTTAACATTGAAGTGAATGGATTTTTTTAAATTAATTTTTTAATATCTTTTAATTTGTTAGGGTTAGGGTTATACATTTATACTCAAAAATTAGAGAAACATTTTAGGAATTCAAAAACAAAATAAAAAAAATAAAATAAAAGGGGAGAATTCTCCCCTTTGGCGGTGAGTGTGTTAAAACACCTCTGGTAGTAGATGCCATCTTCATTTTGTGTCAGTTCGGCTCTATGCGTTTGTGTGTATGTATGTGTATTGAAAATACTTTACGTGTAAGCCTATTATGTACTGTATAGCGCTATTCCTTTAGTTACGTGTGTACACACCTGTGTATTCCTGGGTCTGGGAAGTGGTGTAAAGTAACTAAGTACATTTACTCAAGTACTGTACCTAAATGTTTTAGGTATTTTTTAACTTTACTAGAGTATTAACCATTTTCAGTACTTTTACTTCTACTCCACTACATCTCCGAGGCAAATATTGTACTTTTACTCCACTACAATTATTTGACAGCTTTAGTCACTAATTACTTTGCAGATATGAATTATTATATTATAAAACATACATGAACCACTTC
>NC_137617.1:26872023-26902023 GCF_963280865.1 Gymnoscopelus braueri
ATTTCTTTTGGCATTTCTGCCAAATATTTTCTTTATTTCAGACAGTGACAGTGAGAGACAGGAAAGACAGAAAGACAGAGACATGCCTGTAGCAGTATATTATAAAAAGTTAATATGCATGAATCATGAGCTCGGCAGCAGAGGAAAACAGTGCAGGGTGAGTTGGTCAAGGCACCAACCTCAGCTTGGAGGCCCTGCATGGCCATGGGACCTGGATTCATTCATCATTTCTCAGGTTCGAGATCATGTGTATTCCGTGACCACACATGTCACACAGCCAGTCCTCGAGGTCGCGACGCTTCACACTCTCAGACTCCCAATTCACAAATTCGATTCCATCAGATCTGGTCATAATAATAACCAACAAGAAGAAGCTCATAGCGTGGCACCGAGTGCCGCGCTATGAGCTTGTAGATCTGCAATTTTTTTTGAATCGTGGAAAATTTGGGCAAATCTTTGAATATATATATTTTTAAAGCAAACATTTGTCAAATATTTTGTTCCAGGGACGCCCCAGAAGCAAAGATTTTAGTTACAAAAGTTCGCTTTAAAAAATATATACTCACAACGTATTTTCACAACTTTTCACGATTCCGCGCTATGAGCTTGTATATCTGCTATTTTTTGGAATAGCCAAAGAAATCAAAAAAATGACAGAGACGTGTTCCCAGAATGGGTTAAGTAAGGTAAGTATAGTGAACTTTGAAATAGAGAATTACATGATGAAAGATCTTCGAAACAGAAAAAATCAATAAATAATGAAACCAGTTGAAAGCGGTTGAAACACAAACCTGACGTAAGACTAGACCTGATCAAAGCCAAATCTGCCCTGGTTTGACTTTGATTTTTTTTTTGACTGGCATTTGCTCTTTTCTCTCGTGTGTCTCTTGTGTGTTATTATGAGGACTCTAGAGTGTGTCTGGTTGATTGGTATCACATATTATTGACCGTGCGGCTGCTTTACAGGCTAAGTTATTGTTATTGATCCCGCATTCTAAATGGTCCTCTGTTACGCTGAGGTGGGAGTAATTTCATTATCGATCAGTGTGACAGCACGCTTGTCGGCTTTTGTGAATAAGCTGTGTGTGTGTGTGTGTGTGTGTGTGTGCGTGTGCGTGCGTGTCTTTGTGTCCATAATTTGTTTACTCGATTGTGAAAACTGTGAAATCCACTTCAAAACAGAGTAATGAAAAATAAATGGACGAACATTTCTTAACCCTTTAAGACCTGAAGCCGATTCTAAATAAATGTCTTCTAAATCCTAACAGTTTTCTGAAAAACCTATGTTTCTATGTCAGTGGTTCTCAATCTTTTTCATGTCAAGGACCCCCAAAATGATATGTATTTGGCCGCAGACCCCCATCTCAAAATATTTTGTTCCAGGGACCCCCAGAAGCAAAGAAAAGAGTTAAAAATGTTCGCTTTAAACAATATATATTCAAAGATTTGCACACATTTTCATGTTTTTTCAAAAATAGCAGATCTACAAGCTCATAGCGCGGCACTCGGTGCCGCGCTATGAGCTTGTATATCTGCTATTTTTGAATAGCCAAAGTGTAAAATAATGATTTTTAGCTCCAAAAAAAAAAGTGACACATGATGCGTTCCAGGTCTTAATTGGTTAAATGGAACACGGTGCCCTATAAGCTGATCTCTTATTGGCTTCCTGCCTTGCTCCCAACCAGGTCTCTGGAGAGGAAGCTGCAGAGGCCGCTGCTGGCTAAGTCCCGCACCCTGCCCAGCATCCCCCAGTCCCCCACGGTCTCCAGGGTCCATCACGCGGACCTGATGACCGGTGGAAGCCCGCCACGCAGGAAGAACCCGGCGGCCCCTCCCGCCGCCAACCATCCGAAAGCCTGCACTCTGCCACCTGCAGGTAAGGAGGACACACTTCAGTATAGCCTAGCCTGGAAACCAGACAAATCTGTCAGTGCAAAAAAAATAAGAAAAAAATAATAGCCCTCGGCAGATTTGGTCTGGCCCCGCCCGGTTGTGATTGGATTTCCCTGCCCCCCGGAGTTGTGGGGCACCAATCAGGGCCCAGTGTGCAAATATGGGGCGGGTTTATCCCCAGAGGCATTCTTTTGAGTCCGCCCCTTGGAAATGCAAACGACCGCAAAACAAAATAGCAGATATACATTTTTACTGTCTTTATTGTTTTTATTGTTAGTTAGAAAATGCCTAAAACTACATTTAAAAGGTAACAGCTAATTAAGAGCAATAATCTGATTAAGGGTTTCAATAATCGGCTGAAAATAGTCGTTAGTTGCAGCCTTAAGGCGGTTACAGACCGGCGAATATACACAAAATTCGGACTCGTTCCGAATAATTAAAAGACGCTTTTTTCGCTCCGCGAAACTGGTGTGGAAGCTTGCATTGACTTTACAAGGTTTTTAAAAAAAACGTATTATTCGCATGAAAAAAATCGCCCCGGTGTGTAAGGACCTTTAGTCTTAATGTTTTGAGTGAAAATGCAAATTTGGAACACTTATTTGCTTTTGTCAGGATTGGTAATAGCACAATATGGCACTTGACAACAGCCTGACTGCCTAGCCTGGTGTTGGGCTTTTATTGCAGAGTGGTTTCATCATGTGATTGTTTTGATTATGTAAAACACAACCTGTCGAACAGAGCTGCTTACCATTTTCATTTTGTAAGGGGGCTAAGCAGACCCTTTTCCAGTTACCGTATTTTCCAGATAGAGAATTGTCCACTTTATTCCCCTCATTTTCTCTCCAAAATAGCCCCAGCTGTGCTTTTCTCACCTGAAAGTGACAAGAGGGAGGAGGTGTTTGGGCTTTTCCCCCACAATGTCCCCAGGGTATCCTATAGTTATCACCAGAATTCACAGCATGTCTTTGCGAGCTACAGTGGCCGGATAAAAAAAATACAAGGTTCTTTTCAGACACATTTTGCAGAGACACAGCGTGATTTAAGTGGTTGATACTTTCTCCCAACGGGGAGTGAGCTACTGCTCTGGGAGTCTCAGGCTTATAGGCCTCTGAGACATTTATTCCTCTACCACCGTGATTTGCTTCTTGAGATGTTTTTTTTTGTTGTGTTTCCCGCTTTCGGGACAAACTCAAGAAAAGTTGCCATTGCAGAGGCCAAAACATTCAAGCTGGAGGAGGAGTCCACCGGGGGCTTTAACCAAAGCTTGTCAGGTACACTGTGATACAGGTGGTCCCCATCTCCCTCCTGATCTTCACCCTTCCAACAAACAAAATCCGTTCTCCTTTGATATCCGCCACCTTCTGAAACGCTTTGCAAGAAGTGGCCAGCTGTCTCAGCGGGAGCTCACACGACACAGGTACAGGCCTCCTGTCTCTCACGCTGTTTTGTAAGTGAAACTTACTGACGGTTCAAGGAGACGTCACAGAGTCTGTCTGGAGGCCGCACTCTGTGTGCGAACACAGATAGCTTTCATCTCTGCCATGGGTGAGCCCTTATTTTTCACGGTAGAAGCAGATAAAAGGGCACGATTACCTATATATATATATATATACAGTGTATCTGCTATGACATCCGCGTCTTTGACATTCTGTCCCTTCATGGAACATAAGGTGGGCAGCATCTGCACCCAGTAACCCCAGTGCCAGTGGGTGTGGGTGTGGGTGTGGGTGTGGGTGTGGGTGTGGGTGTGGGTGTGGGTGTGGGTGTGGGGGGGGTTACTCATAGCTGTCAGATGTGAAACAACCTGCCCCCCCCACCCTTGGCACGACATTTCCTAGAATGGAACTGACAGTAATCAACGAGCCATCAGCCCTGGCTCAGGGACAGAGTGAGCGCCATCTCGTATCACTCAGATGACCTCACTGAAGGACACCCTCCCCCCCCCCCCCAAACCCCTTATCTCACCCACAGTCCACAAATGTTAGATTTGAGCTTGGTGTTGGCGGCGGCCTTAACTGAGTGTGTAAAGAGAGGCCGTCTGGTGATCAGAAGGTCACCGGTTCCCCTTTCCCGGCTGTCCATGTCTGTGTGTGTCCAAGAGTCCCTGAGCAGGACACCTAACTAACACCTAACTGCTTGCTCCCGTGCGCTCATCATGACCATCTAAGCATCCATCAGCTGGGCAATCTGGGAACCCATCGTCAAATAAAAGGAAAAACAGCGCCCTCTGCTGTTTTTTTCCCTTTGAATTTCACTCTGGGGGGACCGCCCAATAGAGCCTATGCGCGTGACATCATCGTAGCCGGAGGTTATGCGGGAACGCCTACTGAGTGGCAAAAAAAAACTTTCTGGCCTTGACAGCCCATACATCCAAACAGAAAAGTCCTATCTGATTGTATTACATGATGTTAAAGGTTTCATGACGTTCAGTTTTACCACACATTAAAAGTCTTTGTCATGGTCCTTCAAACGTGTATAGAAAGTTTGAACAAAAAATTCCGCTCCATTGATCCATGGCAGGTGTTTTTCTCTCACATTTCTAAAGCCTTTTCAACTGCAATGAAAAAAATTATCTTTGCCTGCGGGTGTCGCTAGTGAGGGATTTTGCCTGTCAATCATCGCCTCTGCTCCGCCCCCCCCCCCAAAGGAAAGGATAGGGGAGGGGAGGGGCGAGGAGGAGAGTGGGCGGCATTAATCGGCTGTGACCTCACTGCCGAAGGGCCAAGCTTAGATTACTTTTCAGCCTAATTATTCAGAAAACCCCAGACCACAGAAAATCCACTGAATGTTCAAAGTTCAGATTTTTTGGGTGTAATTGAGGTCATAAAACCCCCCAAAAAACATAACAAATAAAAAAAGTTAAAATGAATGTCATAGAACCTTTAAACTCACCAACATGGCAGCTGTACGGAAAGCTTGAATTATCCTCTTTCTATCAGCAAAGTTGTTGTTTCATAAAAATCCACCAAAGACATGTTATGAGCTACTTTCTGTCAATAAAATCCATGCAGGTGATTATTTTGTGTCAGAGTTTGAAAGCGCTCGTTTCCTGCATTATGTGCCATGCATTTAGAAACAGGTGGTACGAAGGACCGTTGAGTGATTTCCAACGAGCGCTTCCAAACTCCAACGCTCCATGCTGCTCAATGTTTTGCCACTCAGTTTAGATGAGGGGGGCGTGTCCCGGTGGAAAAGTGACGCATATAGCAGGAAGTTGGCCCGTTTGGTCCACCCTCAGCCCTACTCCTATGTTTTCATTCCCACTGACAATATTTCGCCCACGGAACACTAAACAACATTTCTCCCACGGAACATGGATAGTTTTGGTTATACGCCCACTTGTTTCTATAATGGAAGAACAAGTTAAAATGCTACTAACTTTCCGTGGTGTTGCCGGCTCAGAGGACGCCATTGTTGAATGAGCTTGGGTTTGTTTCCAGTGGGAACGCATGAGAAAGCGAACGCACCGATTTAAATCCCGCCCACTACATTTGATTGGGTAAAGCGCGGCTTGGTTCCTGATCTAAGGCCGGCCCACTTGTAGGCCACTGTTCACACGTTCTGAATGGCCCTACCCGACAAGATGCAGCAGCGCAGCTCAGAATCTGTTCTTGAGAGATTATCAACTGGGTGACGCTGAAAACTGTATTTCCTCCCTATGGGATTAACAAAATGTCTCTCATCTTGAGCTGTCACCTCGTGAGCCCCTTCATCCTTATCCTTCATTCCTTCAGCCACCTCTCTCTCTCCTCCTCTGCCCATTCATCCGCCTTCCAGCGCTTGTCGTTCCCCGGGGAAATGAAACAAAGTTGATAAGTAGCAGGGGAAATAGAAGTCAGTGACCTCAGAAGATGAACTAGTTGTCAGATTCACACGTATAGGCTTGGAGACAAGTGCAAAGACAGATAGACCCCAATTGCATTTGGTCATTCGGGCCACTTGTATCTAGATTGTATCCAGATTATTTGTAACTGGAAGGATACCGATATAACCAATATTCATGTGATAAATATGAATATGTGGTAACACTTTAGAATAACTATTCGTTATAAGTAGTCAATAGATCATTCATAAACTGTTAGTTTATGAGTTATTAATGACTTGTTAATCATTTGTTAATAGTTAGTTAAGGATTAATAACAATGCCTTATAACTGCTTAATAGATCATTTATAAATCATTAGTTAATGAGTTATTAATGTCTTGTTAAATGTTTGTTAACAGCTAGTTAAGGAGTTGTAACCATGCCTTATAGATAGTTAATAGATTACTAACAAACTATTAGTTAATGAGTTATCAATGACTTGTTAAATGTTTTAATGGTATGTTAAGGATTTATAAATATGCCTTATAGATGAATAATAGATCACTCACAGAGTATTAGTTAACTGACTTATTAACTGTATGCTGATTATTTATAACTATGTCTTATAAATGCCTTATAACTAGTTAATAAATCATTTATAAACCAATAGTTAATGAGTTACTAATGTCTTGTCAAATATTTGTTAACAGTTAGTTAAGGAGGTATAACTATCCCTTACATATACTGTATATATAATTTATATATTACTCACAAACTATTAGTTAATTACTTGTTAATAACTTAATTAAATATTTACTACCTGTATCCTAATGATTTATAACTATGCCTTTTATATGTTCAAAGTATTATGAACAAGCTATTAGTAGAACACTTATTAATGGCTAATTAAGTATTTGTTAATAGTTAATATATTATTGGGTAGTTATTCTAAAGTTGCAACTATTCCTCATTTACTAACATGAGTTAAGTATTTGTTAATGGTTAATTTATGTTATTGGGTAGTTATTCTAAAGTTGCCACTACTCCTCATTTACTAACTATTAACAAATACTTAACTTACCTTTTACAAATCAATTGTTAATGATTTGATTCCCATCTACTAATACCAGAGACACGTTGTACAACAGCAAATGGGTGGTACAGAAATTTGATGTGATACTGTGGACATATTTCACATTTTGGTACCTCAACCTTGTTAAATATTTTACAAAATAAATACCTCAGATGAAATAATGAACATTGTATTTTTAATGAATAAAGAAAACAGTACAAAAATAACAAATGCATCCATCTAAAATAACAATAGCAAATAAAGAAATAGTCATATCAACAGTAATACAGTAATTAGAAATAACCAAAAGGAATACCTTCATAATCCCATCATAATCCGCCTCTACAGTCCAGATTACATATAGCTTAATCCAGTGGATATACAGCACACACATTAGCTTTAGCTTTATAGCAGGCCTTCTGCAGTAAGCAGTATGGCCACAGCAACACCATGTGCTAAAATTGTAGCTATGCTAATATTGTAGCTAACAGGCTAATAAGTGTTCCCAAATTATAAATCTTACTCTTTTTCATCAAACAAACAAAAACGAATTATTAACATTAACTAATAAACACAACAGTTCATACAGTTTTCATGGTTTTGCACTACATCACCTGAAATGCATAAAATAGAATACACAATAATGTATCAGATACAGCACAATGACCCCTTCTCTTGTGTCTTGTTCACAATAACTGAACAACATCCTGCTCCTTTCCAAATAAAAGGCAGTTCAGCTTCAGAACTCCATTGAGACACACTGCCATCTACTGACACAAAGTGGTATTGATACTACACTACAGACTAGTGTAGTGGCATGAACTGAACTGTATAGGACAATGAAATAAAAATACATGGAACATACATGGAACATTGCCAAAAATGGTAGATAAGAAATGACAGATTTTTAAGTTCACAGCAAGACGCATTGCAACGTGTTGTGAGCTTGTAGATCTGCTATTCCTGGTCTGATATTTCTGGCGAATGAAGAGAAACAGAAGAATATAATTGCAACTTCACAAATTTCAAATTGAGGGTTATTACTTCTAAAAAGGCCCAGTAAACACCTAGGGGTCAGTTATGAGTCCATTTCTGGTCATGGCCTGACATGTTGAAAAGGGGCATTTTTCTTGAGTTTTTCTTCTTTCAGTAGAAATAGCAGATTAGAAATAGCAGATCTACATGCTCAAGTCTGAGCTTGTAGATCTGATATTTCTAATCTGATATTTCTACTGAATGAAGAAAAACTGTTCAGTTCATTCAACTATACTAGTCTGTAGTGTAGTACCAATACCACTTTGTGTCAGTAGATGGCAGTGTGTCTCAATGGAGTTCTGAAGCTGAACTGCCTTTTATTTTGAAAGGACCAGGATGTTGTTCAGCCCTGCGCAGTGCAGCTATTGTGAACAAGACACAAGAGAAGGGGTCATTGTGCTGTATCTGATACATTGTGTATTCTATTTTATGCATTTCAGGTGATGTAGTGCAAAACCATGAAAACTGTATGGACTGTTGTGTTTATTAGTTAATTTAAGTAATTCGTTTTTATTTGTTTGATGAAAAAGAGTAAGATTTATAATTTGGGAACACTTATTAGCCTGTTAGCTGCAATATTAGCATAGCTACAATTTTAGCACATGGTGTCGCTGTGGCCATACAGCTTACTGCAGAAGGCCTGCTATAAAGCTAAAGCTAATGTGTGTGCTGTATATCCACTGGATAAAGCTATATGTAATCTGGACTGTAGAGGCGGATTATGATGGGATTATGAAGGTATTCCTTTTGGTTATTTCTAATTACTGTATTACTGTTGATATGACTATTTCTTTATTTGCTATTGTTATTTTAGATGGATGCATTTGTTTTTTTTTGTACTGTTTTCTTTATTCATTAAAAATAAATTGTTCATTATTTCATCTGTGGTATTTATTTTGTAAAATATTGAGCAAGGTTGAGGTACCAAAATGTGAAATATGTCCACAGTATCACATCAAATTTCTGTACCACCCATTTGCTGTTGTACAACGTGTCTCTGGTATTAGTAGATGGGAATCAAATCATTAACAATTGATTTGTAAAAGGTAAGTTAAGTATTTGTTAATAGTTAGTAAATGAGGAGTAGTGGCAACTTTAGAATAACTACCCAATAACATATATTAACCATTAACAAATACTTAACTCATGTTAGTAAATGAGGAGTAGTTGCAACTTTAGAATAACTACCCAATAACATATATTAACCATTAACAAATACTTAACTCATGTTAGTAAATGAGGAGTAGTTGCAACTTTAGAATAACATAAATTAACCATTAACAAATACTTAACTCATGTTAGTAAATGAGGAATAGTTACAACTTTAGAATAACTACCCAATAACATATATTAACTATTAACAAATACTTAACTAGCCATTAGTAAGTGTTTTACTAATAGCTTGTTCATAATCCTTTGAACATATATAAGGTATAGTTATAAATCATTAGCATACAGGTAGTAAATATTTAACAAGTTATTAACAAGTCATTAACTAATAGTTTGTGAGTAATATATAAATTATCTATCAGGGATAGTTATACCTCCTTAACTAACTGTTAACAAATATTTAACAAGACATTAGTAACTCATTAACCAATGGTTTATAAATGATCTATTAACTAGTTATAAGGCATTTATAAGACATTGTTATAAATAATCAGCATACAGTTAATAAGTCAGTTAACTAATACTCTGTGAGTGATCTATTAGCCATCTATAAGGCATATTTATACATCCTTAACATACTATTAAAACATATTTAACAAGTCATTGATAACTCATTAACTAATAGTTTGTTAGTAGTCTATTAACTATCTGTAAGGCATGGTTACAACTCCTTAACTAGCTGTTAACAAACATTTAACAAGACTTTAATAACTCATTAACTAATGGTTTATAAATGATCTATTAACCAGTTATAATGCATCGTTATTAATCCTTAACTAACTATTAACAAATAATTAACAAGTCATTAATAACTCATTAACTGACAGTTTATGAATGATCTATTAACTACTTATAACGAATAGTTATTCTAAAGTGTTACCGAATATGTTTTCAGCAAAGATTTACAGTAACATAAACTCTGCCACAAAGCTTCCTCTAACCCATTAAGACCTGGAACTCATCTGTGTCACTTTTTTCTTTTACACTTTGGCTATTTAAAAATAGCAGATATACAAGCTCATAACGCGGCACCGAGTGCCGCGCTACGAGGTTGTATATCTGCTATTTTTGAAAAATAGTGAACATGTGCGCAAATCTTTGAATATATATTATTTTAAAGCAAACATTTTTAACTCAAATCTTTGATCCTGGGGGGTCCCAGGAATAAAATATTTTGAGATCGGGGTTGGCGGCCAAATACATATCATTTTGAGGGTCCTTGACATGAAAAAGTTTGAGAACCACTGATATAGAAACATATGTTTTTCAGAATACTGTTGGGATTTTTAGAAGACATTTCTCGAATCGGCCTCAGGTCTTAATGGGCTAAATTAACATTATGTTAAATGAAAAACATTAGACATTTAATATTAAATCATTATTAAAGTAGCTCGGGTGGCGCAGGGATACAGTTCGTGCCCACCACCACCACCCACCGTGGGGAAATAGGGGTTTGAATCCTCCACGGTGCCTCCAGCTTGGAGGGAAGCCAGGCAGGGAGGGAGGGCCGATCTCTGTGGCTGCACCAGCGACTCTTACAGGTTGGTCAAGGGCACCAAAGAAAGAAAGAAAGAATCAACTTTACTGTCACATCACAGGGCAGTTTCACACGTTGTGATTCACAGAGAGAAGTTTGTGTCCGCAGCCGTGAAAGGTCTCTTTACTTCTGAGCGCTGCCTTGAAAACTAGTATGTGATAAATATAGAACCGCATCAGAGAAAATGTGATGTTCAAGCATCCACACAATATTTTTAACGGCCCACTCATTTTATAGAGCTGCTGGCACGGGAGTCCCGGCACTCATTCACACACACATTCATACATACACCGATGGCGGAGGAAACCATGCAAGGCACCAACCTGCTCATCGGGAGCAAATTAGGGGTTCAGCGTCTTGCTCAAGGACACTTCGACACTAACTCTGGGGGAGCCCTGGGAACCTCACGGTTGCCATCCGGCCGCTCTACCGGCCACTCTACCCATGAGGCACTGCCGACCCCATGGTGGCAGCCGTAACTCAACACCTGCGCAGTTTGATATCAACTGCGTTATACTCCCGTCCTGTGGGAGGCAGCAAAGTGCTGTTTGATATCAACTGCGTTATACTCCCGACCTGTGGGAGGCAGCAAAGTGCCGTTTGATATCAACTGCGTTATACTCCCGACCTGTGGGAGGCAGGAAAGTGCCGTTTGATATCAACTGCGTTATACTCCTGACATGTGGGAGGCAGCAAAGTGCAGTAATAGGCATCCAGTGTGGTGGAAAGTACATGAAGAATAGTTCGCTACTGAGGCAAAATATAGGGCCAAAGAAGGAACACAAATGTATACGGAACAATTAAAGGTTAGGCCTACACACTATCCAAAGGCTACAGCCATGAGTGATTTTTTTAGGCTAAATGTGTAGGAAATTGGACACATGGTGTGCCAGAACATAGCAAAGCCTTCATCAGGGGCTGCACAAATACTTTATTTAAAATGTAAAAAGAGGTTTAAATAGGGCATGCACAAATATCTTATTTATAATGTAAATACAGTCATGAATATTGTATTTGATCTTGGCATCCAGGCTCTGCTACATATTACTCTCCGCTCAGCGCAATTAGAAGACAAAACCCACGGGGGAGACAGAGCGTGGACCTGGGGTGCAACGACACACATACACTACCAGTGGTGGATAGTAACTAAGTACATGTACTCAAGTACTGTACTTAGGCTGTCTAGACCCCTCTCTGGCTGTCACCTGCACAACTGTATTTAATCATTTCAACCCTGTGTCATTCTCTAAACTGATCATGCAACTCAAAACCTCATCCTGCCCCACAGATGCTATCCCCACTCACCTCTTTAAGGAGGTCTGGGAGTCCATTGGGCCTAGTGTCCACAACATCATAAATAGCAGTCTGGCCTCAGGTGTTGTACCAATATACTTTAAAACAGCAGTTGTGACACCACCAATCAAAAAACCCAGTCTCGATACCTCTGTCTTGGCAAACTACAGACCAATTTCAAAACTTCCTTTAATTTCTAAAATCCTTGAGAAAACTGTTTTATTTCAATTACAGTCTTTCTTGCAGGAACACAATATTTTTTGATGTCTTTCAATCTGGATTTAAAGCATTTCACAGTACCGAGTCAGCGTTGTTGAGGGTATTCAATGATGTGCTATTGACCACTGACAAAGGTAACTCTGCTATTTTGCTACTCCTTGACTTGACCTCTGCTTTTGACACCCTGGATCACAAGACTCTAATCTCCCGTTTGGAGCAGTGTGTTGGTGTCACAGACACTGCCCTAGACTGGTTTAGGTCTTATCTATCTGAGAGATGTTTCTCAGTCAAATTTGGAGATTTTGTGTCATCCTCCACGCCCCTGTCTTCCGGAGTCCCCCAGGGCTCGATCCTTGGGCCTATACTGTTCTCCCTTTATCTTCTCCCCCTGGGACTAATTTTTAAGAAGCATGGCATCTCATACCATCTCTATGCAGATGATTCTCAAATCTACATGCCCTTAAAGAAGGAAAGTAATAGCTCCCTGACACCACTTCTAGATTGTCTCAAAGATGTTAAAACCTGGATGGCTTTTAACTTTCTAAGTGTCAATGAAAAAAAGACGTGAGGTCATAGTGTTTGGGCCTAGTGGTCCTGGCATTATACCCACCAATCTGGGCCCCCTACAGTCTTATGTGAAACCTGTTGTCTCCAACCTTGGAGTCAAATTTGACAATGTGCTCAAATTAGACAAACAGGTAAATGCTGTGGTCAGCTCCAGCTTCTATCATCTGAGACTGCTTGCCCGAATTAAATCAGTTCTGTCTTTCAATGATTTTGAGCGCGTCATTCACGCCTTTATTTCCACACGTCTGGACTACTGTAACGCGCTATATGTCGGGCTAAATCAAGCCTCCTTGGCACGCCTGCAGCTAGTCCAAAATTCTGCGGCACGCCTCCTGACAGGAACCAGTAGGCGTGAGCACATTACGCCCGTGCTGGCCTCACTCCACTGGCTACCTGTTCGCTTCAGAATTGATTTTAAAATGTTATTGTTTGTTTTTAAATCCCTGAATGGCTTGGCACCTCAGTACCTCTCTGACCTCATAAAGGTCTATACCCCCCCAAGGTCACTGAGGTCTGCTGGCCAGCTAAGTCTCGAGGTCACAGTAAGGACCAACCTAAAGACCAGAGGCGACCGAGCCTTTGCTGCCATAGCCCCCACCCTATGGAATGCGCTCCCCCCCCATGTTAAAAGGGCCCCCACCATTGAGACTTTTAAATCTCGGCTTAAGACACACCTTTACACCTTGGCATTTTAACCCCGCTTGAGAGTTTTCTGTGGTCCATGTCTTATTTGTTTTCTGTGTGTTTTGCTGGTGTTTTCTGTGTTTTTTAGCATATTTTAGCCGTGTATTTTGCATGATTTTCTGTACAGCACTTTGTAAACCCTTAACCCTGGTTGTGAAATGTGCTATACAAATAAAGTGGATTGGATTGGATTGGATTAAGTACAATTTTGTGGTATTTTTACTTTACTGGAGTACTTCCAATTTTCAATAAATTTACTTCTACTCCACTACATCTAAAAGGCAAATATTGTACTTTTACTCCACTATAATTATTTGAAAACTTAAGTTACTAGTTATACTTTGTAGATTTTGATTATTATTAAAACCACTTCAGACCTATATATATGTATATATATATATATATATATATATATATATATATATATATATATATATATATATATATATATATATATATATATATATATATATATATATATATATATATATATATATATGTATATATATATATATATGTATATATATATATATGTATATATATATATATATATATATATATGTATATGTATATGTATATATATATATATATATATATATATATATATATATATATACATATATATATATATATATATATATATATATATATATATATATATATATATACATATATATATATATATATATATATATATATATATATATATATATATATATATATATATATATAGGCATATAGGCATATATGCTATGCTATATGCTATATAAGCATATATATATATATATGCTTTTAGCAATTTGAAAATAGCCGATCTACAAGCTCACAACGCGTTGCTTTGCGACACGTTGTGAATGTTGCAGTTTTATGAGAATTCCTCTGGCCCTAACTGCCCCTAGTCAATTTTCTTTCTAAACTTTGCAGTATAGAGGGACATTCCAAATAGAGCTGAAACCAATCTTACTCCAATTGGCCAAAGGGGGGGCGCTATAGCAATCGTTTGAAAATGCTAACTTTGAAAAGGTAACAAGTCATGCGCGTATTGCTTAAAAACGTCTGTCCCAGACCAAGAACCCAATGGAAATAAGTCACTGACTTTATTGTGTTTATATCCTTGACGTTTCCCTGAGAAGCATTTAACATGTGTTTCTATTTCAACCACGACGTCTAATAAATCACATAAAATCAAATTCTAATGAATAGGGGTTCGATTATTCTACTTTTATTCGATTATTTGATTGATTCATGTAAATGAGGCTGTACGACTCGATCTAAAAACCTGCCAGCTGTTGCATGGTTACTTGGAGGTGAATGTGGAGGGAGTGCCACTCATTACATATTGCTTCAGCTGTGAATGCCAAGAGGAGTTATGCAAGCAGAGAGTGTCAGAACATGAGGACATGAAAGACTGACTGAGATATAAAAGCATCATGTTATAAAAGGCACAGAGAATTCCAGAAGCAACATTCCCAGAGCCATGCATCAGTATTAAAGAAATGGCGTAGAGCCGTTGCCTGGATGAACAGTGTGAGAGAAACACTTTCATGTTGATGGCGGATTACTGAGGATCTGTGTTTGGGGGGGGGGGGGGGCATGATGGCACAGAGTGGAGAAATTATGGATTATTTGCTCCTTGTATCCCTAGGAGTTTGTGTGTTTGATTTATTGTCAGTGACTTCACTGTTAATGAACTGAACTGCTAAACAGGCATCGACATGGAGGAGAGTGACAGAACAACAGAGACTGCTGTGGGAGAGTAGGAGCTGAGGAGATGAAAGTGAAGTGGGGGCTATGATGACGAGTCGACGTTGCGTAAACGTACGGCTGCAATTGCTCTGGTCCATGACAGCTAAGCTAACTGCGTCTTAAACAGAATGCACAGCCACATTAAAATGCCTGGAAGCTAGACAACGAGTGGCGATTTATCAGATAATTACATTAACCCATTAAGACCGGGAACGCATCTGTGTAACCACTTTAACCATTATCTTATTCTTTGGCTATTCGAAAATAGCAGATATACTAGCTCATAGTGCCGCGCTATGAGCTAGTATATGAGCTTGTAGATCCGCTATTTTTTTTTATCTTGAAAATGTGTGTAAATCTTTGAATATATATACAGTATGTTTTAAAGAGAACATTTTTAATTCAAATCTTTGCTTCTGGGGGTCCCTGGAACAAAATATTTTCAGATGGGGCTCCGCGGCCAAATACATATCATTTTTGGGGTCCTTGACATGAAAAAGTTTGAGAACCACTGATTATAGCAACATATGTTTTAAAAAAAAACAGTTTTAGAAGACATTGTAGAATCCCTAGAAGCAAAGATTTGAGTTAAAAATGTAAAAAAAACTGCAGTATATATATTGAAAGATTTGCACAAATGTTCAAGATTTTTCAAAAATAGCAGATATACAAGCTCATTGCGCGGCACTTGGTGCCGCGCAATGAGCTTGTATATCTGCTATTTTTGTATAGCCCAAAGAAATCTAAAAATGACACACAGATGCTTTCCCGGTCTTAGTGGATTAATGCCCAGGGTTTGGCTTTTAATTTGGCCCGTTGATATACTACTGTACAGCGTGTGACGGCAAGATTGCTCGAGCAATAGTGGAATTGGGTGAACTTAAACAAGCCGCCAAAGTTACATATTAACCCACATAGTGGTGCATGCCGATAAGATTGTCCAATAAATAGTGCTCTATACGTGACTCATTAGTAGGCTCAATTAGAGATATCTTTAACAGCTAAAACCCCAGAGGTGTTACTGCACAGAAAACTGGCATTTAGCTCACAAAGACATCAATTTTGTCCAAGGGTCATTTTTTAATTGCCTAATTGTAGTTTGATGCAGAGAACAGTTAAATACCACCGCAATGATCTCATGGAACTTATTACCTTCTTTTCTAATGGCAGAAAATGGCAAAAGGAGCTTCAGGTGACTTCCCGACTTCATTTCTCATCATAAGATGTTGATTGTTGCAGGTCCCTTCACTACGATACTTAACCATCATTTTACACACCTGTTTCTAAAATGCACATAATGCAGAGGCAGCAGGACATTGCGTTATTGAAAAGGAGCGCCTCCAAACTCTGACACTTGGAAAAATAATCACCTGCACGGAATTTATTGACAGAAAGTAGCTCATAACATGTCTATGGTGGATTTTTATGAAACAAAAACTTTGCAGATAGAAAGAGGACAATTCAAGCTTTCCTTACAGCTGCCATGTTGGTGAGTTTAACGTTGTTTAATACAATCAGATAGGACTTTTCTCTTTGGATGTATGGGCTGTCAAGGCCAGAAAGTAGTTTTTTGCCACTCAGTAGGCGTTCCCCATGACTTCCGGGTACGATGATGTCACGCGCATAGTCTCTATTGGAAAGATCTTGGTTGTGATCATCTAGAATTGCTTGTTGCTGTATTCTTCATAGGTCTTGGGTGCATTTACACCTGAATTTTCTGGATATAATCTGGATGCTCAAAACGCATGAATCAACCAGGTGTAAAGGCAGGGCACTAATTAACCACTTTCAACCCAGCGTCCCTATTTTGGGCATGTACTGTACTGTGTAGGGCTTAAGTGGTTTAAAATGTCCACACAGCAACAGTTGCGTTAGCCTCTCAAGCATCAAGCATGCCTTTCTTTTGTCCTCTTTCTTTCTGTCTTTGGTTTTGTATTTCTCTCCTTCTGTCTGTTTGTCTGTTTGGCTCTTTTCTCTTTCTCTCTCTCTTCCGCTCTGCTCTTGTCATTGTGGATGCTGGTGAAAATATATGTGTATTCTGTGTATGCCCTCGGGTCTCTCTCTCAGTCTCTCTGTCGTCCCTGTCTTTCTCTCACCCTCTCTCTCTCTCTCTCTCTCTCTTTCTCTATCATATGCACGCATACAGGCACGCACGCGCACACGCACGCACGCACGCACGCACGCACGCGCGCACACACACACACACACACACACACACACACACACACACACACACACACACACACACACACACACACACACACACACACACACACACACACACACACACACACACACACACTCTCTCTCTTACACTTGTTATCATCTCAAACCAGATTCCCACCTCTCTGCTGTCTCTGGAATGATTGGAGTCACAACGTGTTGCCCGCCGACAACCATGTTTACCTGTTGTCCCTTTTGTCCAATGTAACAGCTGAGATGATGATATGGCACGGTGTTCATCTCAGCTAGCCTGGTGGAACAGGAGGCGACGAGCTCAACGTGGATCATGGGATGCACAATCACTCTATTTGACGAGTCAGTTTGGGCATAGACTGAAAGAACGAGCCCAATCGATGGTCTTGAAGGGCGGATCCAAACCCAGCCGCCCGGATTCCTGCGGCGCTTCCTATTGCTTCACCAATCAATGTCCCCGCCTCCCCCCCCCCCCCCCCGGCCTGTGTACGGAACACGCTGACGTCACCAAATTTAGAGCGACGCCCCTCTGCACTCTGATTGGTTAGGAGATAACAAGGTTTAGTGACCGCCGTTCCTGCATGGCTCTCCCAGGCTTTTTTTCTTTTGTAACAAAAAAAAAAAGGCATGGGTTTCCGAGGCTAGTTTGGGCATGATTCTGAGGAATTTATGTTGGACTTGACACAACAATTACAATACATGGAGTAGGTTTTTCATTGATTGAATGCTTTGTTAGTCAGAAATGTAGACAGCACGTGGTACAGTCAGACATTAAAGGGATAGTACACCCCCAAAATGACTTTTTTTCTATTGATTAGTCACCCCAAGGAGACTTGAATAAATGGATTTTTTTTGTTGTTTTTTTCGCATTCCTAAGCCAATAATTTGATGGCCGGCAGTGGTTCCGAACTGCCGGTTATAGTTATCAAATTATTGGCTATTGGCTAATTATTGGTTATCAAATTATTGGCTTAGGAATGCGACAAAAACTAAAAAATATCCATGAATTCAAGTCTCCATGCGGTGACTAATCGATAGAAAAAAAGTCATTTTGAGGGTAAACTATCCCTTTAAGGCTAAAAGGATAACACAAAAAGGTCCTGGGGACTTGTTTCCATAACTTTTCTCTTTATTTTTATAAAACATTGAAAATATGCAATTTAAGATGTGCCTGTTTAGTGGTGAAGAAAGGTTCTTTGTGTTTCTAGGTCGAAAAATATTTTTTTTTCTTCTTGATATTAACATTAGGCCTAACATCTGCTGTAGTACCTTTGAGGATATTCAATTGTTTAATATCCAGACAAAGACGTTCTCATGGCAAACCTCCCTCGTGTACACAACATGATGACTCAAGTGCTTAGCGGGTGATTACCAGACACAATTTCCTGTCGATGTTGTCTTTGAGTGCCGCTGGGACTTTGGCTAAAGCCCCACAACGCATTGTGGATTCCCCGTTCTAAGACACTTTCCCTTTTTTGTTTGGATTCAGTTAATAAGATGCACTTGAGTGGGTCAACACAGCAGGGGGGCCGGGTGAGTCAACGAGAACGTGGAATACAAACTTCCGTGAGAGGAATGAAACCTCGCTTTTTTTCTCCCTGCCTCTGATTTGATCTTCCTCCGTCTCTCTCACACACTCTGTCTTGCGCTCTTTTTCGGCCTGGCGAGAGTATGTTTTACCCCCTGTCCGTCCGTCTGTCCGTCCGTCCGTCCTGTCCGTCCGCGAGCAGCTAATCTCCGGCACCGTTGGGCCGGTCGCTGCAAAACTGCACACACACACTCCCTGGATGCCAATTCAGAAATTGCCCCACATTTTTCACATGGGCCTGTTATAGCGCCACCAGGAGGCCGATTTGTGCAAAACCCATTTACTCCTACAGATTTGATCCAAACATCATGCAAATCGGTACACAGTATCTCTATAGTCATGTGATCAACACGGATCTGTCCGATTTTCCGTATTCCATCCTCATTGGCTAAGGTTGGCTTCCAAAGTTTGCAGGATTGGTCCCTTTTGAACAAAATGCCTCAAATCATGAACGCAGTTTGCGATTTCCGTGAAATTTCACAAACACATTCCCACTAGGCCATGGAAGAAATGCCACCCTTTTCACATTGGCCTGTTATAGCGCCACCAGCAGGTCTAATTTAGCAAAACACATTTTTGGAATCCGATTGCAGTGAAAGGCCTAAGAAGAAATGGCACCCTTTTCACATTGGCTTATTATAGCGCCGCCATGAGGCCACAATAACGTACCTGACCTGGCGGCGGACCTGTGCTCCGAGGAGCACTTTTTCTAGTTATGTATATAATATCTCCTCACTGTGAGGATTTTCATCCCTGATCAACTCTCTGTGGTGGAATAGCATCAAATCCCTTCACTCTACCTCTCAGAGCCCTAGATCGCTCTCTACCTCTCAGAGCCCTAGATCGCTCTCTAATCCAGCCAACCACCATACCAGCCACCACTTCTAATGATAGCAACCCCCCCCCCCCCCCAAAGAAAACAGACGGCTCCTTCTTTCCAAGTGCCATTTTAATCCTCCGACTCGAAGCCTTTCTTTTCCATCTCTCTCTCTCTTTTCTGTGTCTCTCTCTCTCTCTCCGTCCCCACCCCCCCTTGTATCAAATTGTCAGAGACTCTGGTCTCATGCTGCCTTTTGTTGCCTAGCAACCTCTTGTCATACACCACGGTTCCGCCTCTCTCTCTCTCTCTCTCTCTTTCTCTCTCTCTCTTCCTCTCTCTCTCTCACACACACAAAACACACACACACACACACACACACACACACACACACACACACACACACACACACACACACACACACACACACACACACACACACACACACACACACACACACACACACACGCACACACACTCTATTATACCGTAGTGCCTCAGTGACTTCACTTCTTTTTCTTCTTTTTTTGTTCAAGTTGTTTAATATCCCACTTCCACTTCTATCAGGGTTGTTAGAGATATCCCATTACTTTCCCCCCAGACTATAGCTATAGTTAGTAGCTACTCGTTAGAACCGGGGATCGGGCCGCCCGCTGCACTCGATCCCTATATTCCTCGGAGGTTGTTGTTTACGTCTGAGCGGAGGCCAGATGACTTTTTGGCTTCCGCTCAGATGAGGCGGGATAATACGGCAGTCTTTGAGTTAAAAGAAATACCTGTGATCATTCACCACGTGCCCATATAAAAAGCACATTCCCCAACCATAAAGTCATGCGATTGAAACCGTGCCCTGAATCACACGTCGACTCGCACACTGCATAAATAAACAGCGGCGGAAGCGCGGGGCTGCTATTTAACGTGTTGCTAGATTGTGAAACACCATCTGCCTGTAGTGGTGAGTGAGTCCAATCCCCGCGGTGTGTGGGGGACGGAGTATAAATGTCCTCTGACACCCGGACATTGACACTGTCCCCTTCACTTTTATGGGAGTCTATCATTTTTTATATCGTTACTGTCAGGCAGAAACCTTGTATCTCCAAGTTTCAAATTTCTGAGTTTTTTTTGCCCTACTTCATCATACAATTTACATCATACAAGAGTGTCACACAAAAGTAGTGAAAATAGCAAGCACACACCGGCTCGTGATGCGAGCCTTTGTGAGCTTGTAGATCGGTTATTTTCACAATTTTTTAATGTCTTTGAAAATACAAGGTTCCCACCTGATAGCGACGATATGTGTGTGTTTAGAGACAACATCAAGCCATCAAACAGCGAGGCAGGGAACAGGAGGGTTGTGAAATTTGTTGTCATAATGACAGTTTAATTACAGCAGGGAGGTAAGCAGAGGATATGGACGGCCACCCGCCGCTTTGTGGATGGTGTTTTTCTACCAGACCAGCGAGTGGCAAATGGATGTTCATCATTTTGCCCTGTCATTTGTGTGTCCTCCTTCTAGCAGCGTTACTAGTTCACTAAAAGTAATAACATGATGAATAACTAAAAAGCACTTTTACCCATTAAAACCGGGAAAGCAAGATATACAAGCTCATGGCGTGTCACTTCGTGCTGCGCTATGAGCTTGTAGATCTGCAATTTTTTTTCAAATCGTGATTTTTTTGCAATATATATTCAGAAAACTATTAGGATTTAGAAGACATTTGTAGAATCGGCCTCAAGTGTTAATGAGTTAAACCAGTGGTTCTCAAACTTTTTCAAAAACTTTTTTTAATAATATGCACTTGGCTGCGGACCCACATCTGAAAATATTTTTGTGCTAGGGACCCTCATAAAAGATCAGTATTGTTTATATGTTTCAACTGTAGGCTATTCCAAATTGTAAAAAAAAAAAAATGTCAATAACGACAGGCATGCCAATTATCCCGCTTATTACATGGCTACTTAATACATTAATAAATTGACCCAAAATTAACAACAAAATGAAGCATATCCTTGCTTACGGTAATGGCGCATCCATCCAGCGCAACACGGTAAACCTCGGAAAAACAAGGAAGTGTTGATCAAATAAAATCAATTTTCGGTTATTGCATCGTCTATTTCTCGCTTCAAATGTTTTCAAAAACATTCTTAAGAGTAATGTTTAGCTGTAAATGAGTTTGTGCGTGTTGTTTGCATGGCCGTCGTGTTGGATACGGCACAAAATCAAGCGGCGCAGCGGGTGCTCTGAGCCTTTGATTAGACGGCGGTCTGTTATAGAACTCATCGGTCATTATGTCCATAAATAACACACCGCTGAATTCAGTGATTGACCAATCATAATCAAGCATTCAACCAAGCCATATAATAAACATATAAGGTTATTGTGGTTAAACTGATTCTGGTGCTATATTCATGAATTTAGCTGGCTGACCCCTTGAAACCCCCCCCCAAGGGCCGCTGGGAGTCCCCGGACTCCACTTTGAGAACCACTGCTTTAAACCATTGCATGGTTGAAACACGGACATCTAATTTTTCTAAAATAGCAAATCTACAAGCTCGCTATGAGCTTGTATATCTGCTATTTTTAAATAGCGAAAGTACAACTATGGTTAAAGTGGTTAAAATCAAAAATCAAAACATGCTTTCCCGGTTTTAATGGGTTAACATTAACACTTGATGTAGTAGGCAGCCAGTAATATTGGTTTTGATTTGATTCTATTGACGTTTTCCATCGACGCCACCCCCCACTGAGACGGGCCAGGTGGCGAGTCACACGTTGCTTAATTTGCTAGAGTGGGAATATTTGTCACAATAATAACTAGTTTGGTTCGGTGTTCACTTCACTCTGTCAACAACGTGTGTGTGTGTGTTAGCCTTGGATCAAGACTGTCATAGATTTATTTCATCGAGTCTGACATTTGCATAGATACGTAAGCAAAAGCCAGACTTGATAAAAGAAATCAATGATAGTCTTGATCCAAGGCTATGCGTGTGCGTATGTGCGTGTGTGTGCGTGCATGCGTGCACGACACCCATGTGTGTTGATGTTATTGCATGATTTCATAGCCCACATGATACATACATTCTTGCTTTAATATTTGCCTCTGAGATGTAGTGGAGTAGAAGTAAAAGCATTGAAAATCGGAAATACCCAAGTAAAGTTAAAGAATACCTCAAAATTGTACTTAAAGGAGAGTGCTGGTCATTTTAGGTTGTGTGTTTGATGTGTCGCTAATCACTCACCAACATACAAAGGAACGTTGAATTTTTCCAGATCTGCCCCTGTTGTCCATTCTGCAGACCCCTTACAGCGGCATAATGGGAGACGTGTGTAAGAGTGAAAATCGTCTATTATAACCGATGCAAAGTTGTTGTTTTTTCTACTACTGCTCATCGTGGAGTCTCATGATACTCAAACATGCGCTGAAAGTCGCGCATGAGCTACCGTTCGTGCAGAACGACATGACGCTGGTTGCTTGTTTCTCTAACAAACGCCAGGTTCTGTGACGAACGGTAGCTCATGCGCGACATTCAGCGCATGTTTGAGTATCATGAGACTGGAAATATTCAACGTTCCTTTGTATGTTGGTGAGTGATTAGCGACACATCAAACATACAACCTAAAATGACCGGCACTCTCCTTTAACACATCCACCGCCAAGGGCTAATCTCATAATGTACTCACCAGTGCCAAGGTTTTATTGTTGTTTTTTGTTTTTTTCAGGTCGCCATAGGCCCCGTTAAAATCCTTTAGATTGCGTGATCCACTGTTTGTAAACAACGTCGTGCACATGTTCTGGTGTCTACTCGTCGAGACCGCGTGTCAAACGGAGCCGCCATGTTTGAGTTCTGACCGTTTATGTTAACATGGGAAATGCGAGGATGAAAAACTACATAGGTGTTACAGGGCTTTTTGTGTACGACTTAGAATGGAGGCCGACGGGAAACAAAAAACGGGATCGCACTTCCGGTCGACTTCCAGTGGTGTTACACTGAAAATCGTCCCCCTAGAAAATTGAAAAAAAAAAAAAGGAAAAAGCACCGCAGCCCGTAGGCTACGGGATCGGCGCTTAACCGTTGGATTTAACGGCCCGTAGAACTACGGGCCCGGCGGTCAATGTGTTAAGTACAGTACTTGAGTAAATGTACTTAGTTACTTTACAGTTTACACCACAGTATCCATCCATTCCCCTGTCCACCTCTCCTCACCTCCTTTCCTTATATGTTCCTCCTCCACCAGGGGAGCTGTGGAGGCTGGAGGATGACATGGACGGCGACATGGAGGAGGCCAGGCGGGTTGACGGGGGGGTGAGCAGCGGGGGCGCTCGTCCCCGCTCCCAGTCGCCCTTCTCCCACTTCCGGGCACGAGCCGCCTACCTCCGCAAGAGCCTCTCTGTGGACGACCACCTGGGCATGGGCTCGGCCTACGGCGGCTCAGCGTGCGGCGCGGCGGCCGAGGGCAAAGCGGGCCGCGGCGGCAAGGGCAAGCTGAAGAGGAAGTTTGTAAGTCTAAGCTTGTTTATTTTTACCAGCTTGCAAAGCAGGCTGGTCTCTGAAGAGACTGAGCGCTAGTCACACACACACACACACACACACACACACACACACACACACACACACACACACACACACACACACACACACACACACACACACACACACACACACACACACACACACACACTCACACACACAGAGAAAAAAGAAAGCAAGCTGGTATACGTGACTGTGTCATGCCTTGTTTTTCTTTTATCAAGTCTCCTCTAAGCGATTATTTTTTTCTTTTATCAAGTCTCCTATTATCTCTCACCTGCTGGGGGACGGCTATAGGCAAGGAATGGATTTCACAATTCTTTCAGCCTTCCTTCCTTCCTGGCTGATCAAACGCGGCAATTTTATTTACTTCAGTTCAATTCCATTTGATGGAAATGTGAGGTTTATTGTGCTGCTCATCCAGCAGACCTGGGAAGCTTTGGATGTATTATGAATGAACAGAAGTCAATGAATGCGAACCGTTTGAAGGAATTGCAGTGTGACTCACTCTGTGTGTGTGTGTGTGTGTGTGTGTGTGTGTGTGTGTGTGTGTGTGTGTGTGTGTGTGTGTGTGTGTGTGTGTGTGTGTGTGTGTGTGTGTGTGTGTGTGTGTGTGTGTGTGTGTGTGTGTGTGTGTGCGTGCGCGCGTGCGCTCCATTGACTGTGGCTGACTTTTGTTGGATCATTGGAGTACTGGCTCTCATTTAATTTCAAACTCCTCCACACTTTGCCAATTTGGAAATCTCACACACACACACACACACCCACACACACACACACACACACACACACACACACACACACACACACAAACTTGGCCGTGACCTTGAACAGAACACTTTGGTAGATTTCATCTCTCTGAGGACCCTGCATGGCCAGCCGGCAGACACCTGGCACAGAGAGAAGTTTTATACCTAGTTGCACTCCGGTGTGCGGTGCAACCAATTATGAATCAGGCAGCCGTTTTTCTTGTGAGCGTCTGTCTGTCTGTCTGTCTGTCTGTCTGTCTGTCTGTCTGTTTGTATGTCTGTCTGTCTGTCTGTCTGTCTGTCTCTCACACACACGCTTACTGTAGTTCTACATCTTCAAACCAGACCAGACGTTTCAGCACAAAGCCTACCTTGACTTCTGAAATGTACCACTCTGCCTCGCTGCTGCCTCTTTGCCTTTAAAGCTGATGGCAGCAGTGACAGCTGAGACATTTTCTTTATAGTCACTTAAACGCAACTTCAAATTCAAGTTGAGTAACTTTAAAGATTACACTTCTGTAAAGGTCTCAGTCGCCACGACTGATTTCAGTCATTTGGATTCCATAGAAGCTTCTTCTGTGGAAGCATGTCGCTCATAGCCTATCTACAAGCAGACGCATTGAGAGCTTAGATACCCTATGTTTGGTTATTATTTTAAGATTAGAGCTAGGGATGCAAATTAACGATTAATTCATTAATTGATAGTTGTTTATTAATTGATCAATTCATCGATTAATTGATAAGTCCCGTTTTTTTAGGACCAAAAGGAAAATTCTTGTCCGAAACCGAAAATGAGTGCAGAAACATAATTGCCTTGATGTATTTAACATTAACGAGCGTCAACGAGCATCAGCTGGACACAGACACACACACACACCTCCCCTCTGCAGGGAGTCTGTCTCATGTCTCTCCAAAAGCCCTTGAATATGATGGAATATGATTAAGGATTACTGTGATTATGGTAAGCTCACATTTGATATCTCATACACCATACCCGTAACTTTCACTAGCCCCCCCCCCAGGGCTAAAAGAAACAGGTGTACTGAGTTCTCTCCTTCTGTTCCATTTTGTATACAGTAGGTTTCAGTAGACCAGAAAGGACAGCATTAATAGTCGAGCCTACTATAAAACCATGCCACCCATCTCTCTGTATTGGCCTGGGAGACAAATGGATACATTCTGGCAATATATCTAAGTGATAAAAGGCAGATTCGGTCACATTCAGGATGTGTGCATTGAAAGTTAAATTAGAATCTACCATGACAGCCTGGTGGCTGGGACTGAATGTCAGTGACTTAAATGTAGAGGTCAGTTTCTGTCCCTGTCTGTGCCTCTGCTCCATGTATTGAAGGTATAGCTCAGGTCCGGTGTTTGTGTCTCTGAATTCGAATTCCTGGTGAAGTTCTGTGATGGTTTTTGTTTACGTTTCTATTATAATCAGAACCACCCCTGAAGGGTACGCTATTTAAAGGGATAGTCACCCCATGGAGACTTGAATTTATGGATATGTTTTTGTTTTCGTCGCATTCCTAAGCCAATAATGTGATGACCGGCAGCAGGTAGGATAGGATAGGTAGGATAGGATAGGTACAGTAGGAGACACAAAGAGTCTCCTACCGGCACCGCTGCCTACCGGTCTGCTGGTCATCAAATTATTGGCTTAGGAATGCGGAAAAAAAAGTTAAAAATATCCATGAATTCAAGTCTCCATGGGGTGACTAATCGATAGAAAAAAAGTATTTTTTTGGGTGAACTATCCCTTTAATATTTTTTTAAAATTTATTTTCTGAGTTCTGAGAACCGTATCTGAAACCGAGCCGTAGTGTATAGAAACAAATCCTGAACGCGTGAAATACGCGCGGTTCACTTAGTTCATGAAGTGGAAAAGAGTCTATTAGTGACTATGTGTTGGGACTCGGGGAGGCACACTCACTGGGAGAGGAGGCTGGACAGAGTGTTTGCTCTGTGGTCATTAAATTTTGATGAACCCTATATTGTCCCCAGGTCACTAGATCAGGTAAGACGAGGCCTCATTACCAGCCCAGGGTTTGTAATTGCTTCTCCGATGTCGTTTCGGCAACAGGACACCGGCATAAGCTAAATAGTCTGTGGTCGGGCCTCAAGGTGTGTGTGTGTGTGTGTGTGTGTGTGCGCGCACACACGCGCATGCGTGTGTCCGTGTGTGAGTGTGCATTTGTGTGAAAGTGTGTGGTTCTCTCTCTCTGGTCACTGTACTGTAAAATGGCAGCACAGTAAGTCAGTGTTCTTTGGATGTTGTCTCTTTTGTGTTTTGATCACTGAGCAGAAAGAAATGCTCTGAGAATTTGGTCATCATTCATTGTCAGAAGACAAGCTTTGACGTGTCAAATCGGATTATTTTACTACATTTTTTTGCATGGTTTACAGTTCACCGTGAATCTTTGAAAGAGACCTTCGTTTTTTTTGGAGTCTGAGGATTTTGTCTAGAGGGCCAAAGACCACAGTCACATGTGGAAATTAATTTCCGATCCGAGAGACAAAAACTGACCAGAAATACTTTCAGCATCACTGCTGACATGATGGGAACGGCACTGGACTTGATGACGTGTCGCCTGTGTTATACGGTGAGATCTCTACTATTTGCCGTACCTTTCCCATGAGCTACAGTATAGGCTTAGTGTTTGCTGACAATATCAAAGAGAGCTGTATTATTAAGTCTATTATATGTTGCAGTAGGTAGGAGTATACTGTAGGTGTGCACCTGCATTAATGCCAGTGCACACATTGTTTTTATGGGTGGCGCTGATGACACTTGAACCCTTTATGTTGGCTGTGCGATTACCATGCTCCATGCACGTTTTCCCCCTCCATCTGTCTATATGTCTGTCTGTCTGTCTGTCCGTCTGCTTGCCTGCTAGCAGGATATCTTGACCTGTTATGAACAGCTTTGCACAAACCTTGGTGGAAAGGTTGGCCCTCTTATTTATATGGAGATCTCTGTATTTATCTGTCCATGTCCCTTTTATGAACATAATATGGAGATGCCCATATACAGTTTGACCATATATTTCGGATCGGCAGCTGTCCAGAACCGCCAATCCAACCGACTTGACGCCAGACACCGCACTCCCTCAGGTCCTCAGCGGTAGGCACGCCAAGTTTGAAGTCCATTGGGTAGTACTTGAAATGCGCAAAGAACAGATACACATACGAACACACACTAGGCCTGTCACAATTATTACATAATCGTCTTATCGCAATTATTTGAGATAATCACAATTATTATTATGCATAATCTTCATAATCGTTTCCATGTTAAAACATTTTCACACATTTTCAAATATAAAAAAAAACAGAAATAGCAGATCTGACGCGTTGTAAGTTTGTAGATTTTCAATTTCAGCTTTTTTTACGTGTAGAAAATTATTAAATATGTCAATATTTTCTTTGTATACTTCAGTTATTTGTCATATTTGCCCTTTGCAATGTTTTATTACGAAGCCTAAAAGGCTTCATTAATGTTCCAATGTTCAATGGCCAAACACACAATTAAATCTTTAATCGCAATTATTTGAGTGACAATTAATCGTCAACTTAAATGTGTAATCGTGACAGCCCTAACACACACACACGCACAGAAATGTTGTGAATTTATGGAAGGATAAGGGCAGCTGTGTTTGAACACTTCTGGTCTTCCCTGCTCCTGAACGTCACACATCCCCGATTTCAGGAGAAACACCTGCTTTCTTTAACTTTTGCTGAAAGTGACAATGGCTTTTTTTTCCACGGTCAGAACACATGCAGCTGAGCTGAAGTTTCATCTCTGAAACCAATTTACGCCCTCTCATTCGTCTATCTCTCTCCCTCTCTCTCCCTCTTTCATTTCTTCCTCCCAGCCCAGACATCTCAGTGACATGTTTATTGCAGCAGGGAGAGAGAAATGGGTCGTGCTCGTTGTTGCTCATAAGTTCTCCCACTTCTTTGCAACCTCCACTTTCCCATCAGAACAGCGTTAAAAAAAAGGCAACAAACAGCGGATTCGCATGTTGGCTTTCGCAACCTACATCTGTTACACAATGTAGACACACCAAGGGGTCCCTTTTGTTCAGTGGAGAGCAGTGGTGTAAAGTAACTAAATACATTTACTCAAGTACTGTACTTAAGTACAATTTTGAGGTACTTTTACTTTACTGGAGTATTTCCAATTTTCTATACTTTTACTTCTACTCCACTACATCTCAGAGGCAAATATTGTACTTTTACTCCACAATGATTTGAAAACTTTAGTTACTAGTTACTTTGCAGATATAAATGATTACATTTTAAAACATACATTAACCACTTTAGCCCTTTTTTTATGCCTTATGGAAAATAGACGATCTACAAGCTCACAACGCGTCGCGACGCGTTGTGAGCTTGTAGATCTGCTATTTTCAAACATTTTAGTACTTTTAATTTTGGTACTTTAAGTACATTTTGATACCAATACTTTTGTACTTTTGCTCAAGTGAATTTTGAATTCCGAATTTACATTGCAGCATTGATACTTTTACTTAAAGGCATACTAGGTAACGTTTTCAACAAAACTAAAGTTAAATTGTATATCTTTTGTGAGTGGCAAAAGTTTCACAACACCCACTCCATGAATTTCACCCCCGGAAGCCTTTTATTTATATATTTTATATTGAACGTGGACTGGGGGGACTTTCCCGGGGAAATGACGTCATCTGGCCGGAAAACGGAGGTGGAAATGCACTGGTTTCCTGTTTGGCCAGGAACTACCGCAACGGTTTCCTGTTTGGCCAGGAACTATCGCGCTAATAACAAAAATGAACCTCACGCTGATTTTAAGAGAATGTAGGATTAGAAGATCGAAAAAGAACAGAAAAAGAAAGCACAGCTCATGGTAACTAATGCTCCACTGGCTAAGAGAAACGATCCGTAGATAGTATAAAACAATTAAAAGATCGCTTTTTGAAACGCTTCCGGCTTCCGGTGAAAACGAATGGAATTCTGGGTAATCGAGGACTTCGGAAATTGTATGCAGTGACGGTAGTGACCAGCAGAGGTTGCTAAAAATCGTTAGTTGTGAATTTGCATTGTACAACTTTAAGTAAAACA